>NC_143557.1:133250000-133560000 GCF_054136105.1 Typopeltis vanoorti
AAGTAAGTTTTCAGCAGTGCTATGGCATGAGAATTTGAAGGGGAGAGATGTTGATGGTGCATGGCAGATTGTCAAAGAGTGCTTAAGGAAAGTAGTATCAGACTGTATTCCCAGAGTTAGGAGAAATCAAGTAGTATTAAAATGGATGAATAGTATTATTAAGTGGGAGTTGCAGATAAAAAGAAGGTTGTGGAGGAAGTATAAAGAAAAAGGTGATGAGCAGTACAAGGTACAGGCAAAGAGGGTGACCTGTATGGTAAGGAAGGCCGAAGCTAATTATGAGAGGAAGCTTGCTGATGAGTCCAAAAGAAATCCTAAGGAATTCTTTCGCTATGTGGCAAGTAAAAGGAGGAATAAAAGTCATTGAATTGTCATAAAAGATGTGTGATTTCGTTTCGTAAAGCTTTCGTTCAACGAAATAATTCACACATTGGATGAGATGGTGTGGTTGGACTCGTCACAAGTCATGGATGAAGTTCAGTGCTAGAACATTTGCCTGTGCAGGATGAATGCTAGAGAATTCTAGGATGCTAGAACATCTGCCTGTGCAGCAAGAAAGAACATGTAACTTGTTCTTTCTCATTAATCAATTTGAAAATATGTTATAAATTATGGCAACAGCGCATTAAAGTAAGCTCCTCCGTAGCGCAGTTGGAAGAACGACGGTACATTGCGCACTTCGATTGGAATAGGCCTAAGTTCGATTCTCGTTGCGAAAGAAAAAATCTTTATGTGGACTTTTTTAATCGAAGGTGAGTTAGCTGATCTCATGTGGAGGTAGCAGAGTTTTTTCTCCTGGAAACTCTGGTTTTTCATCCCACATACAAATTTGCCCTTCAGAACACAAGCAATTTACAAACAAAAAATACTAGTTGTGGTAGTGGGCAGTAGATGGCGTTGATCGGTAGTAGAAGTTCGGTGTAGTGGCGGAAATAGTTGTATAGTAGGTGTCCTCCTGCGATGAGTCCTCGGACTCCTTGGAGGTGTCACGAATAATAATAATAACTATGGAAAGATGACCTTAAGAAGTGTTGATGGTAGGGAAGTTACAGAAGCAAATCAATTAGTTGAGTTACTTAGTGATCATTTTGCAAAAGTGTACCATCTTGGTTGTGATATTGCAGTGCCAAATGTGTCACTGACTGATGAGAGTCTGGAGATAGATGAAATAGAAGTGCTTAGTATGTTACACAACCTTAATGCTAACACTGCCATTGGGATAGATGGCATATCGGCCCATGTGTTATGAGAAGGTGCATGAGAATTAGCTCATCTAACCAAGCTGTTTAGTTTAAGCCTTAGTTCTGGTAAAGTTCCAATAGACTGGAAAGAGGGGAAAATAATCATACTGCATAAGGGAGGCTCTAAGACAGAAGTAGCAAATTATAGGCCAATCAGTATATCAGGAGTGGTGGTTAAGGTTGTGGAGAATTGATTAAAATTAGAATTCAGGACTGGGTGGACAGAAATATGATACTTTATAAGGGACAACATGGTTTTGTAAAGGATAAGTCCTGCCTTAGTAACTTACTTACCTTCTCTAATAAAGTAACAGTGGAGTTGTATAAAGGAACTCCTTACGCGGTGATACTACTGGACTTTGCAATGGCATTTGACAAGATTCCACATGGAACTCTGTTGCATAAATTGGAGCAAATGGGATGAATCCAAAGCTGGTGATTTGGATTAAAGGGTGGCTGATGGATATATATCAAAGAGTGGTTTATGGAGGAGCTGAGCCCAGGAGAAGGCAGGTGACGGATGGTTTACCTCAGGACTTGGTTCTCCGTTGTTTAATTTTTACATTAATCATCTTCATGATGCTTTTCAAGGATTTAGACCTAGAGTGGCCTGTTCCAGCCTTAGAAGTTATTGTTGAATCTCTTTAGAGGATGTCCTGGTTTTCTTTTTCCTAATGATTTGTAATTTAAGGCTTGGGAATCTTTCTGTTTTCATTCTTTCAATGTGTTCCATCCATTTATGTTTATATTTTTTTAATTTTTTCTATTACTGATTCCTGGTTTAATCCTTTCATAATTTCTTCATTTCTTTTGTGACCGAATAGAGTATACTTTGCAGTTTTTCTCATAAACTTCATTTCAGCTGTTATTAATCTTTGTTTGTCTTTTTGTTTTATTGTCCAGATTTCGCTTCCATATGATAGGACTGGTAGAGCTAATATATTGTATACTTTTAGTCTGGTTTGTTTTTGAACTAGGTTAGGTTTAAATATAGAGTTAATTACACCTGTTATTTTTAAATATTTCACAATTTTAGGTTTATATCTTATTCATTTTCATGTGTAATCATATATCCTAGGTAGTTAAATGAATCCACCTGTTCTAAAATCTTGTTATCTATTACTGTTTTAGTTTGTATTGGATCATCCTTTAAAGGCCATCGTTTTTTCTTTTTCTGTTGATATTATCATTCCGTAATCTAAGGCTGTTTCATTTAAATTTAAAATATCCTTCTGTAAGTTATCTTCAGAATTTGTAATTATTATTTGATCATCAGCAAAAAGGAGAGTGTTTAAGTTCACAGTAGGAGAAAGTTTAATACCTTGATGGAAATTTTTATTCCATTTTATTATTATTTTATTTAGATAAATATTAAATAAGAGTTGCTGAAAGGGGACATCCCTACAAATTAAAGATACCAAGAAATTATATACTTGGCATAATCCTTTATCCAAGTGTAAGCAAACAAAGTTTGCACCTGAAGTATTTTCAGGACTGGGGCAACTCATATATAAAAGCTAATAACTTCACATCACTTGCCTTAGTATCCCATAATATGTGCTTTGCATTATGGGATACTATTTTGTGCTTTGCATCATGGGATACTATTATATGCGCTTTGCATTATGGGATACTAAGGCAAGTGATGTGAAGTTATTAGCTTCTATATACTAGTTGCCTCAGTCCTGAAAATACTTCAGGTGCAAACTTTGTTTGCTTACACTTGGATGAAGGATTAAGCCAAGTATATAATTTCTTGGTATCTTTCATTTGTAGCATAACCAAGTGAAAAAACTTCCAACATCTTTCTCTGATTCAGGGGACATCCCTGTCAGACTCCTTGGTTTATCTCTCTCAGATATGATAGTTCATAATTTATCCCATTATGCCAAGTATTTAATCTTATTTCTATTTGATTATTTTCATATATACTTATGATAGTTGAAAGTTTATTTTTCACTTGGTTAGAGTATAATAAAATTAGTTTAATCCTTTATCCAAGTGTGAGCAAACAAAGTTTGTGCCTGAAGTATCTTCAGGACTATGGTAAGGTGATACCACACCAGGGCAACTCGTTGCAAAGGTGGAAAAAGCTACCAACACTCCTATCTCAGTATCTCCTATAATGCAAAACACATCTCCTTGCGGATATGTCTAATGTTATGCATTAAGGGAAGGGCCACTACCCAGACTAGTTTCGACCTTTATTGAGGTCTCTTCAGTGGGAGCCAGGCCCTAGTGGAAATACCAGGCAGAAGCATTCGCAGGTCATCTCCACCTATAGGAGTTGCCAAATGGTGTGCCACCCTTTTTTAATAAATTACTCTGGATTTAGAGAAGGTTGTTGAAAGTTTATTTTTCACTTGGTTAGAGTATAATAAAATTAGTTTAATCCTTTCCACCTTTGCAACGAGTTGCCCTGGTGTGGTATCACCTTACCATAGTCCTGAAGATACTTCAGGCGCAAACTTTGTTTGCTCACACTTGGATAAAGGATTAAACTAATTTTATTATACTCTAACCAAGTGAAAAATAAACTTTCAACAACCTTCTCTAAATCCAGAGTAATTTATTAAAAAAGGGTGGCACACCATTTGGCAACTCCTATAGGTGGAGATGACCTGCGAATGCTTCTGCCTGGTATTTCCACTAGGGCCTGGCTCCCACTGAAGAGACCTCAATAAAGGTCGAAACTAGTCTGGGTAGTGGCCCTTCCCTTAATGCATAACATTAGACATATCTGCAAGGAGATGTGTTTTGCATTATTTTGCATTATAGGAGATACTGAGATAGGAGTGTTGGTAGCTTTCTCCACCTTTGCAACGAGTTGCCCTGGTGTGGTATCACCTTACCATAGTCCTGAAGATACTTCAGGCGCAAACTTTGTTTGCTCACACTTGGATAAAGGATTAAACTAATTTTATTATACTTATGATAGCTTTTAGAATATTATTTGGTATTTCTTTTAATATGTTAAATAAAGTATTTCTTTTAACTTTATCAAATGCTTTTTCAAAGTCAATAAATGTGAATGTGTTTCTAAATTGTATTCTCTTCATTTCTCTATTATTAATTTTAGGAAAAAGGCCAAGTCTATACATGATTTTTACATTAATGATATTGGAAATAATTTGAAAGGGATTATCCACTTTTTTGCTGATGATGCAAAATTGGGAAGAGTGATAGTCAATTCAAATGATGTAGATATCTTGCAAGATGACTTTAATAGGCTGGCTGTATGGGCTAAGGTAAATGGCTGTCAGTTTAATATGGTTAAGTATAAAGTGATACACTTCAGGAAGATGAGATCACATGCTGTGTACTATATTAATAGAACTGAACTGTAAGAAGTTGACCAGGCAAGGGACTTGGGGATTATTGTGGACAGAGAACTTAATTTTAAAGGGCATATTGCAAAGATTGCCAAAACATCACATTAAATTACATGGTCATTGAAGAACACACTGACAAGCAGGGATAGGAAAGTTACTGTTCCACTTTATAAGGCATTAATAAGACCACATTTTGCTTATTGCACACAGATCTGGTCACCTTGATTTCTTGGTGATGAAGAAATGGTGGAGAGGATCCAGAGGCAAGTTAGAAATATTGTCAGGTCTGTGGAATGTTTCCTATGAAGAAAGATTGAAGCCAATGCAATTTAAACAGTGGGAATTCAAGAATGCGTAGTCTAAATAGACGTTAAAGAGGAGATATGATAGAGGCATTTAAATTATTAAAGGGATTTTATAGGGTTGATACTGATGGCTTTTTTCTGAACAGTGTAGAGAGAGAGAGAGAACGAGGGATCATCCCCGGAGATTGTGTAAGAGTGTGGTTCACAAGGGTGTTAGGACTAGATTTTCTTGCTTGGAGGGTAGTGAATGTGTGGAATGCATTACCAGAGGTTGTTGTAAATGCTTCATCTGTTAATGAATTTAAGAAGTATGATAGGTATTGTGTGAATAATGATTAGTGTGCCAATGTAGGGTCTCCCGTGATGAGTCTTCTGACTCCATGAAGACACTGTTATTATTATTATAATAATAATTTAACACAATAGGTGGGATACCATCAGGATCAGATGCTTTTTGTTCAGTTATTGAGGATTCTTTGGATTTCTTTTTTGAAGAGAAGAGTGATGCTAGTAAGTTGGCCTTTATTTAGATGAGGTAACTACAGCACCATCCAGTTGTGAGAGTGGTGGAAACCTGGATGAGCAAAAGTTGCACCCAGTGGCCTTGGCAAGGGATAAGAAGGAGTGACTACCATTTGGGTAGGAGGCGAGTTTGCAGTATTTGGCCCTTTTAAAGTCTGACTTGGACTTGGTGATGATTCTTTTACAACGGATGTGAGCTGCAGAGTGGGCAGCTGGATTTTGGGTCTTGAGCCATTTGTGGTTAGCAGAGGTTTTTTTCTTTTACAGCATTGGCACACTTTTTTGAGAACCAAGGCTTGGATGGTGGCTGAGAATTTGGAGTGGAATAAGGAATGAAAGCCTTCATTCCTGTGAGGATGATTTCTGTTGTTTGGTGTGAGCAGGTGTTTGAATTGGAAAAATTGAAGCAGTAGTTGGACCATGGGAAGGAGGAATAGAAGTCTCAGAAGTCCTCCCAGTCGACACCCTTTTAGTGCCAAAGGACACAACTGTGAACTGGTGGGTGAAGGATTCTTTCAGCACAATATACAACCACAGTATACCTGGAAGGGGGAAGCTTGTTAGGAAAAGGTCAAGCGTGTTGACAAATTGGAGGGGGCTGTCAGGTATTCTGGTAGGAAGATTGATGATCTGAGATAGGTCATTGCTGATGACAAACACCTCAGCATCCCAGCCTTCATGGCTGGTGAAACTGGAGAAGGGGGAGACAATGTGAATTGTGGACATTGAAGTCCCCAATCAGGATGACCTCACTATTGGGGTATTTTGACTGCTGAAAGTCAAAAGGTTGGAGGGGTTGATGGAATTTGGAGAATGATACAGAGAGCATATGAAAAGGGCAGGCTGGTTTGGTATAGAAATTTTGAGCCAAAGCAGTTTAAACAGTGGGGATTCAAGGATGTGTAGTCTCTGGCATGGTAGGTTGGTTCTGATGAATGCACATGTGTCACCCTTATGCATTCATCAGAACTGACATTTTGAACTTTCAACATTTGGAAGAAAGCACATTTTTAAATAATCTCTCTTGGAAAGTCACATCAGGATTTATTAACATCTCATTCTTGATGAAGTTGTAGAGAGTGATTTTGGAGACAATGAAAGGGAGGTACTGTTGAGATGGGGATATATCACATAGGCACACTTTTGATAGGATATTTTGCACAGGCATATCAGGAAGTTATGCAGAGATCCAGAAAGAAGAAAATTTGGAATGCATTGTCAAATTGGGTGGTTACAGATTATAAACGAATTTGTTTGAGGCAGGTTCTTATAGAGTCAGCAGAAATCTCTGTGTTCAGTGAGAAGTTTTTGGTATTGAGACCACATTATTATGTAATTAAAGAGTTTAATAAAAAAAAATAAGCAATTAAAACCCTACATGTTTCGTACGTTGTACAACTTACATCATCAGGGGTACTGGTACCTAAAAGTTTTACACAACAAAAGATGTTTTTGATAACTTCACAACTGTAACATATAATTGATAAACCAGAATACAAATGGCAAATTCTTCATTGTATGCCTGTTGGAATATTGCTAGTTGTTGTTATCGCATTGTGTACTATCACACGTTATATCCTCGGTCCGTGGCAGTTAAATTTTTGATGAAAGCAGACCATAAGTAATATAAAATTAAGCCTCAATTTTTATTGCATTGTTTAGAGATCATAAGCATTTGTGATGCTTCTTTGAATTTTCTTGTAAAACAGTTATGATCGATATATGACATTTTTGTTTGTCAAAGTACTTGATGGCCAGTAGTGGTGGTGTGGCAGGCCTGATTTATGCTCTCTTCTTTTTTTGACATCTTTTACGTGTTCAGACATACAGATTCTGTATCTCCTGACCTTCCTATCTGGCCTACTGTTATGTAGGCCAGACAGGAAGGTCAGGATTTGTTATCTACAGAAACAATGCCACAAGAGCAATGAATCTCATTGATGCCTGGTTTTTTTCATGGGTGATATAGAAGTTTTGGTGGATGTAGGAATCTTGATACAATATATCAAGCACATCAATTAAAAGGAAATGAAGAACTGCACTACCTCAGGCAGAACCTCATACTTGGTGGTTTTGACCCAAGATAATCAGAAAAATTCTTAATACATCTACTGCAACTCCCTTACTTAAACAAGATTTCAGGAATGCAATCACGTTGCCTTACATCAAGAATGTCACAGACAAAATGGCTGTGTTGCTCCATGAGTACAACGTAAAAGTGGCTTTTTTTACCTTTACAAAAATTATCCACCAACTACAGCGAAGCACATCATCTATACCAGTGGTGTTCAACCTTTTTTACTAAGCGAGCTACTTTTCTGTAAAAAGTTATTCGGTGATCTACTGTCTTATATATAACTTATTCGGCAATCTCTTATATAGATCACGTTCCCCCAACCTGATATCTGATTATGTACAAATAAACAACTAAAAAAAAATACACAACTAAAAACTTTATTTGTGTATTTCAAAATTTATTTATCACTTTTAATTATTTTAATACAAAAAAATATATATATATAGGAATAAAATATTTATTTCTCTATTTTGGAAAACCAAAGTTAGAAAAAACAACAGATTGATTACACACTGACAAGTTACAGGAAATGCTGGTTGATTAAAAAAAAAAACAAGTTAATGTGAAATTTGGCATTGTTTGGACCTCGCAATATTTTCATAGTCAAGTTGATATGAAGAAGTGGCCAATCGCAGACAATCATCCAAATGATCATTTGTAATCTGGTTTCTTAATTGATTTTTTATGATGGTCATATTTGAAAAAGCAGATTCTGACAAGTATGTCGATCCAAAACACAACAGAATTTTTCCTGCAATATCAGTTAATATTGGGAATTTTTCATGTGCATACTTCCAAATGACTTCATTGTTTATTGATTTTAAATGTAAATTATTCTGAATGTTTATTATCTCAAGTTCTACTTTAGCTTGGTCAAACAGCCCACTAATTTTATTTGAAATTCCTGTGATGTTCAAGTTTTCTTGAAATGGATTATTGATAAAAGATACAATCATTTCATTTTAAAAATTTTATGGAATTTACAACCGTGTTAAAAAAACTTTTTTATTATCCCGACGTTTCGATCTTCACATCAAGATCATCATCTGGAGCATACATAAATATACAGGACAAGCTGAGTTACATCATTGACTGTAAGCTAGAGAAACAATGATTTGCTCACATGTTATTCTACTGGCGTGACCTCTGGTGAAAAAAAATATATATAAATTACATCAAGCTAAATTCTATTTTACAATGACAGGAATAAACATTCTTTTAGATGGTTTTCTTTCAGAAACAATTGGTGTCCTATTTTTAGTATTACAATTCTTATTTTTGATTTACAATACTGGATTTTCTACAGTCCTGTTTATAGTTGTTCTTAGTGAGGAAGCAAACATATGGAAGGTATATGCCTGCCATATGTTTGGAATTTTTAGACCATCATCATTGTGTTGCTCCACGAGTACAACATAAAAGTGGCTTTTTTTACCCTTTACAAAAATTATCCACCAACTACAGCGAACCACATCATCTACACCAGTGGTGTTCAACCTTTTTTACTACGCGAGCTACTTTTCTATAAAAAATCCCTATTAATATCTATTTAAGTAGATATTATTAATATCTACTTAAATGAAGTGATTTTTAATCGGTG
This sequence comes from Typopeltis vanoorti, assembly GCF_054136105.1. Taxonomy (NCBI): domain Eukaryota; kingdom Metazoa; phylum Arthropoda; class Arachnida; order Uropygi; family Thelyphonidae; genus Typopeltis; species Typopeltis vanoorti. Next base: position 133,259,078 of record NC_143557.1, read on the forward strand.
AATAGTCCGCTTTTTTCCCCGTTTTTGAGTGCTAAATTGTTTCTCTGAATACGAGTGTACTTCAGTGGTTGTTTTTTGGAAGTTAGTTGCTGTCGCGATACAATATATGTTGGTACCGTCGGAATCGAACGCGTAACGGTGGAAGACAAAACGAAGCTAAGTTACTGTATTTAGTTATATTTCATTTATTTAATTATATTTAGTACTTAAATGTTCTGATGTTTGTACTTTTTTCCCCTCTTATTTATTAATTGAATAATTATTAAAGATTACGCTACTCGGCAGTAAGGAATGATGGTGGATTCAGCAGCAGTCGCAAGTGGCGTAACTCCAAGTCCTCCGCCATTTAAGAACTCAATTATTAGCAATATCATAAGGGACTTTGTGGCATGCAGTACTTGCGGCATGTATGCTTCTCGGGAATTACATATGTGGCTTGTTAAAGAGAGTGGAGAGCGTATGTGCGCAAAATGCAGGCAGTTGGAGGAAATAAGTACATTAGATATATCGATATCCGACTTTGTTGCTCCAGGAATGGAGAATGAATGTAGGAAGACAAGTAGTATGATAGGAGCGAATGAGAAAATAATAGTTGATAGTGTGGAAGGTGTGAGTGACTGTGGAAGTTTAGGAGATGGTTTTGTATGGGAGAGTGAATTTAGATTAAGAGTGACTGACCTGCAGAGGGAGATAGATGAGTTGAAAGAGGAGGTGGAATGTCTAGTGAATGAGAGCAGAAGTATGAAAGATAAGATTAGGAGAATGGAAGAGATAAATGCAAGGCGAATCAGAGTAGGAGAGAGAGAGAATTTAAGGAGTATGAGTGAGAGGTATGGGGGTGCTAGAAGAGGAGAGAATGGAAACAGTAGAAGAGAGGGAATGAGAGAGAGGTATGGGAATGCTAGCAGACGAGAGGATGGAAACAGTAGGAGAGACGGAATGAGAGAGAGATATGGAAGTGCTAGAAGAGGAGAGAATGGAAACGGTAGGAGAGAGAGGTATGGGAATGAAAGAAGAGGAGAGAATGGAAACAATAGGAGTGAGGGAATTGTAAGAGGTATAATGTATGGCGACTCAATGATCCGTGGTGTTCAAGATAGGATGCGTGAGGAGTGTTTGCCAGGAGGAACAATAGAAAGGGTGGCTATGGCAATTAAGAGAGGTGAAAGGGTGGATGAGATGATTGTGATGGTAGGAACGAATGACTTGAGTGGTAATGTAAGTGGTAATGTAAGTCGGGCAGCGAGAGATATGAGATTTTTGCTTGAGACTGTACGGAAGAAGACAGAGAGAGGAAAAATAGTGTGCGTGTTGCCTAGGTATGATAATGATGAGCTGAGCAGAAGAGCGGTGATATTGAATGGCATAATAGCGAGAATGTGTGACAAGAGAGGACTAGTATATGTGGATGCTTGGAGTGCGTTTGAGGAAAGAGAGGAGTTGTATGCGAGAGACCGTTTACATTTGAATGAGGAAGGACGTAGGCATCTGGAGAGATTGCTGTTCTGAACGAGTCAGTGTGTCCCAGGGAGGATGATAGCAGGGGGTGGCCTCTTGTGGGAATGGATACTTGGGAGAAGGGAGACAATGTCAGGTAACACTGAGCCCAGTGGAGTCTAGAAGGGATAAGGCTGGGTATAGAAACAATGGCATTTATATGCTGTATACTAATGCCAGGAGTATCCGGAATAAGGGAGAGGAATTGGTGGTGCAGATAGCATCAGCCTGGCCAAAAATTATTGCGATCACTGAGACGTGGTTGACAGAAGGGGATATAAAAACAGGAATAGAAGTCGCTGGGTATAGCATTTTTCGTCAGGATAGGAGGGGAAAGCGTGGTGGTGGGGTGCTGCTTATGATAAGTGATGACCTATGTCCTCTAAGAGTGGAGAATTTGGAAGGAAGTGAGACAAATGATTTTGAGAGCGTATGGTGTGAGGTAGAGGTAGGCAAGACAGGATATTTAGTGGGGTGTTGCTACAGACCCAGGAGCACAGAGGATGGGGACCAGGAGATGTTTAGACAGCTAAGTTTGGCAAGTGCAAGAAGAATGATTGTTATGGGAGATTTTAACTTCAGTAGTATAAATTGGAGAGAGGAAGATGCATGTAACAATAGGGGAATGGAATTTCTAGAATTCTTGAGGGACAAATGTCTTAGGCAACATGTAACAGAGGGAACAAGAGGTTCAAAAATTTTGGATTTGGTTATAGCATCAGAAGAGTTGATAATAACTGAGTTGACGTCTCTCCCACCAGTTGGAGAGAGTGACCATATGGTGTTGACATGGAAAATGAATAGACATGCAGGAGTATCAAAGAGACGGGAACTTTTGTGGAATTATAAGGCAGGTGATTATAATAGTCTTAGACGTCAACTTCGGGAAGTTTCATGGAGGGAGGAATTGGACGGCCAGGATATCACCAGTGCGTGGGAAATTGTGAAAGAATATTTGTTATCAGCAATGGTAAGTTGTATACCACGAGTGAAGAAGAGGGCGCAATTTGGAGTAAAGTGGATGACAAACAACATTAAACAGGAACTGCATGCGAAAAAGAGGCTATGGAAGAGATATAAGGAGACAGGTGAAGAGAGGATTCATGAAGAATATAAGACACGGGCCAGAAGAGTGACTAATGTGGTACGGAAAGCGAAACTGGAATATGAGAGGAGATTGGCCCTAAGATCCAAAGAAAATCCTAGGGAATTTTTTAGCTATGTGGCCAGTAGGAGGAGAAATGACTGTGGAAGAATGATATTGTGGGATAAAAATGGGAATAGAGTGACTGATGCAGAGGACATAGTGGAATTGTTCAAAATGAACACTTAATTGGAGTATTTCATCCTAGAGGAGTCAGTTTTAATGCTAGAGGGATAGGACTGGTACGAGGTCTGGAGGTACAGGAGGAGAGTGTGTTTCAGATACTGAGTACTCTGGATGTCAGTAAAGCTGTGGGACTGGATGGTATTTCGCCACGAGTTTTGAGAGAATGTGCTAGCGAATTGACAATACCTTTAACGTGGCTTTACAATGAAAGTCTGGCTTTGGCAAAGGTGCCCAGGGAATGGAAGGAAGGTAAGATAGTGCCATTGCATAAGGGTGGTAACAGACTGGAAGTGTCTAATTATAGGCCAGTCTGTGTGTCATCAGTAGTTGTTAAGATCTTGGAGAAAGTAGTGAGGGACTGTGTACAGCATTGGGCAGATGAGGGTAATGTTATCTGTAAGAATCAACATGGATTTGTGAAAGGACGCTCTTGTTTTAGCAATATGCTAGCCTTTTATAATAAAGTTACAAGAACATTAGATGAGGGAAAGGCATATACTGCAATTTTCTTAGACTTGGCGAAGGCATTTGACAGGGTGCCACATGATAAGCTGATATTTAAGTTGCAGCACATGGGTCTGGATGTCAGATTGGTCAACTGGATTCAGGATTGGCTGTCTGATAGGTATCAGAGAGTTGTGTATGGTGGAGCAGTTTCCAGGAGGCAGAGGGTTACAAGTGGGGTCCCACAGGGCTCAGTACTAGGACCTATATTGTTTAACCTTTATATCAATGACATAGCCAGTGGATTGCAGGGGGATATTCAGTTGTTTGCGGATGATGCGAAGCTGGGAAGGATTATTAGTAATAGCGCAGATGTGGTAGCCCTGCAAGAGGATTTAAATAAGCTAGATATCATGTTGGAGGCTTAATGGATATTTTTACAACACTTAAAAAGAATTAAAATAGACTTTAATGCTTCCTATATTTCGTCCTAGTCACTAGGACATCTACGGGGGTTACAAAAAAATTAATGTAACATATGCACAAATAACAAACAATACTAAGCCCAACCACGTGAGTGACACTAAAGTCCTGTCTAGGTGGAGCGCCCTCTAAGGGCAGTAGTAGGTGGCCTGGAATGTAAGGTGGGAACTCTGGTGATGAGTGTTTCCCAAATCTTCGGAAGCTTAATGCACCCATATTTATTGAGATTTGGTTGGTTTTTGAGAGCTGCTGCTGCTTCTAAGAAAAGTCTCTCTTTCTTGAATTTGCTGTGGTGGAGCATGGTGGTTTTCTTCCATGATACTCTGTGGGTGGTGTCCAAAACATGGTCAGCCAAGCCTGAATGGCCATAGTTGTGTTTGAAGATGTAAGACTTGTGTTCCTCTAGACGGATGGATGCTAATCTGCCTGTCTGTCCAAAGTACGCCAGCTTACAAGAACAGGGTACTTTGTAAACTCCAGGCAGAGAGAGAGGAGGGAGCTGATCTTTTGTAGAACGGATAAGGGTAGCCAGTTTGCGGTGGGGCTTGTATGCTGTGTGTAGATTGTATTGTTTTAGTATCTTGGCTATTTTTTCAGATGTGCCACGGATGTAGGGTATGGTGATGGCATTTTTAAAATCTTGTTGACGAGAAGGAAGGGGAATGGGGGAGGAGTTGATTATTTTTTTGATGCTGTGATCGCTGTAGCCATTGGAGAGGAAAGTGCTGTGTATGTGGTTAAGCTCATTAGTGAGGGCGGTTCCACTGGAACAAAGATTGTGGGCTCTCTTGGTAAGAGTTTTAATAATGCCATATTGTTGAGAGGGGTGGTGGTGGGAGAGTTTGTGAATGTATCTGCCTGTGTGTGTGGGTTTTCTGTATACAGTGAAGGTGAGTGTATCATTAGGCAGGCGTGTGACTAAGGTGTCTAGGAAGGGTAAACAATTGTTCTTTTCCTTTTCCATAGTGAACTGGATTCTTGGATGTAGACTATTGAGATGACTGAGGAAGGAGTCTAACGTGTCTGGGCCATGAGGCCAAATAGAGAACACATCATCTACGTATCTTAGCCAGATAGAAGGTTTGAGTGGGGCTGAGTCAATGGCTCGTTTTTCGAAATCTTCCATATAGAAATTGGCAAGGGGGGGTGAGAGGGGGGAACCCATGGCAGTTCCTTCTATCTGCTTGTAGATTTTGTTGTTCCAAGAGAAATATCCAGAGTTAATGGCAAAGGAAAAGAGATCTAAGATGTCAGAGGGAAAAACCTTTTCTAAGAGAGATAAGGTGTCAATTAAGGGAATATTGGTAAACAAAGAGGAGATATCAAAGCTTACCAATATGTCTGTCTTCTTCAAGGTTAAATTTTCTGTGAGGGCTTTAAAGTGGGTCGAGTTTTTTATATAGGAAGGGGACCTGGTGAGGGAGATCAGAGAGTTGGCCAGCTGTTTAGATAGTCTATAGCAAGGTGCATTGGTAGCATCTACTATAGGCCTGAGTGGGGAGTTCGGTTTGTGGATTTTTGGTAAACCGTATATTCGGGGGGGACGGGAGCGGAAAGGTTTAAGTTTTTTCGTGACATCTGGGGGCCAGGAAGATACTTTTTTGAGTAAAATTTTAAGTTTCTTAACTTGTGTTTTTGTGGAGTCGTGTTCTAGCGGGATGTAGGTAGCGCGATCGCGGAGGATGATGTTCATTTTACGCTTATATTCGCTGGTATTAAGAACGACTGTGGCGTTACCCTTATCCGCTCTGGTGATGACGATACTTTTTTCTTTACGTAGTTTCAGGAGAGCCGTGCGTTGAGCATATGATAAATTACTTTTTGGCGGAGAAGAATGCACGAGGATGTTGGCTACGTCAAGCCTGATGTTGTTAGCTGTCTCCGACGGTAAGCGACCTATTCCACGTTCGATGTTCACCATTACGTCAAGCACCGGCACTTCCTTCGGAGCGACGGCAAAATTATGGCCGAGGCAAAGGGCGCTGACGGCATCGTCGTTGAGCCTTTTGGAAAAGAGGTTTATTACTGTCTGGAGAGGTTGAATTTGTGGTTGTGGTTTATTTTTCACAAGGATGCTAAATTTCTTGATATATTTACAAAGTACCCTGTTCCTGTAAGCTGGCGTACTTTGGACAGACAGGCAGATCAGCATCCATCCGTCTAGAGGAACACAAGTCTTACATCTTCAAACACAACTATGGCCATTCAGGCTTGGCTGACCATGTTTTGGACACCACCCACAGAGTATCATGGAAGAAAACCACCATGCTCCACCACAGCAAATTCAAGAAAGAGAGACTTTTCTTAGAAGCAGCAGCAGCTCTCAAAAACCAACCAAATCTCAATAAATATGGGTGCATTAAGCTTCCGAAGATTTGGGAAACACTCATCACCAGAGTTCCCACCTTACATTCCAGGCCACCTACTACTGCCCTTAGAGGGCGCTCTACCTAGATAGGACTTTAGTGTCACCCACGTGGTTGGGCTTAGTATTGTTTGTTATTTGTGCATATGTTACATTAATTTTTTTGTAATCCCCGTAGATGTCCTAGTGACTAGGACGAAATATAGGAAGCATTAAAGTCTATTTTAATTCTTTTTAAGTGTTGTAAAAATATCCATTAAGCCTCCAACATGATGTCCTCACAGCACTTAAGCCTCTACACACATAATCTAATAAGCTAGATAGATGGGCAAATGAATGGGGGTGTCAGTTTAATGCAGCAGAATGTAAGGTCTTGAGGTTTGGGAAACATCGATGGGATGCTGCATACTCTATGGGAGGAGTTATACTGGAGGAAGTAGGGGAGACAAGAGATCTGGGGTTGATGATTGATAGAAACCTGAAGTTTAGGGGACATATTGCAAAGGTGGTGAAGGTAACACAGAGGATTGCTGCTATTATGAGAAGGACACTGACCTGCAGAGATAAGAGGGTTATCATTCCGTTGTATAAGTCTCTGATCAGACCACACTTGGACTATTGTTCTCAGATTTGGTCCCCAGGATTTGAAGGGGATAAATTAACTGTGGAAAGGATACAAAGACGGATGACAAAGATGGTTTCAGGACTGTACAAGGATAGTTATGAGGATCGGCTGAGAGAATGTGGACTGCAGAGTTTGGTGGATAGAAGAAGGAGAGGTGATATGATTGAGACTTTTAAACTGTTGAGAGGTGGTTACAAGGTTGACACTGGGGAGTTCTTTCGCTTGGTTGATCAGCAGGAAGGAGTGATGACAAGAGGCCATCCCTGGAAGTTACGAAAGGAAACTGTGAGCAAGAGTGTAAGGAGTGGTTTCTTTGTGTGGAGGGTGGTTGAGCCATGGAATGCATTGCCTGATGGAGTGGTGGGAGCGAGAACGGTCAGTGACTTTAAAGAGTGGTATGATAAACTTTGTGTTTCTCAGGGGGGACCTCCCCCTGAGACTTTTAAACTGTTGAGAGGTGGTTACAAGGTTGACACTGGGGAGTTCTTTCGCTTGGTTGATCAGCAGGAAGGAGTGATGACAAGAGGCCATCCCTGGAAGTTACGAAAGGAAACTGTGAGCAAGAGTGTAAGGAGTGGTTTCTTTGTGTGGAGGGTGGTTGAGCCGTGGAATGCATTGCCTGATGGTTTCGTAACTTCCATCCCTGGAAGTTACGAAAGGAAACTGTGAGCAAGAGTGTAAGGAGTGGTTTCTTTGTGTGGAGGGTGGTTGAGCCGTGGAATGCATTGCCTGATGGAGTGGTGGGAGCGAGAACGGTCAGTGACTTTAAAGAGTGGTATGATAAACTTTGTGTTTCTCAGGGGGGACCTCCCCTCGATGAGTCTTGACAGACTTTATGTCTTAGGAAGGACCTCCCTTGATGAGTCTTTTGACTCCTTGGAGGCCTGAATAATAATAATAATAATAATAATAAAATGGAGTAAAAATTTACACCAAGGAATTAAACTTTCACCTACAGTTAACTTAAACACTCTCCTCTTTGCAGATGACCAAATAATAATTACAAATTCTGAAGATAACTTACAGAAAGCTATTTTAAATCTAAATGAGATATCCAAAGATTATGGTATGATAATATCAACAGAAAAATCAAAAACTATAGCCTTTAAAGGACAAGATCCAGCAAGAACTAAAATAGTAATAGATAACAAGATCTTAGAACAGGTGAATTCATTTAACTACCTAGGATGTATGATCACATATGAAAATGAAAAAGATATAAACGTAAAAATTGCAAAATATTTAAAAATAACAGGTGTAATTAACTCTATATTTAAACCAAACCTAATTCAAAAACAAACCAGGCTAAAAGTATACAATACATTAGCCTTACCGGCCTTAATGTATGGAAGCGAAATCTGGACAATAAAACAAAAAGACAAACAAAGATTAACAACAGCAGAAATGAAGTTTATGAGAAAAACTGCAAAGTATACCCTATTTGATCACAAAAGAAACGAAGATATTATGAAAGAATTAAACCAAGAACCAGTAATAGAAAAAATTAAAAAATATAAACATAAATGGATGGAACATGTTCAAAGAATGAAAACAGAAAGATTACCAAAACAAGCCTTAAAGCACAAGCCATTAGGAAAAAGAAAACCAGGACGTCCTCTTAAACAATTCACCGATGACTTCTAAGGCCGGAACAGGCCATGCTAGGCCTAAATCCTTGATACGTATGATGATGATGATGATTGTAAAATAGAATTTAGCTTGATGTAATTTATAATTTTTTTTTTTTTCACCAGAGGTCATGCCAGTAGAATAACATGTGAACAAATCATTGTTTCTCTAGCTTACAGTCAATGGTGTAACCCAGCTTGTCCTGTATATTTATGTACGCTCCAAATGATGATCTTGATGTGAAGATCGAAACGTCGGGATAATAAAAAAAGTTTTTTTAACACGGTTGTAAATTCCATAAACATTTTTAAAATGAATGCTGATCACCGTGTAACCCTAAAAGAAAGGAATACAATCATTTCTGTTTTATTAAAATCTTTAAATCTTGAATTTATTTCTTCCTCAACTATAATTCTATTTCATGAATAAATTCTTTTAAATCATAGCGAAGCATTTCTTGATTTTGTTCAAAAAATGTTAATAAATATGGGAGATGTCTAACTTCGCAGTCATTTATATTTTTCTTTTATAAAAGTAAGTATTGTTGGAAAGTTTTTATTGAACTTAACATGTCAATTAAATTTTTATCTCTACCTTGTAACTCTAAGTTTAAATTGCTTAATTTCGTACAGAAATCTACTAAAAATGATAAGTGTAACAACCATCTTCTATTACTCAATTGTGGATAGATATCTCCTTTTTCATCAAGAAAATTTTTATATTGTTAATTAATACAAGAAATCTTTCTAAAAATTGACTTCTGCTGAGCCAGCAAACATTATTTGTACAACAGAAGTTCCCTATCATCATCTGCCTGTAATTTAAATAACCGCCGTTGCAGGGCTTTTCTTTGAACAGAATTTACAATTTTAAATGTAATATCCAAAACAGCTTTTGTGTTTAATCTTTTACTACACAGTACTTGTTGGTGAATAATACAGTGGTACGTTAAAAAATCTGGAGATATTTGTCATCGTTTTTATAATGAAATGAAGCCTGATTTATTACTTATCATTGCATGAGCACCATCAGTAGTAATAGACACAAGTTTAAAAAGTGGAAGTTTGTGTTGTTTCACAAATTCATCAAATGCCGAAAAAATGTCTTCTCCCTTAGTCCTTCCCAATAATGGTATAATTTTCAAAAGTTCTTCTTTACTTGAATAATCTTGAAATACCATGCGAATAAATACCATTAACTGAGCAATATCAGTGAAGTCATTTGATTCATCAAATTGTAATGAAAATGCAACACACTGGTGAATGTCTGACATTAACCTGGCCTGGAAACTTTTCTCCAGCAATTAGAACTCTTCCTTTCAGCAATTTGAAACCTTGTCTGCGGCCTAGAAGTAGTCTCTCTCTAGCGATGTCTCGAACCGAGAAGCTCCTTTCTGGAAGCGGGAAATCCCTCTCTCCAGCAACGTGGATCCGGGCAGTCTCTCTGACGATGACTCTAGACCGGTCGGCCTCCTCTTTGACAGCAATTCTGGAACCGAGACCCCTTCTGCTTGCTTCAGTCCCTTTTTATTAGGCCTCCTCTGAGACCTCGTAAGAAGTTTGGCAACCCCCAAAGAATCAGTATGAGTCTTTCATCTTAAGTTTCAAGTTCGGCACTCCTTTTGTTCTCCTCCGCTTTCTTTTGATTGTAAGTTGCCGGCCATCGGAAAGTTGTTTGAACTCTTTCTGACTGACTTCGGAGATGTTTACACTTGAGCCTGCAAGCCTTTCTCATACATACAAGTTTCAATAACAATCTTTCTAATGCTACCATGTACAGCTTCTGCCTAACATATTCTTATTAAAGCAGTATATAGAGTTAGCTCCAAAAGAGTTATTTACAAAAACATCTAATACAAACTATACCGAGACAAACAAAGTTTATTTTTTTACAATATTCACATGGGACTTAACCTAAGTAAAAAATCGATGTAATGTGCTTTGGAATATTTAATATTTAAGCTACAATCGAGTTTTTACACTTTGCTTATAATTGTATTCACTCGGCTTGCTATTTGTCTTCCACTGATCCAAATTAATTCATTTACCTGGACTTGTAAGAAAATTACTGATTTGACAATTTTAACGAAAAATAAATAAACAATAGCAATACACTTAAAGCGAATTAAAAATAATACAAAATAATGAATAAATAAAATATTCTGTTTTCAGTTTTAATTAAATTTGTAAGTAAGGAAGAATACACAAGAGATCAACCAAAAATAGCTCTGCAATCAACGGGTTGAACACCCCTGATGTACACCACTGCCCTCTCCTGTTCATTATCACCGCTTGTATTTTCATAGACAATCGCAAACATCCTTGGCCACAGCAGGATTTGAACCTGCAAGCGGATATGCTAACCACTCAACCAACCAGGCTAGCAAAAAACATACACCTCTAGGCACCGAACTCACGATATCCTGTTTACCAGACAAGCGCTTTAACCAACTGAGCCACGGTGCCTTACAAAAATTTAAGGCAATACTTAGGTTAAGATGGGAATGAAAAGAAATCTTGACAAATTAATAAGATACAGGAAAAGTGCAAGTTTTACTGGACGAATCTGCAGCAGCCCTTATCTGGCATTAGTGGAGCATAATTATTCAGTGTTAATTTGGTCTTTTTTGAAATTGGTAATCTCTAGCTGTCATCAGTGCTGCAGTTTCTTATGCAGTTTTTTCTTCACATAAAAACATAACATTTTTTTTTATGTGAATCCCCCCCTCCCACCCCAAAAGGTTGTTGACATTTATTGTATGTTAGTGCGGGGATGGACTAAGAATCAGATAATCCAAAACCTTTCACATTTGGTCTCCTTTGCTTAAGAAACCAAGCGTGAAACTATATCAAGTCATTTCATTCCTTCATATAAGCAGAACCAGCTTGTATTTCTTAATACAAGATCAGCAACATGTCTATTGTAATGAACTTTGAAGTTATTTAATCCCTGCATTCACATTGTGCTCTGATAATAGAATCTCCATGTAAAAAATCTGCTTCTCATACTCTTCTTCACCACATCTTTATTCAGTTCTAGGGATGGTCTCTCATTCTTCCCATTTTAATGTCCACTCTTTTTATAATTCCTTCTGTATTAATTTCTCATCTAACATTCACAAACATCTGTGTTATCCCCCATTAGGATTCAAAATCATAGCCTGTTGCTTGAAGAGTAGAACCAGGTTGGGCAGTTTGTATATCTTCTTGTTGCAGAATTTAAAACCCAAGTTCCTTCTAAAAGAAAAGAAAAGAAAAAAAAACCTTATCTACCATTGACTAACTGTGGAATCAGCTGGAAAAGGCCTTATAAACATTTTACACTAATCAGTGACCAGAATCAAAAACCTGTTAAGCCTTTTACCAGCAGAATTAGTATCACGGAAGTTACCACAAGGCAGTATCATTGCATTTCTAAAATGCTTAATATGAGGAATTAAGCATACAGAGTAATTTAAGTAATTCACTACAAGTAGATTTATATCTACTTTTAATGATAAACTGGGTTTTGACTTGTCAATTTTTTTTAATCATTAAAACTGAATGTTTCTCTGAAAACACTTGAATTTTTTGTTTGTGTTATCTTACTGAAGATGCTGTCAGCCATAATAGACAGGAAAATATGTCAGAAAAACATTCAGTCTTAATGATTAAAAAAAGTATGAATCACAACTTGGTTAATCATTAAAAGTTGAATTAAGGCATTTTTGTTTTAGTAATTTATGATAACCTGCTGAATGAAATTGAGGAGGAAAAGACAATTGTACAGTATAAAACAGGTTAATTTATTGGTTAATATTATTATGTATGTAATATGAAATGGTAACATCTACAAGCAGTTAGGAATTAGAATAAATAAAAACTATTATTATTACTATTATTGCATGATATGGGAGAGTACTTTACTATATACAACTCACTGTTTCCCCTACCTAATCCTCCAAGTAACACTTAATGACACTATGGAAACATGACTGATTTTGCCTATACATGGGATAAAAAAATCTAGTTTCTAGGAGAAAATATCCTGCTACTTCTGTATGAGATTAGCTAACTTACCTTCAACTGAAAATTCCCATATAAAGATTCCTGTCATTATGACGAGAATCAAACTCTGGTCTTTTCCAATCAAAGGGCATAATGTCCCCTTGTTTATTTGCACTACAGAGGTACTTAAAAGAGCCACAAGACTGTTGTGCTCAAATCTGGTCACCTGATTTTCAGTGTGATGTGGAGACATTGGAGAGGGTTCCAGAGGCGAGTGGCTAAGACAATATCAGGACTTTGGACTGCTGGCTGTGGAGAGAAGTTGAAAAATAATGGATTGTAGAGTTTTTTGGATAGGAGAAAAAGAGGTGATATGATAGAGACATTTAAGTTAGTGAGAGGATTTTATCGGATTATTCCAGATGAGATTATAAAAAGAGGAGAAGACAAGTGAGAAAAAAACCAGAGGTCATCCCTGGAAGTATGTAAGAGTGTGGTGAAGAGGGGGGGGGGGTGAGGAGTAGATTTTTAATGTGGAGAAATTGTCAGTGAATGGAATGCATTACCAGAATGTGTTCTTAATGCAAGGAGTTTAAGAATTTTAAGATTCGATATGAGAAATATGTTGTCAGTTGAATGAACCTCCTACTATGAGTCTGCCGACTCCATGGAAGGTGCAATAATAATAATAATAATGTAAATGATATTATTTTTAGAAGAACATGAAGGTGATTTGCAGTCTTTGCACAAGTTTATAGGAGAATGGGAAGGTATTTCCATAAGCTGTTTGTGTTTTGGAGTTAGCAGTATCGCGAATGATGGAGAGAGAGAAATATCTTGCTAGAGTTGGTGGTTTGTGTGACAATATTAAATGAATTCAAAGCAAGGTATGATAGGAATTGTAGTCTAGTGGATGGATTCAGTGAGTTTTGTGATGTATGGAGACCTGAAATAATAATACAAATACAATTATTTTCAAGTAAACATTGATTTAATCCCCCTTCTCCCCCCCTCACCAACCAAACATTCATGCATGCTCCAGCTATTCTCCCAGAGAAAGTATGTTTCTGCCTTATGTCTCTTTTACAGATACTGTCTTGGGCATTCTTCAGCAAAATGGTACCCATGGTCCACCATTGTCCTCACTACCAATGGTCTATCATTAGTTCTCTTTCTGCTAAGCCTCTTAAATACAAGCGGCAGCTGTTCAGCATCCTTTTATAGTTGAACTCTAAAGTCCACTGAACCTATGAATCTGCCTGTTCTCTTCCTTTTTCTTCCCATTTGCCTCTACTATCTGGAACAGCCTTCCTCACGGTATTTCTTTGATAGCTTTTATCTATTTAAGAATACTATTAATACCCTTCCACCGTGGGATAATCAGTAGTTGCATTGACTCGGTGATTGGATATGTTCATCTTTTTTTTTTTTTTTTTTTTTTTGACTGACTGAAACCGAGAAAATAGATGATAGCAAATAATGGTTTTACATGAAAACAAATAGTTTATTTTATTTTATTTTATCCCAACAAAGTTATTTACTTGTGTCTTTTGCATTTTCTCGGTTTCAGTCAGTCAAAAAAAATAAGATGAATGTGTGTGTGTGTGACTTTTCTTTTGAAGCCGGAAATATATTCTTGGAAAGAAGTGAAAGTTTTTTGTATTGTGAATAGCGAGTCCCAAATGTATTGCCTGAGAGTATGGTGAATGTGAATATAATGAATAATTTTAAGATCTGATTATGATGGAGAACAAAAGGATGAGAAGTGGCTTTTTCACATGGAGAGTGGTTTAGACTATGGAATTGAATTGTGTGGTAGGGTAGTGAGAGCATGATCGATGAATGAGTTTAAGCAGTGGTATGATAGATTTTGTGTTATCTAGGATGGACCATCCACAATCAGGCTTGACTATTTCATTTAAGTCCAGAATAATAATAGTAGGAATAGCAAAAATGAAATGTATAAACATTTTTTACAAAACTGTAATATATCCACCCAACCTCCCCTACACTTGTGGGGATTTAATCATAGATTGTAAAAGAAATAGTAATAAACTGAACTTCTGCACATTTTGCTTTCTACTAAATAAGTTTCATCAGAGGGATAACTTTACTAGAGAATGTACAAAAAATAATGAATGCATCTAACAGCAGTTTAGAAATGTAGTGAATATATTTTGAAACGTTTGATATATTTCAAAACAACTGACAATGCAAAACAGACGATCAGAGACTATGAACCATGAGAAATAAAAGAAACTCAAGTATTACAACTGATTTTATCGTTGCTGTATTAAATGTTTTCTTCTGCAGAATTTTTTTTTCTCCCACTCATTATTATTGTGCTGTTCTTTATTTATATGGTATTGTGTTCCATAATTGTGTTGATCATTTCAAATATTTCATATTAAAAAAGTTCTTTTGATGATTTTGCATTGGTTTCTGTGGCAGTCTTCAAGTCATTAATTGTTCCTTTGTATCTTAAGCACTTTTATTCAATATCTAACAGTAATCATTTCTGCATTTGTTTTAAACTTAATCTGTTGATGGATATAAAATTTCACTTGTTATGTTTTACTTTGTCTATATTTTCTGTTTTGAATTCTTCATTCATGGATACACACAAAAAAGAGAATTAACTTGCATATTCATCTCTGAGTATAAATTGCAAAATATCTTCAGTTATGACTAGATACATTTATGTTTATGTGTGCATGTATTTTAAAATGTATGTTGTCTGTTTTGCTTTTAATGATATACTAATTTTACTTTGTTAAATTATAAAAGTAAAATGTGTCATGAACACTTAGGTATTAATTATGTACTGTTGCAATTTATGTATTTCTTTTCATAAAATGGTATTCAAGAAGGCTTAAATTTTTATTCAAATAAGTTAGGAACTGTATGTATATCAACTTATTTCAACATTGCACAGGATGCATTGCAGTTAATGCATGATAGCTTTGGAAAGTTCAATAAGCATATCAACACATCACAACACTGCAAAATCTTGAATTCAGTAATATACCTTTAGAAGAAATATTGGTGTGTGTGTGTGTGGGGGGGGGAAATTGGTTGGTGACGTCATTTGACTTAACCCTCTAGTAACTAGTTAATTTTTAGGGTATAGCAAAATAATGTCCCGGTGATTTTCATTGGCTGTTTATTGTTGCCTAGTCACGTGCAAGGAATCCTGATTACTGATTCGTCGTCTGCTACGTTGCAATAGCAACAACAGCATAAAATTTTTCTTTGATCACGTGATCTGGAGACGCCATTTTGTCTAGTTCTGTTAACAAACGACGTCTACCGGCGAGGAATGCACCATTAAAATATTGCTTTTAAGTTATGTAAACTGGAGCTTTGTAAGCAAAAGATAGAGCCTTGCAAAGGTAATTAGTATGCTCGTTTTATGCTTAAATATATCATTCACTAAATTTCAAAAGCACGCTCTAAAGTTTTTAAAATAGTAATCGCTCTATATAGCTATGCTCCTCCCGCCATCGGGTGTCTTGTTTGATGTCATGGCTACAAAGACGACTTTTCCATACGAAACGTACTCGTAGAAAGCGAGTACCCGTTCATATGTGTGTGTGTTTATGTGTATATTTATAAATGGAAGTTTGTATGCAAACATGTATAAATGGACGTTTTAAATAAAAATTGCTGATAATTGAAATTTTCTAACAAGCTATTGAAGTATCTGCTTTTATATCATGATAAATTAGGCTTCCGTTACTTTACTAGGATGAATCTCCGACATCGTTCCGATAGTTAACTGCAGTGGCTCTTTGCGAGTTCATTTATTGTATCTGAATTACACGTGTTTGCATGCATTAATGGTTTTAAACGAAAACAAATATTTTTTTTTTAATTTTTATTCCAACAAAGTGATTACTTGTGTCTTTCGCATTCGGCTTATGAGGCCTGTCATTTGTTGTTTCACTGTAGATCAGGTATTGTGAGTATGGGGGGGGGAGGAAGAGGGATGTATTTATAAATTAACTCCGTCTCTGTTCGTTGCATAGCTAATAGTGTATAATAACTACGTTATTCCAATTTGCTATTATCTTATTCAGCACTGATTGAACTCATATATTCTAGCTGCCAAATCATTTACGATAAAACCGGCTCGTAAATTAGGATGTGGAAAGTAGCACTACGCTAAATATATACGAATGTGTTAAAATCCTGAGATGAGTTTGGGACTCCGTGATGGTATAGGATAATAATAAAATGCATTGTATCTCCATAGAGGATTAATTGTTAATAAATTGAATGGGCAAATGGATTTAATAGCCATTATATATAATTAACTACTAGAAGTTATTTTACGAATTCATTACCTGGATATAATAAATAAAAAACATGAGACTATTATAGTTGGGAATAAATTATTTACAACAGTAGACTTCAAAATATTGAACTCACTGTTTTTTCTAAAAAAAAAAAACGAGAAAAAAAATAATGGCCTAAAAATGAAAATATGCGTTTTCTTAATTGACTTCTCTCTCATGTTCAATGCATCTAGTCAATTCATTATAATGTAATTCTTTTTTATTTTTTACATTTATCCTGATCTCATTCATGAAACATTGCAAACCTGTAGCATATTATTTTATTATCACAATGACAGTAGTGAGAGGTGTTAATGTATGATTCAGGTATCCTACTTTACAGACCTTAGTTTTTAAGCCATGCTGTTGCATGATACCCCCCCCCCCCTTTCTCTTAGCCTCTCCTAACCACATGCATAGTTCTATCAAGAGAAAATAGAGACAATCCCCAACCTTCATAATTTAAAACCAATTCATTAAATATAAAATATAAGATGACTGAATTAATACATTAAGATTAAATGAATAAATGCATTCAAGAAGAATGAATTTTGTAATTCTGGAGGTATCATTGTCTTTATGTTTGTGGTATAAGCATCATTGATGCCTTTTAATTGGAAAGACATATAAATAGACTTCTCAAGTGAAAGTGATTTATCCAGTTTTAT
Source organism: Typopeltis vanoorti (assembly GCF_054136105.1). Lineage (NCBI taxonomy): Eukaryota > Metazoa > Arthropoda > Arachnida > Uropygi > Thelyphonidae > Typopeltis > Typopeltis vanoorti. The sequence continues at coordinate 133,276,442 of NC_143557.1, forward strand.
ATGGTGTCAGGATTTTTCCTGCCAGAAATTCACTGTCTTCCCCAAACAAAACAGGCAAATCATCAGAGGACAAATTAAATAGATACATTAGGCTGTCTTCTACTGTAAATTCAATTAACCAAGCAATGTCCTCATATTTTGGCTGCTTCAGTGTGAGAATCAGTAATGCCACCATCTTTTAAAAAGCTAAAATGATTGTTCATTTGGGAGTAGAATTGCAACTAAAAAAAATGTTTTTAAGTTGTCTGTAGAAATGGAGACGAGGTCATTCTTGGAAGTTGTATAAAGGTGTGGTGCACAAGAGAGTGTGGCATGACTTTTGCATGGAGAGTGGTTGGTGAGTGAAATTTATTGCCAAATGAGATGGGGAGTGTGCAAACATTGAACCAATTTAAGATGGGGTATGATAAACATTATCTCTGTTAGAATGCATCTTACTATCGCCTTCCTTGATGAGTCTAGACTCCAAGAGGTGTTTGTATAATAATGAAAAGGGAAACCCTGAGTTCTGTTTGCTCATGACATAAGCAAGTTTCTGAGGATTGTCGTGAGAGAGCAGTGATGTCATTATTGCTCTATCATGCTTCAACTGGTTTCATGAAAAAAATTTCTCTCCCCCATTATGCTGTTTTCACAAGTGAGCAAAATTATCCTTTTAAATACAAGTTTTTAAAATTTTTTCATTCAAAAATGTAACACTATTTTGATTGAAGTTTAGTGTATAACACGAAAAAAAAAAAAATACCCTGATAATTTCAGTTGTCCCCTGAATGTGTAAAGTAACGGTTATGTGTGAGATGAGTGGAGCAACATTGCCAGAAATGTTTATAGTAAACAATTATAATAGAAATTATATACAGAAATATCACTTATTACTAATTATTCTAAATCTTACTTAATACAAATAAATAAAAAAACTCAGTTTTTCACAAGTACCTTGTCAGTCCTTTGGTTTAAAAGAGTAGCATTAAGGCTTCATAAGAGATATGAGGAACATTTATAAAGACTTTTTATCTGAAGCTGAATTACTTAGACCTGTATGTAAGGGCAGGGTTTTTCTCCCCAATAATGAACTTCCAAGAAAACATTTAATTAACAGGCATAATGTAATTTCATACTTTCTTCATTGATAATTCCAAACAATCATACCTATTGCCAGCTTGGTTGATTGGGTGAATGGATTTGAATCCCACTGTGCTATATAGATGTTTGTGAATGTTTTTTGGTGGATAGATAATTGTCATTGCTTAGTGGGGAAACAACATCCTCGTTATTGGAGGCTTGAAAAACGTTCCATGTTTGATCCCTGGAGCAAGGATTGTCAGCCATACATTTCCAGCTTTTTATTGGAAATGTTGAAAGATATAGGGGTTGTGATTAAAAAAATACTGCTATAGGCTCCAATAAATGGTCTTATGGGCTTGCTAAAAGCAAACCCATAAGACCATTTATTGGAGCATTCAGATATCTTTGTTGTAGTAGAATTTGAACTCCCATTATGTAGGTGGATAAGTGGAAATGATGTTCTTGTTTTGTCTTTTACATATTATTGCAGTCATTAGGCATAAATTTATATCTGAGAATTTTTTTTTTCCATCCTCATCAATTTTCTGATATGCACCCTCAACGGATGTACAGGCTACGATGATAGTACTACATGAATAACTGTTACTACTAATCTCCTGTCAACAGTTTTCCTCCTAGTTAGTCATTTACTTGTCAGGCACTCCAATATTGAGGGTCTAAAATCAATGGTTCTTAACCTTGTCTGTAGTGCCCCCCTGGGGGGGGTAAGCATTATAATACTACTAATATAATAAAAGCAAAAAATTCTGTATTTAATCTAGCATCCCTATTTTTTATATTGTATGTCTGGGAATACTGTAAATTTATTTGCTGCTTATTTTTTAAAATTTTTACATTGAAAGTTAAGTAATTGGGATACTTTTTTGTCTGAATTTTCTACATTGAAAATAATTAATTTGGGCTATTTTTAGCAGAATTTACTACTTTTATAAGATTTACCTGCTACTTTTCTTAACGTAATTTGCTTTTATCATAAAATTAACATTCTACAAGTAGAGCATTACAAGACAAGATTTTCTGCATTTCCCAAGTCTACAAATAATAGATGATGATTTAATATTAGATAGAGATTTGGATTGTTCAGATTCAAAGACTTTGATGAGCTTAAAATACTTGATTGGGTCATAAATCCATTTCTTTCTGATGCCACTTCTATTAATTTGCAATTGTTAGAATACAGATTGCAAATAAGTGAAAGAGGAGACTGTTTGTCAAACATTGAACATGATATTGAAAAATTAGCAGGATCTCATTAGGCTCAGGGTAGCCATTAATGATTGGCTTAATAAATACAATATGTTTACATCTTTTTTGAGTAAAAATTAATTTGCATCAAAGTCATTAATTTTTAGTTTACTATCAGTTCAGATATGTTGATGATAATTTAGGTTTGTCTAATAATATATTATAATTATCTTATTGAGTCATTAACCTAGTATAAAATTGAGCAGGGGATGCTAGCCTATACAAATGGTTGAAAGGGGGGGGGTGCAAGGCATAAAAAAAGGTTAAGAACCACTGGTCTAAATTAATATTTTTCCAAGTGAACAATGCCCAGAGATTTTATAAGATTTTTTTTGAAAATCCAGTAAATAAAGTATATCTTCTGTTTTTGCATGGAACTTTACAATTATTTCAAACTGTAATCAAGCAAGTAGAGTCCAATTCTATAACTGCAACAGGGGTGTTAATGATATATTCTGAATTGAAAAATAAACTTAAAGAAAGATTTCAACATAAATTTGTGCCATTTTTGGCAAAAAAAAAAAAATTAAGTAAACTAGTATTGGGCTGATTTAGAACAGAGTGCAAATTTTGTAAACACAATAGTACATAATTCAGCAAACACAGATGAATTATTTGATGAAAGGTCAATGCTAAACAAAGTTCTGCAACAACAAAAACAAGAATGGGACTCAAATACTTTGTAAGCAATTCAAGATATATGGTTGTCATTATTTGAAATCTTCAAGAATGCTAGCATCTCCTTCAAAAATATATTCAAGTTAGTAGAATTCGCTATGTGTTTACCAGATACATCGGCTCCAATAGTTGCTCAACTATAGTTGGTCACCAGAAAGAGGTCAATTGTAGGTGTCAACAGTAAAGTAACCTTTAAATGTGAAAGTGAATTCTAAATATTTTTGTACTGATTTTTATGACCATCGATCCACAGGTGCAATTGTGGATCACCCCGCCAGACAATTAATCATATTACAGTAGAATGTGTCCAATGTGCATACAATGGAAACCTGTCAGACTTCATCCATGCTACATCAAGTGCAGTTGACTGGATAATCAGTCTAGACATACAGTTGCAGTCTATCCTTGAGTGTCTCTTTGATGACTGTATTATGTATTATTATAGTACATATGTCTATTATTATGTTTATATATACATTAAAGATTAATACAACTTTCATGTGTGAGCCATATGCTAAATAAATTATGACCATACAAAAAGTTTTTAAGGTAAATACTATCTAATGAAAAATATACTGGAGTGGAACAGAAACAAGAAGCCTAGTCAACCACATCTTTACTGTAGACCTGCTGCAGAAAGTACACTACACAATCTACTTTTCAATATTTTGAGTATTTTGTTGATTGAGTTCCTTGCTCTATGATTTCCTTTTATTTCTTCATACCAACTTTTGTTTGTTATGCAGGGGTGTATAACTTATAAGTCGTCGACTTTCTTAACATCGAAATTAATTTTTCATGGTGTCCTGGATTATCTTTCCTAAAAAAGACCCTTTAAGTGACCATACCACCTTAGATTAGTCTTGCTCACACATTCTTGAAAGCAAACAATATCAGGTTCATTCCTAAAATCTTTATTTTTAATATGATTTTGACACTGATTCTGTCTGTTCAGGCCATTAATTTTTTTCAGAACTCTCATATCTGTAGTCTCTAATCAATGATCAATTGCTTTGTTTCCTAACCCAACTCTCAGATCCATAATTTAAAATTGGTTTGAAACTGTTGTATATTGCTAGTTTAGTATTATGGCTAATTTATCTCTTATTCCATATAAATTTAATTACCCCCCCACACACACACACATTCACTAGCTTTGCTTATTTTGTTATTTTTATAACAGTCTACCTAAGCAGCTGAAATATTTTATTAGCTCTATAGCTTCTCCATTGTGAATGCAGCTGACATTTTTTATGTTAATAAATTTATTAACATAAAAAATGTTAATAAATTTATATCATTTAATTTAATTTAAATCCTAAAGTCACTAGCATTCACAAACATCTATACTGCAGTAGAATTGAACTCACAGCATGTAGGTTGATAAGTAGAGGTGAAATTTGTATGTCTTCTGCATAATATGGGGAAAGATTGAGAAGATGCAACTGGCATCTGGTGGACAGGAGGAAGAGGGGAGATATGATAGAGACCTACAAGTTATTATTATGTGACACCTCCAGGGAGTCCAAAGACTCATCGAGGGAGAGTGTGCCAGCAGCATCGAATGATTGATCCCATCCAACTACTAACCGTGCTCAAACTTGCTTAAGCTATTAGTAGCAGAGGCTTTACCAATCGACCAACCTTTGCTGGCTAAAAGTTAGTAAGAGGTTGCTATGGGATCAGTGCTGGAGCGGTTCTACAGAAAATAGTGGGAGAACTAGAGGTCATCCCTGGAAACTGTGTAAAGAGGGAGTGAGAAGTAGGTTTTTTCATGCAGAGTTGTGAATGATTGGAATGTCTTCCCTGAGAGTGTAATGTTTGCAGAGAATTTGAGTGTGTTTAAAGCACGGTATGATGAGCTGTGTGTATGACAAAAGTACCTCCCAGATGAGTCTTTGACTCCATGGGGTCTTGGATAATAATAATATTATTATTACGTGTATGTATTCTGTAATCATTATGCACAAATTTATTATATATACCGTATATCTGGGAATTTTTTTTTATAATTTTCTGATATGTTCCCTCAAGTACATATCAGGATTATAAAAATACCTGATTTACCTGAAAAATTCCTCCAGTTCTTCTGTAGGAGAACCTTCACCATAGGCACAAATAACTTTCATTGTCTATTTCCCCATTTTGAAGTTGCACACATAACTCTACTTTAAATTGCTATCTAATCCAGAAGTTTATCTTCAGCTTTAGTGTTGCATGTTATTACCACTCCTTGATCATTATTGCTTGAAAATAACATTCTATATGCTTAGTAGGAATTATTTCCTGTTTTATGTTTTGAAAATTTCTGGAATAAACTCAGGATTGAAATAAGTAATGAAGGGGATACAAATCCTTTGATGTTTGTCTGCCAATAAGCGAAACTCTAAGAACTAGGACTAAGGTAGTAAGACTTATACTTTGGTTAGACATAACTGGTAATTAGTTTACGGAATTAACAACGCATATAAAGTATATTAATTAAAGGTAACTTTAATGAATAACTTCTATATTTCGGCAATGTCACATTGCCATCTTAATGAACATAAAGATATGGTATGTGCACTCAGGAACTAACACAAAGCAAATGAGGAAGAAAGCAAGAAACTAATATTGTTCCTAAAGTCCTAATGGTGCCCTCTTGCGGGCTAATTTGGTAGTCTTGGCAGTTGGGCTGAAGTTCTCATAATGAAAGTCTCCCAAATTTGGGGCAGTTTCATGCACCCAAATTTGTTGAGGTTAGGAACGTTTTTTTAGAGCTGCTGAAGATTCTTTGAATAATCTTTCGTATTTAAACTTGCTGCGATGAATTATTTTTGTTTTCTTCCAACGAATTTTATGGTGGGTATCCAAGGCATGGTCTGCCAGCCCAGAGCGGCTGTACTGGTGAAACTGGATGTAGTCTTGGTGTTCTGAAATCCTGATATTTGTTGTTCTGCCTGTTTGGCCAAAGTAGGACAATTTGCAGCTGCAAGGGACCTGGTATACACCAGGTAGGTCTAGGGGAAGTGGTTGGTCTTTGGTAGAGCAGATAAGGGATGCCAACTTTTTATATGGTCTGTAACAGGAAGTAAGGTCATATTTTTTGAGGATATTGGTTATTTTCTCAGAGGTGCCCTGGATGTAGGGGATGGTGATAAACTTGGTGTAATCTTTATTGGGAAGGGGGGTTGTGGTTTACAGGTTTTAGTATTTTTTGGATTTTTTGGGGGTTATAGTCATTGGCTAAGAAAGTGTTGAGGATGTGGTTTAGTTCAGTAGTCAGGGCCTTGTCATCTGAGCAGATTAATTTTGCCCTGTTATATAGTGTTTTTATCATCCCATATTGTTGTGAGGGGGGGATTGCTGGTGAATGTATCTGCCAGTGTGGGTGGGTTTTCTGTAAACAGAGAAAACCAAAGATCCATCAAGCTGGCGGGTGATTAAAGTGTCTAGGAAGGGGAGGGTGTTGTTTTCCTCTTTTTCTAAGGTGAACTGGACTCTGGGGTGTTGGTTGTTTAAGTGTGCTAGGAAGGAGTGGAGTGTGTCTGAGCCATGTGGCCAAATAGCAAACACATCATCCACATAACAAAGCCAAATAGTGGGTTTTTATGGGGCAGAGTTTAAGGCTTTCTCTTCAAATGTCTCCATAAAGAAATTGGCCAAGGGTGGGGAAAGTGGTGAACCCATGGCTGTCCCCTCTATCTGTTTGTAGAACTTTCCTTGCCAAACGAAATAGCCTGAGTTCATTGTGAACTGAAATAGGGCTGAGATATCGGGAGGAAACTTGGCTTGGATGAGCTCAAGGGTTTCTTTGAGTGGGACATTAGTGAATAGGGAGGAGACGTCAAAACTGACGTCAAAACAATTATGTCAGTGTGTTGGAGTGTGAGGTTTTCTATGCTGGCTTTAAAGTGGGCTGAGTTTTTTGTGTGTGATGGTGTGTTGCCAGTGTAGTGTGTGAGCATTTTGGCTAATTTATATGTGGGGGAATCAATGCTATCCACTATGGGACGTAATGGCACATTTTGTTTATGTATTTTTGGAAGTCCATATAATCGGGGAGTCTAGAGTTATAAGGTTTAAGTTTGTTGGTGACTTCCACAGGCCAAGAAGTGACTTTCTTAAGGAGTCTGTGGATAGTTCTAATCTGAGAGCTGGTCGGATTATATTCAATGGGGAGGTAAGTAGTACGGTCTAGTACTAAAGAATTTAGCTTACCTTTGTAGTCTTTTTGATTGAGTACCACAGTGGCGCTTCCCTTATCAGCTTAGGTGATTACTATTTTTTTGTTGTTTTTCAATTCTTGTAGGGCTGTATATTCGTTTTTGGATAAGTTGGATTTTGGAGGTTTGGCTTTGGTGAGAACACCGACTACATCCAGTCTCACGTTGTTGGCGATATGGTTAGGCAGGTTGCGAATTCCACGCTCTATTTGGATCATGATTTCTTCAGCAGGTATCCTTTTAGGAGCTAGGGCGAAATTGTGACCACGTGAAAGTGCTGTGAGTGCTTCAGGCTTTAAAACTGCCGACGAGAGGTTGACTACAGTGTTGAGTGGTGGCTGAGGTATGGAAGTAGAAGCCCCCCCCCGTAATATGCTTTTTCAAGTTTTGCAGCTCATTTAATGTTTTGGCAATTACAATGAATAGAGCCTGTCTAGAAAAAATCTGTATATATGGATAGTTTTAAATTATGATGAGTACGTTGGTACTGTCTGCAAAACAGGTGAATCGTGTATAACGATATACTATTTATCATACTAAACTAAAAATTTTAACTGGAATCCACCAATTGCATGCAAATTTCAGTCCATGCTGTTTATTTATTAACCTGAAGCACTTGTTTTCAAAGCTTGTCAAATTTAGTTCTTCCTTCAGTTTAATAACCACAGCATAGTAGCATAAAGAAAGATGAGGGAAATACCTTTTGAGCTGTACACTTTGATTTTAAGTGTTTTAGAGATAGAGAGATGTATTTTTCCGAATATTTATAACTTTTGGTTATGTTGGACCATCATGAATTTATTCCCTATTTAATAGGTCCTTTATAATTGAATGTAATAATTAAATTTATAATATTCTCATTTATTTTCCACTTCTGTTATCATTATTTTTGTTTTATTGAATTTATCTGCATTGCATAAACCCTTGCCATTTTTATGTAGGTTTTCAATCATATATTTTAAAATTTCCTTATTATTTGTAAATAATATTATATCATCTGCATTTTTTATATGATGTAATTTTTCGGAATGGCTCTTCTCCAGGCTCACCTGAAACAAATATCGTCTCTCTTTTTTGAATGTTCAGAAGTTTCAACTGTTCCAACTTTTATTGTTGCAGGTATTTTTATACCACTATAACAATACTGAATATTTTTTCGTCTTATTTTTTGCTTTTAAAATTTCAAAAATTTATTTCTGTTTATTGAGTTAAATGCTTGTTTAAAGTCTGTAAAAACAGCAATAAAGATATGTTTTTTTCCCCACATAAATTCAGATAATTGTAATAGTGTGGATTGTAATCCTCAAACTATAGAATTATTGATCCTATAGTTTGCACATTTCTTACAGCCATTTTTATGTATGGGAATTACTATTCCCAAGAACTAGTCATTATGAATTTTTCTAGAACTTATGACTTGAATAACTTCAGTAAATAATGCTTTTTACTGTCTCTTCCAGAACTTTTCATAACTTTCTTTAACCATCATTAATATTTTGATGTCTCCTGATATTTATCAAACTTTTTTTTATTTCTTTCAACATTGCAAAAACGTGTTCAATGAATCGTAGGTTATGTTGCTATTGAATTTTTTATTATTTTTTTTCTATACACTATTGCCTTACGATCAATCTGCATTCTGACATATTTTTGATTGTTTTATTTTGCTTCTCTACATTTAAATGTGATTTTATTTTTTAACTGAGTAGTAAGTTTTCTTTTTGATGCCACCGGTCTGTTATTTCTGTATTCTCTTATTAGGTTTCTTTGTTTTCTGCAAAGATTGTTTTATTGCATCTTGTGTTGTGTTTTTTTTTTTTTTTTTTCCCTCCTCTTTTTCCAAAATTCTTTGTTTTGATGAATTAAGATTCTTATTTTGCAGAACTGGAAAAGTACTCTGTGACATAATTGGCATTGCTGAGACAAAGAAATCAATAACAGGTGAGATCTTACTAAATAAGTATAGGATGTTATATTCAGGCAATAACAATCAAGGAAAGAAGAGGTAGCGATATCATTCAACACCTAACATGAAGATAAATTTCTTGATTGGAAGACAGTTTAAAGTAGAATTATATGGGAAAATGTCAAAATGTGAAAGAGCACAATGTAAAGTATTTTTTCTATGGTCCCACAGAAGGTTCTCCTAAGGAAGAAGTGGAGGGATGTTTCAAGTCATTAGAGCAGTCATCTGACATACAGAAAATGGAAAAAGATCTTTGGTGGAAATCTAATAGCAGAGTAGGAAATGAATCCCACCAGGCATATACTAACATTACTAACACCATGTTCCAACAGAAAAGGGGGGGGGGGAGGCTCATTCACTACCAATTATATATTTGGTTTAATCCTTTATCCAAGTGTAAGCAAACAAAGTTTGCACCTGAAGTATTTTCAGGACTGGGGCAACTCGTGGCAAAGGTGGTATAACTTCTCATCACTTGCCTTAGTATCCCATAATGCAAAGTATATCTCTTTGCAGACATGTATAATGCTATGCATTAAGGGAAGGGTCACTACCCAGACCGGTTTGACCTTTATTGAGGTCTCTTCAGTGGGAACTAGACCCAGAAGTGATACTAAGGTTGAAGTAATGCAGAAGTCATATTTTCCTATATCAGTTGCCAAAAGGTGTCACACCTTATTATTAAAATTCTCTGGATTAGAGATAGTTGATGGAAGTTTTTTCACTTGGCTATGCTACCAATTATATATTTGGTTTAATCCTTTATCCAAGTGTAAGCAAAAAAAATACTTCAGGCAAAACCTGAAGTATTTTCAGGACTGGGACTCGTGGAAAAGGTGGTATAACTTCTTATCACTTGCCTTAGTATCCCATAATGTAAAGCACATCTCCTTGTGGACATGTACAATGCTATGCATTAAGGGAAGGGTCAATATGAAGAGACATCAATAAAGATCGAAACTAGTCTGGGTAGTGACCTTTCACTTAATGCATAGCATTGTACATGTTCGCAAGAAGATGTGCTTTTTATGGGATACTAAGGCAAGTGATGAGAAGTTATACCACCTTTGCTATGAGTTGCCCCAGCCCTGTAAATACTTCAGGTGCAAATTTTGTTTGCTTACACTTGGATAAAGGATTAAACCAAATATATAATAATATAATTGGTAGCATAGCCAAGTGAAAAAACTTCCATCAACTAGCTCATTCACTGTATCATTATTGGTAGCGTTATTGTCATGCTGTTTCGGGTTGCAAGAGAGTACAGAGGATTTGAAATACATTACTTAATTTTAAATAGGATGAAATGAATATCACATTGAAAATAACAGTAAGAAAGTTGAGCAGCTTTTACAGATAAACAGTAGACCCGACTATACAAACATTATTGAAGAAAAAACAGTAAATCTATAATTTTTTTTTTTTTTTCTTGGCGAGTGTAGCATCTTTTTTCTCTCCTGATAATAGTCGAATGTTAAATTGTGGATAACACCAATGAGTTACTTTTAAAGTTCATTGACGAGCAAAGAACAAGCAGGATATTTATCAAGTCCTATTTCAAGATAAATATGATATCAAAGAAATGCAATACATTTCTGTCATATCATATTTCTTACTTATAGCTATAAGATTTTAGGTAATTATGAAACTGTTAAATATAGCTATTTCGTTAGCGGAATGAAGCATTTTGCAGAATTACCGTAATTATACTGCCAGATGTTAAACTGTTGGCACCATGTGACTATAAACGAAATATTTCCATTGTATAAAGTTTGTGATTGTGTCTAAGGTTGATGTAAAATATCTTGTTTCTGTGGGTTGCACTTTTCTTGTGAGTAGTAGCTGTAAACAATAAAGATTGAAATCATGAAAATTTTTTTTTTTTTTTTTTTTTTTTTGGAGCCTGTGTAGCTCAGTAGAAGTGGCGTTTGCACTCTACAGCATTCGAACGCCTTTCGTCGTGCGAAAGGCGTTCAAATCTAGTTGCCGACTAGAAGAACTTTTTTTGGTCGATAGGCGAAGGAGGGGTGATATGATTGAGACATTCAAATTACTGAAGGGTTTCTATAAGATTGATCCAGAAGATATTTTTGAAAATATGACTGGTGGTGGGAGGACTAGGGGCCATGAATGGAAGCTGGGCAAGAGTGTGGTTGACAAGGGTGTTAGAGCTAGGTTTTTTACTTGGAGAGTAGTGAATGAGTGGAATAAGCTTCCGGAGTCTGTTGTGGGTGCTACGACCGTGAATGAGTTCAAGGCAAGGTATGATGGATACTGTGTGAATGTCGAATAGTTGTTCTTGACATGGTGTTAGGGCCTCCCTCGATGAGTCTGTCGACTCCTTGGAGTTGCCCAGAACAATAATAATAATAATAAAAAATGAAATGGGCAACAACAACCTTGAATCTCAATGGCAAACTCTGAAGAAAACATGGATTGTTTCATTAGGAGTTATCTTCAAGGATAGAAAAATAAGAACACCATGGTGGAAACAAGAAGTTAAAGGACGTGTCCTAAAAGAATATGGAGAAAAATCTAAGAGAGCTAAGCTATGTAGCTAAACAAAAGTCATAGGAAGGCTTCAGTAAGAATATAGAAGATAAATATCAAAAAAGTGTCAATGTTGCAGACACTATTGAGACAGCTTAGAAATGAAGAATACTGTAAAAGTAATCAAAGATAAAGATGACATGAAAATTGAAGATAAGGATATCCTAGATGTATGCAGTAATAACTTTGAAAGGCTCTTAAACAAAACAATCAACAACAGAAGAGTAGTAGAAAATTTTCATTAGGAATGCAACAGGAGTATATATCAATATTGGATATAGAAAAAGCCATTGAAAGCATGAAATGTGGAATTGCACCTTGAATTGGTGATAATAGAACAGAAATATGGTGGTATAAAAGTTTCGTAGTGGTGGCGCTGTATGATTCAGAGGGCCTTGTGAAAAGGTTGAAATCTAGATGATTGGAGTAGAGCTCATATAGTTTCCACATAAAAGGGAATAAAACTGAATGTAAGATGCTTGAAGAGAGGCTGAGAAAAATTGTGGAAGAGAAACTTGGAGAAGAACAAGCTGGGTTCAGACCAAGTGGAGGTTGTCAAGATCGGATTATTATGTTATGACTGATAGTTGAGATCTCATGCGAATATGAAGACTCTGTACTTAGTTTTATAGATCAGGAGAAGACACATGGCAGAGTGCCCAGAGAAAAGCTTTTCAAAATACTACATTTATATGGGGTAAATGGAACATTATATAGTCTGTTTAAGTTGTAAGTCAGCAGTTAGAATTGAAGGAAATACAGGAAGATGGTTTAATGTAAAATCAGGAGTAAGACTAGAATACGCATTATCTCCACTCTTATTTATCATCTGTATGGATTGCATCATGAAAGAGTGACATTACCTGGTATTAGAATCAGAGATATCAAACAGCTCTCTCTGCTTTCTGTGTATGATGACATACTCCTAAACACATCTGATAAACGTTTCCAGGATTCTCTTAACTAAATTGGATAGTGGTTGTAACAACCTTAGCATGAAAATTTTAACAGTGTCTTGTGTACAGCTAGTTTAGTATTTTGATTTTGACTAATTTCTCTCTTATTCCATATAAATTTATTCATTTGACTTCCTACCATACCAGCTTTGTTGATTCTGTTGTCAATTTCCATATTTAATTTATCATCTTCACTAAAAATCGTGCCTGAGTAGCTGAAATGTTTTAGTTGTTCTACAGGTTCTCCATTCATAATGCAGTTGATATTTTCAATGCTTCTGCCCATTTTCATTGTGTCTTGTTATTGCTGACCATTACATCAATTCTTCAATTTATTCAGGGAATCTTGTAGCGGATTTATTTAGAAGTATAACATCGTTCACAAAAAGCAAAGAGCTGACATTAACATCTCCATTTTTGATATCAGGTTTAATAAAGCTTTCCTTCATAATGTGATCGTACAATGCGAGATCGGGACTGTATGAAGGGTGTGGTAGGATTTCTGTGTTGTTCTTCTGCAAAACGTCCACTACACAACCAGCAATATGTGGCCTTGCATTATCGTGATGCAATAAGAAGCCATTCTTCAGCAATGGATGCTTCCTTTTGACGTGCTTGATGATAATCGCTGCTGTGTTGATCATTGTCTCTGTGATGGACGTTGAAGGTCTTCACGTTCAAGATCTTCCACATTTTGCCTTCCTTCCTTAAAAGTTTTATGCCAGCGAAAAACACTTGCCCTCGACATTGCTTCATTGTGGAAAGCTTCGCGTATCATGCTAAAAGTGTCCGATGCCGATTTTTGCAAATGCACACGAAATTTAATCGCTGTTCCGAGGACGCTTCCATTTCGAAGACTGATCGCACCTCATAGGTGCGCCGATGAGCACTTGCATTTAGTCACGTGACACTCTGGCACATCAGCCCGTATACGCCATCTATCAACCTCTTTTGTTAATACATACAGCAACATTTCTTTATTCTACAGAAATTAATATTGTGATGAGTGGTTTCACCACAGTAAAATTAGTTTTATTACTTATTGAACAGCCCACGTAGATAATGAATAACAGAGGGGATAATGTACATCCTTGTCTCACACCAGATTTAACATTAAACCATCTTCCTGTACTTCCTCCAATTCTAACTGCCGACTTACAACTCAAATAAACACTTAAATATAGATGTTTATTATATTCCCATGATTTCTCAACTATTTGTCGTAAAGTGAAAATCTGATCCTTACAATCTCTATTTGACCTGAATCCAGCTTGTTCTTTACCAAGCTTCCCTTTCACAATCCTTCTCAACTGTTTCTCAAGTATACTTGCATAAATCTTACCAGGAACACTCAGTAGAGAAATATCTCTAATTCTCTCATTCAGTTTTATTCCCTTTTTATATATATGGGTACTATGAGAGCCCTACTCCAATCATCAGGAATTCGTCCCTCTGTCCAGGCCTTCTGAACTATGGTGCAGCCACTGTAAGACATACCTCCATGTTTGAGCATTTCTGGTCGAATATCATCTACTCCAGCAGCCTTTCCACATTTCAGGCTTTTGATGGTTTTTTCTACTTCAAGTATGAATATGTATTCCTGATTGCAAGCCTGGTCAGTGTTTTTTACCACTGTGCTGTCACTCCTTATTTTATTTATCAATTTTTCAAAGTAATTACTTCATGCATCAAGGATATCTTTTTCTCCAGTTTTCATGTCACCTTTATAGTCCAACCACATAAGCGAGAGGTTGGAAGACTGCCAAGAAGAGTCAATTCATGTCGGGGGGGTATAAGAAATAAGACGATGTACGAATTGGTCACCAACACGCGAAATTTTATACGTAAAATTTTCCAATTGTTATACAAGTAAAATAGTTACCACTTTAAAAACTACAATGATCATAAAAGAGAAGTTAATTTTCCGATGTGTAATAATAAACAACTCATCCCACAATATGGATTGATTACCCTATTATCGGAATGGATTCTCCTTCTTTTGACATGTGCAGAAGTGTCAAAGGGTCTCATATCTGTAGGTGTACTATATCATCTCTAATTCCGTTTACAGCACTCGTTCCTATATTTCTGAGCTTATTCAACAACCTCCAGAATATCTTGCCAACTTCTTGATGTTTATTTTTTGTTCTTACCATGAGTTTTGTTTAGCTAGTTTTACAGTTTTTAGCTTTGTTACATTTGTCTCTGTATTCTCTAAGAGCACAAGCTGACTTATTTGCCAAGAACTTTTGATATGCTTTCTTCTTTTTCTTCACTGCCATCTTTAACTTCCTGTGTCCACTGTGGAGTTCTGATTTTTCTATCCTTGCAGACAACCTCACCACATGCCTCTATAGCTGAATCACTAAGTGTTTTCTTCAGGGCTTGCTACTGAATCTCCAGGCTTTGGTTCCTGTTCTCAAACTTAAATTTTTCTTCATTAATGTTTGTGCATTTTAGTTTACAGTTCACATCTGAGAGCTGCTGAACTTTTATTCACTTTAAAACTTACTTACATGTTATTCTTTTCAATATGAAATTCAATTTATCCTGCTCAAGACTAAATTGTGATCACTTCCAATTTCAAATTGTCTGTACACTGGTATCCTGCACTAGGGGGAAAACATGATTGTCAACAATAATGTGGTCAATGAGACTTTTCTTATTCCTTGCCTCTTCTCTCCATGTGAATTTGTTCACATTTTTATGTTGGAACATTGTGTTAGTAATAACCAGTCCATGTAATTACCTGAGCAGAAATCCAACAGATATTTGTCATTATTATTAGCTTTGCTCTTTTCTCCAAATTTTACCAAAATATTTTTGTGTCTGACAATCATTTCCTGCTCTGCTATTTAGATCCTCAACAAGGACCAACTTTTCCTGTTTCATTCTGTCTGTTGCTTTCTCTAAAGCCTCAAATATTTCCTCCACTTCTACCTTAGTAAAACCTTTTAAGTCTCATTGTCCAGTTCCCCATTCTGATATTTGCCAACATCACTCTACTTGATATTACTTGTCATTCAAGAAGATTAGCCTCGTATTTAGTGTTGAATATTATGGCTACTCCTTGTTTTCCTTGATTGTCATTGGCTGAATATAATATTTTCTGTTTGTTGCGTAGAAGGATCTCACCTGTTTTTGTCTTTTTTGTTTCAGTCACCCATGTTATGTCGATCTGGTACCTCTCCAATTCCTCATCTAGCCCCATTTGTTTGCCATTCATGCTTCTTATGTTGGTAGTATCAATCTTGAACTCTGATGTTGAGTTCGGGTGTGTTTTAGGGTTTGTTCTTGTTCATCAGATTTAAAAAAAAATCAGAGGAATGATGGTAGTCAGTTATGCAGAACATGCATAAAAAAAAAGCATCAATCAGAACGAAAATTTTAAACACCATGGAAAGCTTTTGGTGAACTTGTATGGTACTGATACCTATGCAGCAAACTATTATCTTGTTTCCCTTCTATCCTTTGTAGTTTGGTGGTCACTTCCTCTTTGGTTGTTGTGTGTCATGGTTGATGTCTTCTTAGATTTCTCTTCTAATGCTGGACTATCCCCTGTTTTCTATACTTCTACCACTCTCTACCTTACTTCAGTGACCTTCTCTCACTGATGTGAGAGAGGAAGATGCATGTAGCAATAGGGGGATGGAATTTCTAGAATTCTTGAGGAATAAATGTCTTAGGTAACATGTAACAGAGGGAACAAGAGGATCAAGAGTTTTGGATTTGGTTATAGCATCAGAAGAGTTGATAATAACTGAGATGACATCTCTCCCACCAGTTGGAGAGAGAGTGACCATATGGTTTTGACTTGGAAAATGAATAGACATGCAGGAGTATCAAAGAGACGGGAACTTATGTGGAATTATAAAGCAGGTGATTATAATAGTCTTAGACGTCAACTTCGGGAAGTTTCATGGAGGGAGGAATTGGAAGACTGGGATATCATTAGTGCGTGGGAAATTGTGAAAGAATATTTGTTAGCAGCAATGGTAAGTTGTATAACACGAGTGAAGAAGAGGACACAATTTGGAGTAAAGTGGATGACAAACAATATTAAACAGGAATTGCATGCGAAAAAGAGGCTATGGAAGAGATATAAGGAGACAGGTGAAGAGAGGATGCATGAAGAATATAAGACACAGGCCAGAAGAGTGACTAATGTGGTACGGAAAGCGAAACTGGAATATGAGAGGAGATTGGCCCTAAGATCCAAAGAAAATCCTAGGGAATTTTTTAGCTATGTGGCCAGTAGGAGGAGAAATGACTGTGGAAGAATGATATTGTGGGATAAAATTGGGAATAGAGTGACTGATGCAGACGACATAGTGGAATTGTTCAATGAACACTTCATTGAGTATTTCATCCTAGAGGAGTCAGTTTTAATGCTAGAGGGATTAGGCTGGTTCGAGGTTTAGAGGTACAGGAGGAGAGTGTGCTTCAGATACTGAGTACTCTGGATGTCAGTAAAGCTTTGGGACTGGATGGTATTTCACCACGAGTTTTGAGAGAATGTGCCAGGGAACTGACAGTGCCTTTAACGTGGCTTTTCAATGAAAGTCTGGCTTTGGCAAAGGTGCCCAGGGAATGGAAGGAAGGTAAGATAGTGCCATTGCATAAGAGTGGTAACAGACTGGAAGTGTCTAATTATAGGCCAGTCTGTGTGTCATTAGTAGTTGTTAAGATCTTGGAGAAAGTAGTGAGGGACCGTATACAACATTGGGTAGATGAGGGTAATGTTATCTGTGAGAGTCAACATGGATTTGTGGAAGGGCGCTCTTGTTTTAGCAATATGCTAGCCTTTTATAATAAAGTTACATGAACATTAGATGAGGGAAAGGCATATACTGCAATTTTCTTAGACTTAGCAAAGGCATTTGACAGGGTGCCACATGATAAGCTGATATTTAAGTTGCAGCACATGGGTCTGGATGTCAGATTGGTCAACTGGATTCAGGATTGGCTGTCTGATAGGTATCAGAGAGTTGTGTATGGTGGAGCAGTTTCAAGGAGGCAGAGGGTTAAAAGTGGGGTCCCACAGGGCTCAGTACTAGGACCTATATTGTTTAACCTTTATATCAATGACATTGCAAGGGGATATTCAGTTGTTTGTGGATGATGCAAAGCTAGAAAGGATTATTAGTAATAGTGCAGATGTGGTAGCCCTGCAAGAGGATTTGAATAAGCTAGATAGATGGGCAAATGAATGGGGGTGTCAGTTTAATGCAGCAGAATGTAAGGTCTTGAGGTTTGGGAAACATCGATGGCATGCAGCATACTCTATGGGAGTAGTTATGTTGGAGGAAGTAGAGGAGACAAGAGATCTGGGGTTTATGGTTGATAGAAACCTGAAGTTTAGGGGACATATTGCAAAAGTGGTGTAGGTAACACAGAGGATTGCTGCAATTATGAGAAGGACACTGACCTGCAGAGATAAGAGGGTTGTGTTGTATAAGTCTCTGAATAGACCACACTTGGACTATTGTTCTCATATTTGGTCTCCAGGATTTGAAGGGGATAAATTAACTGTGGAAAGGATACAAAGATGGTTTCAGGACTGTAGAAGGATAGTTACAAGGATCGGCTGAGGGAATGTGGACTGCAGAGTTTGGTGGATAGAAGAAGGCGAGGTGATGTGATTGAGACTTTTAAACTGTTGAGAGGTGGTTACAGGGTTGACACTGGGGAGTTCTTTCGCTTGGTTGAACATCAGGAAGGAGTGATGACAAGAGGCCATCCCTGGAAGTTACGAAAGGAAACTGTGAGCAAGAGGGTGAGGAGTGGTTTCTTTGCATGGAGGGTGGTTGAACCGTGGAATGCATTGCCTGGTGGAGTGGTGAGAGCGAGAATGGTCAATGAGTTTAAGGAGTGGTATGATAGACTTTGTGTTTCTTAGGGGGGGGGGGGATCTCCCCTCGATGAGTCTTGACAGACTTTATGTTCTTAGGAAGGACCTGCCACGATGGGTCTTTCGACTCATTGGAGGCCTGAATAATAATAACAATGTAATTTTTTTTTCCCCATAGCTATAATGATGGTACACTTCATTACAACCCTGGTTATGAATTTTCTATAACCAGTGACTTAATTGTTGTTCTTTTCAGTGGGGCAAGGATAATGGGTACCAAAAGACAATTCTTTATCTCTTAGAAGGAAAATCTCACTTGACTTTCCCTTAATCTTGAAAATCTGTGAACAGGATCAAATTTCTCTTCTTGATTTAACTTGCACATCTAACTTTTGAAATAAACACATCTCAGCTATAGCTTTTTATCTCTACAAAACTTGATGCTTTTCTGTTAAAACACTACTTCCCACATGGCCAACATTCCATAAATCCAAATCCATCCCCCCCATCTTTGGAATATTAATCACACATTAGCTTGTGCACCTGAAACACCCCAATAAATGTACAATAGCTATCCAGAAGAAAGCAATCTGATTGACCCCTTTCTCACAGATTTAGTCATTTATCTCTTACACACACATACATTTCACTTTACTTGCCTCCAAAAACGAGGTGAAGTAAAGTAAAATAGAATCAGATGAGATTTCAAAACAGTTCTCCAGTCATATTATTGTAATGAAAGGCATAATATCGAAACTAACCATTGAAATAACAGATTTCTAGTGTGTATCCTGCACTAAAACTTCACTTTCACATGTGCAGATTTTCATTAAATTCAGCTTGTTTAATAAAAGGTGAAATTTAATTCTTCCTAGCTAAAGTATTATATTTAATACTTAGAAGGAAGTAAAATAATTGAAAAGTAAACTCTGGCATTGTTAGCATATCTCCAACCATTACACTTCTCTTGTGTAGAGGCTTAAGTGCTGTGAGGACATTATGTTGGAGGTTTAATGGATTTTTTACAACACTCAAAAAGAAATTAAATTAGAATTTAATACTTCCTATATTTCGTCCTAGTCACTAGGACATCTACGGGGGATTACAAAAACAATTAATGTAACATGCACACTAAGCCCAACCACGTGGGTGACACTAAAGTCCTATCTAGGTGGAGCGCCCTCTAAGGGCAGTAGTAGGTGGCCTGGAATGTAAGGTGGGACCTCTGGTGATGAGTGTTTCCCAAATCTTCGGAAGCTTAATGCAACCGTATTTGTTAAGATTTGGTTGGTTTCTGAGAGCTGCTGCTGCTGCTTCTAAGTAAAGTCTCTCTTTCTTGAATTTGCTGTGGTGGAGCATGGTGGTTTTCTTCCATGATACTCTGTGGGTAGTGTCCAAAACATGGTCAGCCAAGCCTGAATGGCCATAGTTGTGTTTAACGATGTACGACTTGTGTTCCTCCAGTCGGATGGATGCTGATCTGCCTGTCTGTCCAAAGTACGCAAGCTTACAGGAACAGGGTACTTTGTAAACTCCAGGCAGAGAGAGAGGAGGGAGCTGATCTTTCGTAGAACGGATAAGGGTAGCTAGTTTGCCGTAGGGCTTATATGCTGTGTGTAGGTTATTATTGTAAGTTTTTGTGTGCATGTTACATTAATTGTTTTTGTAATCCCCATAGATGTCCTAGTGACTAGGACGAAATATAGGAAGTATTAAATTCTAATTTAATTCTTTTTGAGTGTTGTAAAAAAATCCATTAAGCCTCCAACATAACATTACACTTCTCGTCAACGAGTAGACTACCAGTTCGAAACTCACCATAGGCATGGATGTTTGTGATTGTTTAAATTTAAGTGAGAGATGAATTTCTCACCTGTGAAACCACCACTCTGCTTAGGACTGAAGTGACTTGAAAAAGTTGTTGAAAAAATGTTGAGCATAGTTTCTGAAGTAAAGACTAAATAAAAATACATATATTGTCCAAAAATTTCATGAGGCTCCTATATTTGATATATAAAATTAATCAAAATAGAAAAGTATTCCTTAGTCCATCCACCCTGCTTATGTACCAGAGGTTTACGATCTTTTGCTACTTGGAAGTCGCATTAAAAATTAGCAGTATAGTTCCAATTATAGCTTTACACTGTTTTTGTTACATAAGTTTACTATTTTATTCTTTTAATTCTCTTGGCAAATATCTCCAGAAAAACCAACAGGAACATATATTTGCAGCTATGTTCATATTTTATTTTTTATAAAATAAAATTTCATTAGGTACGTTTAAAAAAATGTAAAAACTTCTGTTGGATTTATTTTGTCTCACCATTCATCTATATACTTATTATCAGGGTTGAACAAATACACTGTGTAAAAGCTTGCTTCCAATTTGTTGGATAGATGCCAGATAATGAGTTAGTTTTAAAAAAAAAAACTGATAACGGATGAAGTGGATAAGTGTCTTCCACAATTCTCTATCCAAAGCAAGCTCTTTCATGTGCCAACAGCTTTGAAAGTCCAGTACAGTTCTGAGGACTTTATGTCATGTTAATCTTGGTCTGCCTCTGGTTCTTGTAGGTAAGGAAGTCTGTCCGGTTCCATTCACACAGTGTGACCAAATCAACAGAGTTGATGTTTTTTAACTATGCTAAGAATTGAGTTAGGTGAGTTGTTAGCATTTAGGGATGTTCAATTTTTGCAGCACTTATGCATTTATATTATGTTCTATTTATTTTCATGAAGCATTTCATTTCACAAGCCAATAGTTTCCTCTGCTTCTTTTTTAAGATCCAAGTTTCTGCCTTGAAGAGAGCTGTTGTGTTATACTTTTGTATAATTTATCATTGACCATGCTATGGAGAGTCTGTGTGTTATTGTTGCTATGTTGTTTAAATTTGAAGTCAAATAGGCCCATAGGTGCAACTCTGACAATAACTGTATAAATCAGAAAGCATTACAACCATTTAGTACTTGACTCACTTTTGGAAGGGTGCCTGCATGAGTTACCCAGATCTCTCTCTCACTTAGATGAGAACAATTAGATTTATTAATGATCCATCTATGATCATTTCACTACAGTTTTTTTCTTCATGACATTTCTGTGGTCATGTTTAATTGGAATCAGCATTAGTTGTAGTTCTCCATTCTAAATGTGTTAAAACATATGCAGCAGCACCCAAACTTACAAAGCAAATTTTTCTTCATTTTCTCTTTAGTGGTGCTGTTCCTTTAGAACAACATTTAATTTTATGCCTTTTTCTAAGTCTAGTCTACAGAACCTCCAATCCAATGTTATCAAGTTTCTTCTTTCTCCTCACTTTCTATATGTCTGTGGTGATAATGTGCTGTAGGTTTGAACAACCTTGTGCAAAATTGCTATTAAAAAAAGCTGGATAACAAATGCTATTGTGAAATGCATCTTTTTATCATTATGCTAGGTCTTTTATTTTAATCTGAAAGCTATCCACAAAGGGTTGTAAATTTATTACATGTTAGCACCATGAATGTGCTAAGGTCTCACACTGATTATGAAAATCATCTATCACGAAAATATATTTACGCATATCCCTGCTTTAGTGGGATTTGAGGGTAGGAGAGAAGAGATGCTAATGCTTGGCCATCCAGTCTGGTAATGTTTATATAATTAAACTTTGCTTATTTGTTTTGCTGTTGGGAAGAATGTTTTTTGAAATTAATTTGTTTTTTTCTCTTAGCTATCACATAAAACTTCATCGTTGCATCAAGAAGATATCCATATGTTATCAGCCTCAATATACTTGAAAAGACCGTTGCGGCTTGGCTTTGTTACTGTTTTTTTGGCCGCCTGAAGTTTTAAGTTGCACAGTTCCTGGTAAGTGCAATTTCTAGTAGTATGTTCTAGATTATTATTTATCTTAAAGGCATCTTTATATAAGTCAAACACTGGTTTTGAAACAATGTGCATAATCACAATCCGTGTGTTAAGGCTTAAATGCTGATGGAGGACATCATGCTGCAGGTTTAATGGAGTATAAACTTCACTGAGAAAAGATTAAATACTATTGCAATTCTTCTAATATTTCATCTCAGCCACAGAGACACCTTCAGGAAGCACAATCTAACACGAAACACAATACACAGGCAACACAAAACTGAGTGAAACATGGATGTAAGACTAGCATCTTAACTAGGAGGGGGTGCCTATAGGAGGTCAGGCCTTGGTTGTAAAATGGGATCTCGAAGGATTGAAGTTTCCCATGTTTGGGAAGTTCCTTGCATCTGTATTTATTTAAATTAGGCTGATATCTGAGAACAGCTGTAGATTCTAAAAATGGTCTTCCTTTTCTAAATTTGTTGTGATGGAGCTTTTTTGGATTGGCTACTTACTACTGAATTGCATTGGATA
Source organism: Typopeltis vanoorti (assembly GCF_054136105.1). NCBI lineage: Eukaryota > Metazoa > Arthropoda > Arachnida > Uropygi > Thelyphonidae > Typopeltis > Typopeltis vanoorti. Next base: position 133,299,360 of record NC_143557.1, read on the forward strand.
CTCTTCATAGGATTAAATGGATAAACACCACCTTGCTACCTTATGGCATATTTAGAAAAGAAAACTGTTTTTTAAATCTGCAGCTCTCCACAGAAATCAGCCTAATTTAAATAAATATGAATGCAAGAAACTTCCCAAAATATGGGAAACCTTTTTCATTAATCTGTCAAGCTGCTGTTCTACAACTGAATCCTCTTATAGGCATCCATAGAGTGCATCCCTTCTAATTAGGACTCTAGTCTTTCATCCATGTATTTCACTCAGTTTTGTGTGTGTTTGTGTTACAGATGTTTAGGGATTATACATTCCTAAAGATATGTCTGTGACTGAGACAAAATACAGGAAGAATAAAATATGAGGTGGTATCAAAAAGTTTAGAGACTAGCTTTGTAACACTCCAACAGATGGCAGCACAAGGCCATCTGCTGCATGCACAGTCGCAGGGAACACTTACCTTCATAAGTCAGTGTGCCAAAAGGCATCGGGAGCTATGCAACTGATGCTATTCTGACCACCTGTGTTATTATATCTGTGATTTCATCCTGGAGCAAGTTAGAACAAAGATCAAACGTGAAATTCTGCATGAAACTGGGCAAATCTGCCACAGAGAGACATTAGACATGATTCGGCAAGTTTACAGCGATGCTGCAATGAGTCGTTCGAGGTGTTTTGAGTGGCACCCATGCTTCAAGAGTGGAAGAACATCACTGGAAGACGATGAGAGATCAGGAAGACCTTCAACAAGCTCAACCCCAAAAAATGTCGAAACTGTTTGGCAACTTGTGCATGAGGATCGTCGGAGAACACTCTACAACATTGCTGCCATTGTCTTTGTGTTGTACAGAACAGTCCAGGCAATCCGCATCTGTGATTTGAACATGTGGCGTGTTGCTGCCAAGTTTGTTCCCAGGCTGCTGACCCAGGAGCAGAAGGAACACCACATCAAAGTTTGCCAAGAACTCCGTCAACGTGTCATGGATGACCCATCCTTCATGTCGAGGATCATTACTGGTGACGAAACTGGGTGTACGGGTATGACCCTGAGATGAAGCAGCAGTCTTCACAGTAGAAAAGCCCATCATCTCCACTACCGAAAAAGGCAAGGCAGGTCCGCAGCTCGACCAAGTGCATTCTGATCATCTTTTTCGACATTCAAGGCATTGTGCATCAAGAATTCATCCTCAGGGGCCAGACTGTCAATAGCGAGTTCTACTGCCAGGATTAAGGCATCTGAGGGAGGACATTTGGCAAAAGCGACTAGATCTGTGGCGCGCGAAAAACTGGATGCTCCACGACAACAATGCACCCTGTCACCGAGCTCTCCTCACATGTGAGTTTTCGCCAGAAACAACATGATCTCACTTCTGCACCCACCCTATTCGCCATATTTGGCTCCTGCAGACTTCGCCCTATTCCCGAAGATGAAGATCCAGCCCAAAGGTCACCGTTTTAACACCATTGCGGAGATCCAGCGCGAATCGCAGAAGGTGCTTGACATGGTTAGAAAAGAAGACTTCCAGGACACATTCCAGAAGTGGCAAGAGCACTGTATTGATATGCAAGGGGACTCTTTTGAAGGTGATAATGTGTAAACTTAGATAAATAAAGTAATTTACCACCTCGTATTTTAATCCTATTCCAGTTCTGTTTATACTCCATTAAACTTCCAACATGGTGTGTAATCAGTATTGATTACTTATACTGCTAACATTGTTTATTGTTACTATTATAGTTATTTATACTAAAAATATGCCCAACATTTTCTGAATTTTTAATTTAAATGTAATAAAAGATGCCATTGTAAAAAATGCTTGTGTGTATTTACCTTTAAGTAAAACATATAATTTTTTTTAACAAACTCTTTTGTAATATCTTCATTTTTAATATGATTAAAATTGAGGCTGTCTCCTCACTTCTCTAATTTTGTTCAGAACGTATGGGCTAGTTTAGTTTTGACTAATTTCTGTCTTATTCCATATAAATTTATTCATTTGACTCCCCACCATAGCATCTTTGCTTATTCTGTTATATTTTAAATTACCATCTTCACTAAAATTTGTGCCAAAAGAGCTGGAATGTTTTCTTTCTTTTATAGGTTCTCAATTCAAGATACAGTTAATTTGTTCTTGCCTATTTTCATAAGCTTTCTTTTTTATTGCTGATTTTTTGTGTCAAATTTTTTGCAACATGCAACAGTTATTAAATTTGTTAAGGAATCTGCAGATGATTATATTCATTGAGTTTAGCATCTTCTGCATAAAGAGCCAAGATTAACATCTCCAACTTTGATATTGGACCTAATTCCACTTTCCTTCATAATGCGTTCATATACATGATAAACAGGCTTAAGTGCTAGGAGGATATCATGTTGGAGGTTTAATGGAGTATTGACAGCATTAGGAAATTATTAAAAACTAATTTTAATGCTTTCAATATGAAGATGTCTTCCAATATCATGAAATATTGGAAGGCATCTTCAGAGAGTACAAATAACACTTGTAACACACACACACACACACACACACACACACACACACACACACACACACACACACACACACACACACACACACACACAACACTTGATGAAACACTTGGGTGACTAAAGTTCTATCCATGTGGTGCACAAACAGGCATTTGTAGGCAGCCTATATCCTACACCCACTGAAGGTACATGTCAGAAGTTTGATAATGAAACCATTGTCTTCTAATACTTCTCATTGAGAATTCTGATTTGATGTACTTTACTATACAGATTTCTGTTAACATAACCAAATTTGCATTTGTATCTTGATTTTGTACAACCAGTCATTTTTCTGTTTGGAATTGCTTGCTAAGTTCTTTTGTTGATGCATAGTTGTAGTTTATCATGCTGTTGACCTATGACTGTAGTTTATCATGGTGTCTGTTGATTTCTTGCTGCATGGTTTCAAAACTTTCAAACTTTGTCAGTTCCCTTGCAGCCATTTCACCCAGACACAATTGCGTTGATTGGGAGCATCACATTCCTCCGATTTATACCAGCTATAAACGTGACTCATTGCATGGCAAGAAGCACCTTGCCTATGGGGGTGTCTGTTGAAGTCTTTCCAAGTATTTTGTGTGTGTGTGTGTGTGTGTGTGTGTGTTGTTATTATCACTATTACTATCAGACCTCTAGATAGTCAAGGACTCGACAAGGGATGCTATACATTTCCCATATCAGTTATCAAACTTTCTCATAAACTTATTCACACTAGATGCACTCAACAGGCAAACCATTCTACTCACAGTTCCATGAGAGAAAAAAAATTTAGATGTTACCTTTTTCTTAACCACACTCAAACTTAACTTCCATGGAATCCTCCTTGTGCCCTCCCCACCTTCCATATAATAAAAACTTTCAACTCATATCCCATAACGTCCTCTTAGAATTTATATATTCTGTCATATCACCCCTCTTCTGTTTACCAGTGTCTGCAGTCTACATACTCTCAATCTATCCTCATAATCAACATTCCATAATCCCAATATCATCTTTGTAACTGTCCTTTCCAGTTTTTTCACAGATTCTTTACCCCCCTCTGAACCTATGCAGTTGCAGTGAGATCAAGCTTTATGAAAAGTCAAAATGACTTGCAATGACTTTGTTTGTTTGATCATAGCAATTATCCTGTGAGTTGTATTTGTTTTGCTACGTGATCCTTGAACTTCAACTTCTTATCCACCATAACTCCAAGATCACTGACAAATAAACTTGTAACAACTCAAAGAAAAATGGAAAGGCTGATGCTAGGCATCACATTAAAAGATAAGAAGCGAAACACCTGGAAAAAGCCAGATTGTATCTTGACATCATTCTTTACCATAAGCAACTAAAATGGAAATGTGCTGGACATATCTATTCAGAAGAGAAGATGAGCGATGGACTACTCTACTAACAAACTGGATTCCAAAAGAAGGGAAGCGAGGCCAAGGACGTCCTAAAAAAGAAGGTGGAGTGATGAATTGTCAAATTTTGTTGGGAAAAATTGGTCAGACCATCGCCAAGAACAGAGAAAGGTGGAAGGAACTGGAGGAAGCCTTCATCCAGCAGTGGACAGAAAATGACTGAAAAGAAGAAAAAGAGTGCATAACTTTATATTTATTAACATTGAATTAACAATCATTGTCCTTTGCCCACAGTTACAGCCTATTCAAATCGCCCTGTAAATTCTGCATATCAGTAGCATCGCTGATTTCCCTGCCTATCTTTACATCACTATCAACAATTGAAGATCTCCTGTGAGGCCCTTTCCAGTCTAATTAATATATGTATATATAGATTAAACAAGAATGGTCCAATGATTGATCCCTGAGGCATACTACTGGTCACCTTAAATCCATCAGATTCACATTCCCTGCATACTACTTTCTGATACCTATCCATCAGCTACCCACTAATCCAAGCTAATAGCTTATATTCCAATCCCATATTCTCTTGTTTATGCAACAACCTTTCATGTGTTATCCATTCAAATACCTTAGCAACGTCCAACATATTGCTTATCCATTCTCTTTATCCAACTCAGATATAACCTCCCCTTTAGTAAAGTTATTCTTCCACATTCATTCTTTCTTTTACTTGCAGCATTGCAATAAGATCTTTATCTTTAGCTTGTGTAGCCAATTTCTTTTTATACTCGAAATTAATTTCCCTACAGCATTCATAAGTTTTCTGTCCTGCGTTTTATATATTTCACAATTCTTCTCATTCTTATTTTCACAATAGTCCTTCCACATAATCTGGTACTTATAAGATGGGACTGAAATGAATGTGCAACCTTATTAAGCAAGAAATCCATATGAAGCAGATAAGTATTACACCTGAGTTTTTTGCATTAGAATAGTGAAGGATGCACTAACTGTCCATCCAAAATGGATTGATAGTGTCTGTCCATTCTAATACCAAAGTATTAGATTATATAGACATTTATGTTTCTTATATACCTAAAAATTGAACCAAAAATGTAATAGAAAATGGATGAAATTTGTTTCTGAATTGTTACTGTTGTGAGGACAATAATCTAGTATAATCACTTCAAAAAGTTGCACTGGGCAGGATATTTTTTCATGTGGAAAATGATAGAATTTTTAAGACTATAAATTATAAAAATTTTAGACTAAGAACGAGATGGATAGGTACCATTAGTCAAGATATCAGCATCGTATTGTTGTGTCTAAACTGGAGAAGTAGAATCCTAGATTGATGACAAGGTTGGAGGAATCAAATCCAGGCTGCCAAAACTCGATTTGGGCTGTAGAGCCATTTAAAGAAGCAAGAATAAGAGTAGTGTGAAAAGTGTGGTATTTAGCTTCTAAAGTTGAAGTGAGAAATTTGGAGGAAAACATCAGAAACACTATCAGCATAAGTACAGTGTCATAAATACAAAAGTATAGTAATGTACAGGTTGAATAAAATTTAAGTATCCCTGTTAAGGCCTTGTAGAGTGGCATACAGTGATCCAAATGCTGTAAAACTTGGCGAGAATATATTATGTATCGTGCGGAAGCAATATCTGAGGGGAAAAGTAGTTCCAAAATTCGCCACCAGGGCTTTGTAAACACTAAATATATGGAATTTGCATATCACGCAACTTGGCAGGTACCTGGAAAGTTTTAAAAGATGGACATGAGATTTTCCCCTTCATTCTGGTTGTTAATACTGTCTACGGTGGTGGCACTGTTCTTGCCCCAATGTGCTTTGCATGTGAAACTGTACTACCTTGACAATTGCAATGCCGTTGCTACACTCCGCAAATTTATTCACCTGAACAAATATCAACAAGATCCATTGTCTCCGTGTGCTCTGTGACGAATGTTTAGTTATTTTGAAGAAACAGGATGGTTGGGAGTTAGACCTGACCTGGCAGAGGTTAGAAACCAATCAGTTCAAAGTGAATGAAGTTGCTACTGGCATTGTGGAGCAGGCCATGAATAACAGTGTTAGTTCCTGCGGTGTACTTGCTGTATCAAGACACTGCATGTACTTTACACAACTGTATGAAAAATTCTACAGAAGATTCTGTATTTCTACAGGACACAGGAGTTTCTTCTGCAAGACATTGAAAGTCAACTGACATTTGCTTTAACATTCCTTGCTCAAGTGGAGTTGGATGCTGCATGCCATAGATGATTTTGTGGAGAGTCGAGGCTCACTGTCATCTGAACAGAGTTGTGAATACCCACAATTGCTGAGTATGGGTACACAAAACCCACATGCAATCCAACAAATTCCTTTGCATTCACCCAAAGTTACTGTGTGGTGCAGGTTTATAGCATCGTTTATCATTGGATTATTCATCTTTGAGGACATTGACCAGTCTGGTCCTTGACCTGCTCAGTTATTTCCAAGAGGTATTGCAATATGATAAACAATTTTGTTATGCCACAGCTATAGCAGTGCCCATGCTTGAATTCAAGTCATTTTCATGTAGGATGATGGCCCTCCATACATCAGCCAATCCATACAGCAGGTTTGGTTTTTTGAGGAAACATTTCAAGGAAGCCAGTGTGATCAGCTGTGCATTTATCCTTTCATGGCTGCCTCATTCACCTGTTATTGACCCCCTGTGACTTCTGACTCCGGAGATTTCTCAGACAAGGTTTAACAGGGTCATCCTGTTAACTTTCCAGTACTAAAAGACAGCGTGTGCACAACACCAGTCAGTCCTGACAGCTGCATTTTGCTGTTGAACACACTGTGCAAAATGCAGTTTGTGGCATATCAGGAAGGACAGCGCATTGAACAGTACAACCAATTCTGAATGCATAATGGAAGTGAATAAAAATGTGTTGTTTATGCTTATGTCACTTTTCTTCTTACACATGCAAAAAAAAAAAATTACTAAACCTACATTCAGTACATCATACAGTACCTACCCCTGGTAATGAATCTTGGAAGTGCTTTTTTTCCCCATCAGATATCACTTCTGCTTGATGCATAATGTATTCCTGCAAAGTTTTGCAGCATTTTGATTACCCTGTATATGTATGCAAATAATTCATATTGGAAATATTTTTAAAATGTACACCTGTGTCTCTTTTTATGCAGATTTGAAGTTATATGGTGCATAACTTCAAAACTTATGTATAGTACGCCCATAAATTCACAAGAATTTATGGGCGAGACCTTTCGACACTTCTACGCACGTCAACAGAAGGAGAATCCATTCCGATAATAGGGTAATCCAGTGTTTCCCCAAACTTTGTCTACGACGGAACACTTCACAAATCCTGAAATTTTCATGGAACACCTTGGTTATTTTGTAATGTATTAATTAATAATTAATTGTTAATTTAGCTGATTTTTAATAATTGATTATTAATTAATTAAACATAAGCATTAAATTAATTTGTGCTAATTTTCATTGACATCCCATTCTGATCACCAAAATTTTATAATATTATAAGTACTTACGAGAGAATGCAGACTTTTTCTCATGTGTGCTGATAGTTTTCCCCTCTTGTACATCCTGGAGATCGCTTTGTAGGCTGGAGGTGGATGAATCACTATCCGTTGTGTCGCAAACATCTTCAATAAGAGATTTCTTAACACCAAAATTAAACGTGTCTTGTCGCTTATTCATATTAAAATTTAAATCTGTAGGCCTATTACTTTTAAAAAATCACGGCACTCCAGTTTCGAAACAAGCACTTACACTGCAGAAGAAAGTATTCAGTGTTACTAGATTTGAGAAATGGATATAGACTGTCTTGATCTTCAATTTCAGGGGGTAAATTTTCTTTATACTTCCTTGCTGATTGGTCACTAACATTTGCAACACAGATGTTATTTTGTTCAGTTTTGAGAACAAAGGATTACTGTCCATTGTTGTAATTAGCTTGCGAGCAATTTTTATGACTTGTCATAAACAGCAGTATTCCCTTTCCCAAATGTTGAAAGGCTTCAATATATGAAAATTAACAATAATTCATGAATATTTCCACGTTTAAAAATACACTGCTTGGTCACTAACATTTGCTACACGGATGTTATTTAGACGTTCTGGGTCTGATCTTTTTGACATATTCATGAATGCTATTCTCCTCAGAATATTTCCACTATAACATATTTATTCATGAAAAATGCTTAGCAAACTAAAATGACAAATTCCAGAAGAACTTCTCGCGGAACACAGTTTGGGAAACCCTCGGAATGACAATCCACATTGTGGGATGAGTTGTTTATTATTACATAGCAGTAAATTAACTTCTCTTTTATGATCATTGTAGTTTTTAAAGTGGTAACTATTTTACTTGTATAACAGTTGGAAAATTTTACCTATAAAACACGTGATTTTGCGTGTTGTTGACCAATTCATTCATTGCCCTTGTACATAATGAACACTGTGCAGCACATTCTGGTGTAACGTGTAAGCAGTGAGTGTTCGCGAAGTTTAATTTTGCATGCAAGTAAGTGTTTGTCTTTTTATTATTGAAAGTCTAAATTTTGCTAATTGTTATTTTAAAGATTTAATTTGGCCCAATGGAGAGAAAAAAAAAAGCTCCAAAGAAAAGCAATTTCTTTGGAAATGAAATTTGCAATTTTAGATCGCTTAGCAAAAGGAGATTCCTATGGCGATCGGTAAACAATTTAATTTAGGCAAATCTACTATAAGAGCAATTAAAAAGAATGAAGTCACAATAAGAAAATCTGTCATGTCTATCACAAAACTAAGTACCAAATTATCACCGTACTCAAGAGATGCTTTATTAGGGAACACAGAACGAGCGCTCTTAATTTGCATTAAAGAATTAATTCAAACAAGAATTCCTATAAGTGTTATTTAATTAAACAAAAAGCTCTTTGGTTTTATGAACAGATGAAGCAATTAGAGCCATCTACTTCCCAGGCTGATAAAGAATTTTCGGCTAGCAAAGGATGGTTAACTGGGATTTTATAAAGGAATGCACTTCATAACGTGAAGATTACAAACAAGGTTGCAGCAGCAGATGAAGAAGCGGCCAAAAATTTTCAAGAGAAGTTAGCTCGAATTATTAAGTAGGATGTTGTCCCGATCAAGTGTTTAACGCTGACGAAACAGGATTGTTTTGGAAGAAAATGCCTAGTTGAACTTACATCGCAAAGTCTGAGAAAAAAGCAAGTGGGTTTAAAGCAAGCAAAGATCGTTGTTACTTTGTAGCAATGTCAGGAGATCGAATGTTGAAAGCCCTCCTAGTAAATCGATTTCTAAGACTACGTACACTCTAAAAGGCAAAGATCTAAAACAGCTGCCGGTACATTGGATAGCTAATACAAGCCTGGGGAACAACTGCTGTATTTACTGAATAGTTCAATAATTGCTTTGTACCAAAAGTGGAAACATATGAAGCAAAAAGCTCTCGATTTTAAAGTTTTATTAATTGTTGACAATGCACCAATACAATAAGCATTATTCAGTCATTAGATCAAGGCATAATTGCTACTTTTAAAAAATATTACGTTAAGCACACTTTTCAATTTATATTGGATAAACTAGAAAATGAATCATTAACAGTGACTCACGTTTGGAAGAAATTTTCTATTTTGGACTGCTTAAATCTTGTTGCATCTGCTATCGCTGAAATAAGACCACATACTTTAAATGCCTGCTGGAAAGCAGCTTGGCCTGCATGTATTGCAAACAGTGCGACCATGCAAACATCTACATTATCAGTTGAAATCATTACTTTGGCACATGAAATTGGTGGAGAAGGTTTTGATACATTTAGCCAGAACGATGTAGATGAATTGCTTGTGGATAATGCCTTAAGTGATGATGATATTATTGGATATCAATTAACTTTAGATATCTTCGAAGATCCAGAAAATGATAGTGAAGTAGAAGAAAAACCTGTTCCCCCCCCACTGCAAATATAATTCGAGAAGGTCTTGAACTGTGCAATAAATTGGAAAATCATCATCATCATCATGCAAATCAAGGATTTAGGCCTAGCATGGCCTGTTCCGGCCTTAGAAGTCATCGTTTAAGACATCCTGGTTTTCTTGTTTCCTAATGGCGTGTACTTTAAGGCTTGTTTTGGGGTAATCTTTTTGTTTTCATTCTTTGAACATGTTCCATCCATTTATGTTTATATTTTTAAATTCTTTCCATTACTGGTTCTTGGTTTAATTCTTTCATAATTTCTTCATTTCTTTTGTGATCAAATAGGGTATAAAAAAAATTTGCAGTTTTTCTCATAAACATTTCTGCTGTTGTTAAAATCTTTGTCTTTTTGTTTTATTGTCCAGATTTCGCTTCCATACATTAAGACTGGTAGGGCTAATGTATTGTATACTTTTAGTCTGGTTTGTTTTTGAACTAGGTTTGGTTTAAATATGGAATTAATTACACCTGTTTACATGATCTATACATGATCGTCCTTTTCTAAATCCATTCTGTACTTCTAAAATAAAGTTTTTGGAATATTTCATTAGTTTGCTATTTAAGATTCTGCTATATATTTTGTAACAGGAATTTAGTATACTGATACCTCTATAGTTTTTAGGGTCATCTCTATTACCTTTTTTTAAATATAGGAATCACAATTGCTTTTTTCCATTCTATTGGGGGGGGATACCAGTTGAATAAATTTTATTTAAAATAATAACAGTCTTTCTTTGAATCTAGTTCCTGCATATTTATATAGTTCTGAACCTAGTTTATCTTCTCCAGGTGATATTCTGTTTCTTGTTTCTTTCAGGCTGATTTCTGATTCTTCTTTAGTTATTTCCTTTTCATTTTCGTTAATTGTTTGCCAATTGTCTTTTTTAAAATATGTGTCTGTCCACAATTCTTAGTAGTAATTTAGAAATTCTTCTGATTTCAATTCAATGTTTAATTTTATGTTTTGTATGGTATCTGCATTTAAGTGTTTCAAAATTTTATATACATTGGGTCTTATTTTATATTAATCATGTTCTAAATTAGAAGCTAATTTGTTCCATGATTCTCTGTCTTTTTCTGAGTTCTCTTTTAGCTATGGCTCTTATTCTTTTATATTCTATTTCATCTTCTAATCTTTTACTGCTTGACCATTTGTGATAGGCTTCTTTTTTCTTTTTGATTATTTCTTTCATTGTATCATCTCAGATCTTCAGTTTTTTCCTTTTATTGAATTTTTTGGTCTTTCCTAAGCTTTCATTTGCTGTTGCATTTAGTATCGTTTTTATATTAAGCATTTCTATATCTTCATTTTGTTTTGTTTTGTCTAGATATTGGTTAATTCTTTGTTCATATAGCCATTGTACATTTGTGTCATTTAAATAATCTAGTTTTATAAACAAATGTTTTAAATTTTCTTTCTGTTCTTGTTACTTGTAGTCATTTAGGTGCTAATCTTAATTTTATTTTAACAAGGAAGTGGTTACTGCTTATTTCACATCCTCTGTGAACTCTAACATCTAATGAAAACTTTGATGTCTTTTCATTTAAGATAAATTAATCTAATATTGATTTTCATCCTCTTGCTGCCCAAGTATATTTATGTATGTCTTTATGTTTATAGAAAGAATTCATTATTTTTAGGTTATAAACTACAAAGTCAATCAATTTTTTACCATTCCTGTTCAGAGTATGTTCTCCATGCATTCCTATATCATTATTATTAATTTTCGTGTTTACAATTCTTGCATTAAGTCTCCTGCTAAAATTATGTAATAATTTTTATTTATTTTATTATATATGTTTTGTAGCTGATTATAAAAATCAATATCTTGTTCTCTTCCCTCTTCTGGGGCATATAAACCAATCATTGTTAAATAGCCTCTATCTATTTTTATTCTAGCTTCTATTATTCTTTCATTCCATAATTTATAATGTTTTAACTGTTTTGAAAGGGAGTTATGAATCTAAATCATGACTCCTGCTTGTGCTCTTTGGTCTTCGTCAACTCCACTGTATATCACATTAAAATTTTCAGTTCTCATGGTTCCTTTTAATTTCTTTTTTGTTTCAGTGATTACTGCTATTTTAAAATTTCTTTCATTTAATAATTGGTCTAATTCTATTTCTTTATATGCTATTCCTCTTACATTCCAGTTTGCTATGTGTATTATATTTTGTCGTTTCCATTTTTGTTTTACCTTTTCCATTCCAGGGTCATTTCCTATAGATTCAATCCGATTATCTTTTTCTGTCAGCTTACTAGTAGAATTATGTTTTCCATGTCAGTGGACTAGCCTGACGATGGAATAGTTCAGTGGTAGGGCTGCTACCTTAAGGCTTCTGAACTAGCCTTCTTCCAAATTTAAACCCATAGGAGGAATAAGGTATATTGAAGGGGGGAAAGAGTAGATTATAGAGGAATTATAGTAAGATTTATAGAGAGGGCATAGTTGTAAGGCCAGGAATGAAAAGACCCCATGGCCCTTGAGTACTCTAATAGCATAGGGGTCATAAAATAAGAAGAGTTGGCTGATAAGGCTTATAGGAAAGATTAAAGTAAGTGGATCTTCCTCAAAGTAGTAGTAGGAGAGGATAGATCCAGCTAGGGGTCCATGGGAGTGCTGCTTCCCTTACAATCAAGGTGATTGCCCTGTTGGTCCACGAGTCCTTATTCAGTATATTCGGACCATCCCACCATACACACACACACATGGTGGGTTCCCCTATCTGCCACCCAGGGGATGCGCTCTCTATGGGTTACAGGGTCCCCCTGAGAGAATTGGAAAATCATCTTGTTAGAGTGAGCCTTTAAATTCCACCGTGAGCTGAAGAACTGTATGTCTGGATATTGCAAGCTGTATAAAAAATTAGTGAAATCATCATCGCAAAGTTTAATCACTGATTACATTGTCGGAAGATAAAAATCACCACAGAACGAGGGTGAAGCTAATTCTGTTTGTGAAGAACCGTTGCCTTTACCATACAGATCTGATGCGCTGCCTATCTCTTCTGGTGATGAAAGTGATTTTGCACCAGTTCACAAACGTTGCTGAATATTGCCTAATAGCGATGATAATTCTGATGACAAAATATAAAAAAAAAAGAAAAAATGTTACTTTTCAATAAAATTGAATGAATAAAGCTTTAAAACAAACTTAGGCATTCTTATTTTCATAAACTTTTTTATGCGATATGAGGTTTATTTAATTCATTGCTTCGGTTTTATGCGGTTTTAGAAAATTATGGAATGTATCCCTTATTTTTCAACGTAAGTTAGGCCTTTTTTGTGTGATTTTTTTATATGCGGTTTTCTGTGGAACGTATCTGCCGCATAAAAAGAGACCCGTCTGTATAAAGCATTATTATAAAAAATATATATATATTAAGTCAGCTCTCCCTATAGCAAACATCACTACTATAACAAACTACCAAACAGAATTCCTCGAATTAATATACAATGTTATTCTAAAGAAACTTTGCTATAGTGAAAGTTGACTGTAATCATAATTTGATTCGTTCTTTCCACTTAATGTTGTTCATACATTGTATTAATGTGCAACCTACACGTGTGTGAGGGGTTAATATTAAAAATTTCCTGAGATTTAATGATTCATGCACACACATTTGAATGGGACTTTAGCACATTCACGCCAGGCACAGGGCATAATGCAACAAATCATTTTGTAATTCTGGTTTACCAACTAATGGGTACAACAGATTATTCAATTCATTTTGTAAAGAAATCATGGCTATAAAGAAGGATAACTGTATTGTAGAAAGTAACTGTTGCAAGTATTTGAATGTAAGCAGAGAGTTTGAAGGAAGAAGAGATCTGTGTAAGAGGAATGCCCAGTACTTGAATGCATTTGGTATGAGGAGTCTCAAGAAATTGTTTATAGACGAGACTTAATATACACCCTCTGTTCAAAAAGAAACCAAACTTTTTGAAAACAGAAGAAACTAGTGGCGCCACCTGTGGTATCTTTTTGTTGTCGAAAGCAGCAACCTTCATTAGTGTTGTGTCAACTGTTTGTGCCAAGAGTGAAAGTGTGTTTTGACGAATGGTCGGAAAATGAGTTTCAGGGAGCTGCGATTGACTTTTGTTGTAAACTTGGTAAAAGTTTTGCCAAAAAGCATACGGTGATGAATGCTTATCCCATACTCAAGTTTATGAGTGGTTTAAGGGATTTCAAAGTGGTCGAGACACTTGAGAATGACGAAAAGCCGGGCCGTCCAAAAACTGGACTGAGCAAAGTTAATCAAAAAGTGCACGATTTCATCAAAGAAAACCCGAAATCGTCTGTGAGATTGATTGAAGATGAATTGGGGATTCCAAAATCAACTGTGCACAACATTTGATCAAGAGTTTGTGACTTTGTAAATTGAATTTGCGATTTGTTCCCCCACAAGTTGACCAACAACCAAAAAAGTATCGAATTGAACACTGCAAGGACCTCATTAAAACCGCTCGCAAGGACTCAAACTTCCTTGAAACGATCATTACTAGTGACGAAGCATGGTGTTTTGAGTACGAGTCCAAAAGAAAGCTTCAGAGTGCTGAGCGGAGACCGCCAGTAGAGGGGCATCTGAAAAAAAGTCACTTGGAGAAGTCAAAAGTAAAAACAAGGCTGATTTGTTTCTACAATTCCAAGGGTATTATTATTATAATTCTTTGTGGATTCTACAAATCCACAAAGAATTTGTTCCGCCTGGCCAAACGGTCAATGGTAAGTTTTATCTCGAACTTTTGAAGCAATTGATAGCAAGAATTTGTTGCTTACAGCATGAATATCGTGATGCAGGCAGCTGGTTACTTTTGCATGATAATGCAACATCTCATCATTCGAACATTATGAGACAGTTTTTGAGCAAAAATCAAGTTCGTGTGTTCGATCACTCACTGTATTCACCTGATTTAGTACCCTGTGACTTCTTTCTCTTCCTCCAATGAAAGGAAAGCGATACAACACCATTGAAAACTTTCAAGTGGCAGTAACCACGATCCTCAACAGTATACCAAAAACTGATATAAAAAAATTCATTTAATGAATTAACTGACTGTGCCAAGCGCTGTATCGAAGCTCAGGAGTAGTATATTGATTGAAATAAATGATTTGAATATTATAATTGGTCTGTGTTTTATTTTCTATCAAAAGTTCTGTTTCTTTTTGGACAGAGTGTAGATTCAGGTGGGAGGAATGATGCAAATGTGCATGTAGGGACAACTATGATATGCAGCTGTATTAATGATATGAATATGATTAATAATAATAGAGATGATTATGACAAATAGTGCAAACGTAATAATTGATTGAGTGTTCATCCTGTTTGGATCGTGTGTGTAAGGATATCTGCACAAGTGAAGTATTAGATATGAAATGAAATCTGAAAGTTGTCCAGCTGGGTCATACAAGTGACAGAGGACAGTACACATGAATGGAGGTAACTCATTATGCCTGTACACAAATGTCAGGAGTGTAAGGAACAAAAGGAGTTAAGTTTTGTTGCCTTAGTGAATATGTGGTGACCTATATATATATATATATATATATATATATATATATATAGGTCACCACACACACATATATATACACACGAGGTGGTATCAAAAAGTTTCGAGACTAGCTCTGTTTACAAGAAATTACTTTATTTATCTACGTTTACACACTATCACCTTCAAAATATTCCCCTTGCATATCAATGCAGCGCTTCCAGCGTTCTTGCCACTTCTGGAATGTGTCCTGGAAGTCTTCTTTTCGAAGCATGTCAAGTACTTTCTGTGATTCGTGCTGGATCTCTGCTGTGGTGTCAAAACGGTGACCTTTGAGCTGGATCTTCATCTTCAGGAAGAGGGCGAAGACTGCAGGAGCCAAATCTGGCGAGTAGGGTGGGTGCGGAAGTGCGATCAGGTTGTTTCTGGCGAGAAACTCGTGTGAGGAGAGCTCGGTGACAGGGTGCAATGTTGTTGTGGAGCATCCAGTTTTTCGCGTGCCACAGATCTGGATGCTTTTGTTGAATGTCCTCCCTCATATACCTTAACCTGGCTGTTGATGGTCTGGCCCCTGAGGACGAATTCTCGATGCACAATGCTGCAAATGTTGAAAAAGACGAAGAGCATGCATTTGGTCGAGCTGCAGACCTGCCTTGCCTTTTTCGGTTATGGAGATGATGGGCTTTTCCACTGTGAAGACTGTTGCTTTGTCTCAGGGTCATACCCGTACACCCAAGTTTCGTCACCGGTAATGATCCTCGATGTGAAGGATGGGTCATCCATGGCATGCTGATGAAGTTCTTGGCAGACTTCGACACAGTGTTCCTTCTGCTCCTGGGTCAGCAGCCTGGGGACGAACTTGGCAGCAACATCCATGCAATCCTCACATGTGATTAACATGTGGGGATTGCATGGATTGTTCCGTATGACACACCGACAATGGCAGCAATGTTGTGGAGTGTTGATTCAACGATCCTCATGCACAAGCTGCTGAATGATTTTGACATTTTTGGGGGTTGAGCTCATTGAAGGTCTTCCTGATCTCTCATTGTCTTCCAGTGATGTTCTTCTGCTCTTGAAGCACTTGTGCCACTCAAGACACCTCAAACGACTCATTGCAGCATAGCTGTAAACTTGCCAAATCATGTCAGACGTCTCTGTGGCAGATTTGCCCAGTTTCATGCAGAATTTCACTTTTGCTCTAACTTGCTGTCTATGATGAAATCGCAGGTGATAACGCAGATGGTCAGAATAGCATCAGTTGCACAGCTCCCGATGTACACAGGACGATGTCTTTTGGCACACTGACTTATGAAGGTAGGTGCTCCGTGTGACAGTGCATGCAGCCTTGTGCTGCTATCTGTTGGCATGTTACAAACCTAGTCACAACTTTTTGATACCACTTCGTGTATATATATATACAGGGTGTTCGGGATAAATTTGACATATTTATAATTAATTATATTTTTCCGTAAGTTACTTGTATTAACACACACTTCTCTTCATTTAAAAGTTTGGACCCTTCTTCATTCATATACAAGATGTCAGAAAGGATGGATAGCTGGAACCCACCTGAATCATGGAAGAGAATAACTTGTATCATGATGATTCGTGCCCGCCATCAAAATAAGGATATTACGACTGCTGCCCAATGCTCCCTGAATACAGTAAAAACAATCAGGCATGAACTAGAGACTTGCAATGGTGACTACGAGGATGTAGCAAGAAGAAAGATCCCTAGCAGACGATCTGATTGCGTTCGTACAGCAGAATTCCTCGCAAATCTGCAGGAACAGGTGTTGAAGAACCCTGGCATTGGAATTCGGGCTTTGTTCGTGGAGTTGCTAACTGTAGTCAAGCCCTGGATAACAAGGGTAGCCAATGGTAGGCCGTATGTATGGCAGCAGGATTCGGCCCCTTGCCACACCTCTGGGAAAAGTCAAAAATGGTTGTCTGAAAATTTCTACGACTTCACCAGTCCAAATGTTTGGCCTCCAAACTCCCCAGACCTTAACCCCATGGATTATTTTGTATGGGGCGCAGTTGAAAAAGACACCAATCGCACTTCCAGTAATACAAAAGCCCAGTTAATGGATAAAATTAAAACAGTTTTTGCGGCCCTTCCCAGGGAGACTGTAGCATCAGCTTGTTCGAGGTTCCGAAGCAGAATTGAAGCTGTGATCGATGCTAATGGTGGTTATTTTGAGTAAATCTTGTTGATAGTATTGTAATTAACTCTGCCTGTAATGTTTTTTTGTCAATTCATTAAATTTAATAGATACAAAGAAGATTTTCTTTTTCCTTACAAAACTGTCAAATTTATCCCGAACACCCTGTATATATATATATATACATATGATCCACACACACACGTGAAAGTTTGCAAATCTTATAACAGATTAGTCTCGTATGTAGAGAAGGAGAATCTGTTCACATTTTGTTTGAACAGCTGAAGGTTGGTGCATGCAGAGTGGTAGAGGCTGTTCCAAAGAAGAGAAGTAGATGTGGAATGAAAGAGGAGGCAGTGAAGTTGGTTCAGTGAGTTTCAAAGAAATTGTGTAATGTTAGTTTAGTGTTTTGACTAATTTCTCTCATATTCGATATAAATTTATTGACTTCCTACCATACCAGCCATGCTAATTCTGTTGTCTATTTTGTTCCCCAGTGGCATAATTGGTTAGTGCACAGTACTTATACAACAGTATAAATGAGTAATTCTGAGATTGTGAGGTTGAGCCTCACCTGGGGAAATAGTTTTGTTTGTCTTAAGTGTTTTGTGAACGAATGCCAGAAATATGAAGAGTGTCATAAGAATAATAGTGGTGAAGTGAACGTAATAATGTGATTGTTGCAGTTAATGTTATAAGTGGCATGAATACAAAAGAAGCAGTGAAAAATGAAGGGAGGCTATCTAATGGATAAGATTGTGCATTTACTGGAGTTCACAAAACAAAACATCAGATTGGATGGTTGCAGAAATGTCTGGTAGATGGTATGACACAGAAGTGAAAGGAGGAGGAGATGCAAGGGGAAAGAAAGCAGAGTATGAATGAGTGAAAGCATTAAAATAATAATCGGGCTTTGTGATGGTGATTCATTGATAACAGGCATGCTTGAGGATAGTGTGATGAAATCATGTTTTCCTGGGATGTCAAAGATTAAGAATGTTAGTGATGCGGTGAAGGTGAAAGAGACGTTTATTTCGACTAGCACAAATGATTTAGTAGGTGATGTGCATACTATCCAAGGAGATATGAAAAAAGTTGCTGTCATATGCAAAAAAAGAAGAGTGAGAAAGTAAAAGTTGTGAGTGTTGCCGTGGCATGGTAGATGCGAGGTGAGCTGGAGTATCTTCAGAGAGGACAGAAGGAACAGGACTAAGGGAGACGGTTGCTAATGATAGCAGACAAATTAATGTCAAAAAGAGTAGCATGCACAGGGATATAGCTCTCTATATCCCAGTTCATCAGTGGGATAGAGATGTAGAGGGCAGTTCGTTTGAGGCTATCTGGTGTAAGATAAACGCCAACAGGATGAAATATGTGATTAATTGCTTCTATAATCCTGGGGAGAGGTATAAGGGGAGTTTTTATTCAAAAATGCCAATATATTTCATCCACATTGTGTGGTTGGGGTTTTTTGAATAAATTCTGCATAATTTTTGTTACGTGTGTAAGCCATGAAACTTTAATATATCTAATACACATGTTCCATTAAAGCTATTATTAGTAGATAACATGCACTGTCAAATTAGCATGATGAGTGCAGGTCAAGTAAATCATGGGGGATTTCAGCTATGGGTACATGGATTGTGGTCACAAGGAGGGTAGGAAATGGAATTTATACAGCTGCTCAGAGATAATTACCTGAAGCAGCATGTAAGGAAAGAGTTACAAGGTTTGAGAATTCCAGATCTGATCATATGCCATCAGATGATTTACCAGTAGCCAGTCTAGCTATGCTGTCTCCAGTTGGGAGAGGTGATCAATGTAGTCTTGATCTGGAAGATTGCCAGACATGCAGAACTGTTAGGAAGGGATATAGGTGGAAATAAACACATGACAAGCTGTTAAGATAACTTTCAGCAATGCCATAGTATAAAAATTTGGAGAGGAGAGATAGTGGTGGTGCATAAGAAGTGGTCAAACAGTGTTTGAAGAAAGCTATATCAGACTGTACTGAGTCAGAAGAATAAATCAAGCAGAGAGCATAAAGAAAAAGATTATCAGCATGCCCATGAGAAGCACAAACATACATGTTACCCTTCTTGCCTGTGCTTGTACTGCGCATGAGCAGTACAAAGCACAGGCAAGAAGGGTAACATGTATAGTAAGGAAGACGTGATTGTTGACATGGATTTGAAGTATATTGGGCATATTATGAGGGTAACCCAAACAGCACATCAGATTACATGGTTATTGAAGAACGCACCATCAAGCAGGAATAGAGAAGTTACTGTTCTGTTATATAAAGCTCTGATAAGGCCACAGAGGCAAGTGACAAAGATTGTTGCATGTCTGGGGAATTCTCTCTATGGATTTCAAAAACTAGATGAAGGTGAAAAGAGCATACATGATAGAAGCATATAGTTTCAAAAACTAGATGAAGGTGAAAAGAGCATACATGATAGAAGCATATGGTTTCAAAAACTAGATGAAGGTGAAAAGAGCATACATGATAGAAGCATATAGGAAATTTATACGATTGACACTGAAGACTTTTTTTTCAATACATGGCAGGAAGGAAGAGAACAAGGAGCCGCCAATGAAAGTTGTGTAAGAGTGTGTGGTTAGCAAACGTGTTAGGAATAGGTTTTTGCTCTGATGGCAGTAAATAGGTGGAATGGGTTGCCAGCAGTGGTTGCAAATGCTTTGTCAGTAAACAAGTTTATGGAGAGGTATGATGTGAATAATGGGTGTCCTGCAATGAGCGTTCCATCTCTATACCTATACAGTAATAATTGTGAAGCTTTATGCAAAATCAGCATTTTTAAACCTGATGATATATCTAGAAACTTATGTGAAATTTTATATTATAAGATTTTGATTTTCCTTCTAAATGATATAAAAAAGTATCTGATTATTTTATGAAAGGAATGACAGTTATGGTTTTCTGTATAATGTTTGATTTATTTTTGATTACTAAACTGGTGGAATGTATACATTATGTAAACAGTAATATTCAGCACCAGTATAGAAAATTGCAGGTTCAAAGAAGTAATTGCTAATTCAATTACCATTTTGAAAGCAGTGTTTTATTTAGGTTAATTGCAGATAATACGAGGATGGTTCCATAATTTTCCAGCCTGACTAACATTTAGAGATGATAGAAAGTAAACAGCTGTGTCATTTTTCAACATAATATTCCTTTACTTAAATACACTTTTCACATCTTTGAATTAACATTTCTATGCCCTTAAAAAAATAGTCTATACTTTTCTGCAAAATAGCCTAAAACTGCATCTTTCACCTCATTGTCATCTGCAAATATTCTTCCTCAAAGGTCTTTCTTCAGTTTTGAGAAGGTGCTAGATCTGGGCTGTAGGGGTGGGTGTTCAATCTCCTGAAGCCACAGTCCTTCACTGCAGCCTTTGCAACAATAGCCATATGGACTGGAGCATTGTCATGATGCAGGCAAACACCATGACTCAGCATTCTTCGTCTCTTTTCCTTTATGGCATCTACAGTTTGTTTAGGAGTGAAGCATAATATTCTGCATTCACGGTGGTATTCCTTTCCTTGAAATCAATCAAGAGAATTCCCTGACAATCCCAAAAGATTATAAACATTGATCTTCTTAGTGGATTAAGTGACCTTGGCTTTTCTTGTGTGCAAACCTGGTGAAGCACTGCCAAGTGCTTCACCAGGCTTGCACCACTCCATGGATTTCCTTTTGAAAAGAGGTACCATGGTTTCATCCTGGTATTCTAGCACTTCTATCTGATTTCCTTGGCAAAACTCAAAAACTTGCTGAAACAGATCAGTGAGGGCACCCACATTGCACTGACCTTCATCATGCAATGCTCCTCATGAATGATGTGAAAGGGTTGTTATAGAAAGCTCCAACCTTGCTGAGATTTCTTTTTCTCTTCAGCCATCTGTCATTGATCAGTTCCTCCTCAACAAGAGAGACGTTTTCATCTTAGACAATCATGAGGATTATCTTCGATGCTTTCTCTTCCTTGGCAGGTTCCATGCAGGAATGGGCAGGTTTAGCCCATTCCTTCATGGTAGAATATAAAGTAGAAGCTTCCAAGTGCTATCAAACAGCGATTGGATGGTAAACACCATCCAATCGCTGTTTGATAGCATTTGGAGAAAGCCCTTCTTTGGTGAAAAACTTTGGAATTCTTAGATATAAAGGATGGGGTTACTAGTAATGCATTGATTATTGCCTTTGTTTTCTTTTGATATTTTTGACCATAATACATCTGGTATAATCATAAAGCAGAAGTATCACTAGATATACATATACTCTGTATACTTCACTTAGCACTTAAACTAACCCATTTATATAATGCATAATATTATTGAAAGGAAGACAGAGTTCCATTTTAATGATCCTGTCATAGTTACAAATCACTATGTGAGCCATTAGGATATTGTGGGTCTGTTTTTGTTATATTTTTAATTACTGTTACCCTTTGTTTAGAGGGAAACAATACAATTTACAAATTATAACATTACTGTGTACTAATATGTACAGTAATTATTACTGTGTAATAATCAGCTGGAAACACATAAAGCAAGAGCATTTCTTCAAAGCCACTGCTTTATTAATTGGACAATTCATCAGACAAGGTTGGAAGGCTAAGTCATCAATGACAGTCTTCAAATTCAGAAATTGCAACATTTCTGATCATGGTTCACCATATGTAAAACTTATGGAACATTTAGGCTCTTCCTCAAAGAGGTGAGATAACAGCAGAAGTGGGCTTATTTAAAAATACATGCATTATATCCAATTTAAGTCTGCACAGCTTGCCTCTTCTTCTGCAAAAATATCAGCTTGCCTCATTTTTAAACATCATTTCCTCAAACAACTGAATTGCCTTCTTAACAGAGTCCTTTCCATGTTGCATCTGCATTCTTTTGTGCAATGCAAGATATTATATTCCTTCCAAAAGTCTCTTAGGATTTCCTCATCCTCAGTAACTTCATATCCTGAGCAAAAGTATTTCTTAAATAAATGCTTTGAAGGCAGCAATAACATCCTTTTTCATGGGTTGCAGGAAGGAGGATATTCAATGAATACTTCCCCACTTCTGCATTTGGTATGTTAATGGGATATAAGTATATGCGATGAAAATAGTAAGTTGAGGTCAACTGACTATATATATATTTATAAAGTTGAATACTCAAAATATTACTTGTAAGATATTTTTTATAACATGAAGACAGCTCATAAATATAAATTTCAAATAAAAATTCTACCCCTCCCTCTCACCACCAAAAATAATAATAAAAAAAAAAAAACACTTAAAACTTGCATCTCAGTATATTGATATGTAAAAATATCCTCTCTTTGCACAAAGGATGTTATATGATCGTGTGAGCTTTTGCTAGATGCAGCATGAATGTGTTAATAAGGAATTTCAGTTTTATCGAATGGTTTGTAGAGTGAATGATAAGCATTTCTGTTCTCAACTACTTGTTGAGCAAATCAAATTATGTTCATGTAGTATGTTTAACAGTAAGTAATCACTCATTATTATTGTCATCATTAGCAATAGCTAATTGACCTTGCTTTGCTTTTTCTCTTTCTTTCTTTCTCTCCTATTTTTTGTCATAGAATACTGTGAGAAATATTATTAAACAGAACATATGTGAAATCAGAATTTAACTAAGTGAAAATCACTGATCATATAAACAATATCTGACATTTTTCTTATCTTTCTTGCAGTTGCACAACATCATCATCATCAAATTCCTGCCAAGTACCCTCAAGGGGTGTACAGGATATAATAGTACTACATGAAAAATTTACATCATTACTAACTTTCTATCTACAATTTTCCTCCAAATCAGTCTGTTATTTGTTATTATCAGATCTTATATTTCTTAATATAAGAAATATGGACCATAAAAAGGAAAGATGAAAAATGAATTCAAACAGCAGAAATGAAGTTCCTCAGAAACCCACTTGGTATATCCCACTTGGATATACCAAGTAGGACCACAAAACAAATGAAGCAATCGTACAATCTCTGAAAATAAAACCAATTAATTACTACATAAGACAATATAAACAAAAATGGCTAGAACATTTAAATTGAATGGACAACAGCAGACTACCAAAAATATTATACAGATACAAAATAAGTGGAAAAAGAAGAATCAGAAGACCAGGAAAGAGATGGCATGAGACCGGAACAGGCCACTTGGCCTAAATTCCATGTTAGGAAGATGAAGATGAAATAAGATCTTCATTTAAGTATATTTGTTTTTAAGAGGGTCATTTCAAAACATCTGTATTCTGTATTCCTGTTATAAAACTAAACATTTATTTCATAAAATACATTTACAGTCCACCAATATAATTTCCATTCTGCTTATCACTGATGCTCAGTGTTTGGGTTACTTCAAGGAAATCTGTTCTGTTGTGTATGATAAGTCAGGTCACTTCACCCATCCACAAACTGTTGTGTTCTAAGGATGTAAAGATATTTATGACTTTTTTTTTAATTAATTTTATATATTTTTTGCATTATTATCATCAACTTCCTGATATGTATCCTCAGGTGGTATCCAGAATATTATGATAGTACTACATCAAAAAGTTGCACCATTACCAACTTCCAATCAACAAGTTTCCTCCAAATTAATCTGTTATCTGACAAGATCTGTCAACATTATCAGATCTTATATTTCTATCTTCTAAAGTACTTTTTACTGTTAGATCCATCTACATCTTGATCTTCTGGGTCTTCTTTCCTGCCAACCTGGCAAAGAACACTTGTGGCCATACAACCTATTATTATCTCTGCTAACACATTCCTGAATGCTAGCAATGTCAGGTTCTTTTCTAATATCCTCCTTTTTAATATGATACTGCCATTTATGCAATCTATTCAGTCCTTCAATCTTTCTCAGGACTCTCATATCTGTGGTCTTTAGTCTTTGATTAAGAGTATTATTTCTAATCCAGCTCTCACATCCATAAGTTAAGATTAGTTTTAAACACAGCTAGTCTTGTGTACATTTAGTTTACTGTTTTGACTAATTTCTCTTATTCCATATAAATCTATTTCAGTTGACTTCATATCATACCAGCTTTGCTAACTCTGCTATCTATTTCCAAATTTAATTTTGTCATCATCACTAAACAATATGCCTAAAAGCTGAAATGTTTTACTTGTTCTATGGGTTCTGTATTCAGGGTGCAGTTGATGTTTTCAATGTTTCTGCCTTTCTTTCATTGTCTTTGTCTTTTTAATGTTGATTTACATACCAAATTTATTATAGCAGTTATTCAATTTAGTCAGAGAATCTTGCAAACTTGTACTGGATTTATTCAGAAGTATAACATAAGTTTCAAGTAAAGAGCTAAGATTAACATTGTCAATTTTGATATCAGATTAAATATTCATTTTCATAATGTGATCTGCATAGATAATGAATAACAGTGGGATAACATTCACCCTTGTCACACACCTGATTTAACATCAAACCATCTTTCTGTACTTCAATTCTAACTGCTGACTTAAGCTTAAATACAGACTATGTATTGCTCGATATAATGTCCGATTTACACCATAAAACTGTAGTGTTTAAAAAAAAATTCCTCTTAGCACCTTGCCATATGCCTTTTCCAGATCTACAAAAGTTAAATACAAATTCTTGTTATAGTCTCAGATTTCTGAACTATTTGTCTTAAAGTGAAAATCTGATCCTGAGAACCTCTGTTGGGCTTGAATTCAGCTTGTTCTTCACCAAGCTCCCCTTCCACAGTTTTTCTTGGCTGCTTCTCAAGTATACTTGCATTAATCGTAGGAGGGAAATACTTCATTTATTCTCGCATTCTGTTTTATTTCCCTTTTTATAGATGGTTACTATGAGAGCTCTGCTCGAAACCTCTGGAATTCGACCCTCTGACCAGGCCTTCTGAATTATGCAGTGCAGCCACTGCAAGACTTATACCTCCATACTTGAGCATTTCTGGTTGAATATTACTACTCATGCTGCCTTTCCACATTTCAAACTTTTGATGGCTTTTCTACTTCAAGTATGGATATGTATTCCTTATTGCATGCCTATTGAGTGTTTTTTACCACTGTGTTGTCACTGCTTGTTTCATTTAGCATTTTTTTGAAATAATTTCCCCATCCTCCATAAATTGAAAAATTCCATCATCAGGAATCATGTCACCCCCTTTCTACTGTTTGCTAGGGTCTGCAGTCTACAGATTCTCAATCTGTCTTCATAATCAGTATTCCACAATCCAGACATTTTTAACACTCTCCTACTTTCCTTTGCACTCTCTCCAGTATATCAGAATCACAACGGAAACCAGACCTTTTTCTACTTCAAGTATGGATGTGTATTCCTGACTGCATACCTGGTCAGTGTTTTTTACCACTGTGCTGTCATCACTGCTTGTTTCATTTAACAATTTTTCCAAGTAATTACTCCATACTTCAAGAATATCTTTTTCACCAGTTTTCATATCACCTTTATCATCTCTAATTCCTTTTACAGCACTTTTTCCTCCATTTCTGAGCTTTTTTCAACAGCCTCCAAAATATTTTGCCACCTTCCTGATATTTATTTTCTATGTTCTTACCAAAGTCTTCTTATGACTTTTGTTTAGCTAGTTTTACACAGTGTGTAGCTTTCTTACATTTGTCTCTGTATTCTCTAAGAGCACAAGCTGCTTATTTGCCAGGAACTTTTGATGTGCTTTCTACTTTTCTTTCACTGCTTCTTTGACTTCCTGTGTCTATCATGGAGTTCTGATATTTCTGTCCTTGCAGACAATTTTACCATACACCTGACTGAGTCAATCCATGCTTTATTCAGAGTTAGCCGTTGGATCTCCAAAAATTATGGAAAACCACAATTTTTTGCAATATTTATTTTTTACATAATTTGAAAACCTTGCTCTAGAGCAGGGGTTCTCAACCTTTTCCAGTGGCGTACCACTATATTTAATTCAAGATGTTAGATGTACCAGTAAGGCAGTGACTCACATACCACCAGTGGTACGTGAGTCACTTAGTCTCTAGAGAATATCAAACATGGAACTTTTTCAATCACTTTAGCCCTCCAATAAGCCTCATGCATTGAAATTCATCTCTCACTTAAAGACTCACATATACCTATGCCCATATTGGGATTGATCTACAGCCAGTTGGTGTGTGTGTGTGAGAGAGAGCGAGCAAATAATGACTCGGACAAGGTCAGTTAACTTGCCATCCATACGTTTCTGTAGATACTTTATGAAACATGTGGCCTTGTATTGTTATGCAAAATGAAAATTGTTTGCCAACATCAAATATTTTGCTTGCCTACCTAGTTAGCCAAGTGGTTATCGTGTCTGCTGTCTAACCAATGGACTGCAGGTTTGAATTCTGCCGTGGACATGGATATGATTGTTTTTAGATGGTAGGTAAATTTCAACACCTTGTGAGACCACTACCTCATTTATAGGAGACATGATGCAACTTCAGAAAGTTTGTTTGGTATTTTGATCAGGGTTTCCAGACTTTGCAAAAAAAATTTTTTTTAATTTATTTTAAAATAAAATAAATTTAGTGAATAGTGAAGCCTTGGCTCTTTTATTTGTTATTTTAAAATACAATCTCACAAAAAATTATAAAATTAATAAAAGGTCTATTGCTGTCACTTTATTCTTATTATAAGTCATTGTCATTTACTAACTATAACCTTCAATTAATACCAACATTTATTTTATTATTTTTATTTATTTATTTATGTATTTTTTGATGAAGGAGATGTTGAGTATTTCTGCTATGAAGATTGACTTTTTAGTTCTGGTTCGAAACCTTCATTTTCAGTCTCATAATTCTGCAGCAGTTCTGCAGTCCTCTTGTGAGTTGCTTGCTGGTCTTCTATCAGTTGGTGTAGGACCTGCTTGGAAGCATGTTTTCTCTTCTTCCAAATTTCATTCAGAATTCTGAAAACAAATGTGATGAGATATTTGTTTCCTTTGTGATTTCATTACATGTACTAATCTTCTTCCAGCAGACTCTTGATGATAACCACTGACGTCATCTCTAACTGTCGATGGTCTGCGATTTCTTGGATCATCTTTAATGCTCATCTCACCTTCACAGAAAGAAATTCCTACCATGATGCTGTGCTGTGATCCACTGCACCATCTCTACATACTTTACATAAAGCTTTGTGAATCTCAGTTGGGTTTTTCCAGGTAAGGTTTCAGTTTTCTGTATGAAAAGTGGTCATTGCATGATATCTGACCTGAGCAGATTCTTTGTCCACTTTGAAGTCTTATTAAATTCACAGAACATGAACACACACAAAAAAACAGAAAATGAATACAACATTATAACATTAAAACATAGTTGTGTTTTTGGAAGTCAGAAACTGTTTAAACAAGTAACGTGTGGGCAGATGCATTTGTCATGATGGAGAACCCAGTTGTTGTTCTTCTAGTTGTGTGTACATTTGTACACTGAATGCCTCCGTTATCAACTTCAAAACTTCACAGTAAAAGTTGCTGTTTACAGTTTAACGGGGGGGGGGGGGGTCTTTATGGACAAAGCCTTGGATGTCATAAATAAAACAATCGACATCAACTTGACATTGCTGTGAATTTGATGTGCTTTTTTTTTTAGCTGCAGTGAATTTGGTGACTTACACTGCAACGACTGCTGCTTTATCTCTGGGTCATAACCATAAACCTGTAATTCACCACCGTTATGACCTTGGAGATGAAGTTGAGGTCATCTCTGTTTGGTCTTTGAGCTCACTGAAGACAGCACTGTGATGTTTTCTGTTCATCACTCCACAATCTCAGCACAAATTTTGCAGCATGTTGTGCTTAAAATATCCAACAGAATGCTACAATCGCCCAAGCTTCATGGATAGTTTGCCTATGATCTGCAAGGATAGCCTTGTGCACTTTTGCAATGTTTTTCAGTATTGTGCTTGTCATCAAGAATGCTCGTTGTTGTTGTCAACAGTTGTTCGAACCTCCTTGACGAGTTTATACCACAAAAGAAAAGTTTTGCTTTGACTCATAGCAATATCATCAGACACTTCCTTAAAGATTTGGCAGATTTGTGCAGCAGTTTTTTTTTTTTTTTTTTTTTTTTTTTTTTTTTTTTAATCGAAGCAAAATTTGATGCAGTCTTTGTTCCTTAAAATCTGCTATTTCATTTGGTGAAGAAAATTGTTGAACACTAAAACATGGTGTTACAAAAATGCATGTGACCCAAGAATACAGCTCTCTTTGTAAATCAGTATGCCAACAGCTGGCATACTGATTCACAAAGAGTACTGCTCACCGCTTAGCAGCAGATGACTGTATTGCAAGTGGTTCACCTGTGCTATTCAAATTCCCTGAACTTTTGGATAACATCTCGTACTTGGAAAACCTTGCTCTGGAGGCCTATGGTGCAACTTTTAGAAGCCACACCAGGTGATGAAATTAATCTTTCACCTAAAGAAAAATCACGAACATTCATGCTTTGTTGAATTTGAACCCACAACCTATTAACTGGAGCGTGATATCCTAACCACTTGGCCATCCAGGCCTGCAAACTAACATTGGTAACAATATCTGCTCCCTTCTTGATATCTTCATTATTAATGATTCTGGCATTGACGCTATCTATTCATTCTTCTAATTTTGTTTAAGAACTTGCCTTTCTCTGTGGCTTTGATCAACTGTTTCTAACTAATCTCTCAGATCCATAAGTTAAAATTGGTTTGAAGACTGTCTTTTATATGACTAGTTTATTATTTTGACTAATTTATCTCTTATTTCATAATTCACCCACTCGCTACAATATTAGCTTTGTTTATTCTGTTGTCTATTCCCAAATTTAATTTGCCATTGTTCTCAAATTCTAAAAATTTGTTCTCATATAGCCAAAGCTGTTGTTTTGAAGGTTTTCCATTGAGAATGCAGTTAATATTTTTCCATAATTCTTTTATTATAAATTTTCATGCGATATTTGTTCAGTTTAGTTAGTCATGAAGACTAACCTGAAGTACATTTTCTGTAGTGTGGACTAAGGATTTTTTTTTTTTCATTTTTATCAATTTTATATATTTATATATATTATTATTACTTTTTTTTTTTTTTTTTACATAGTCTGGAAACTCTGCTCTAGAGACCAAACATCAAACTTTTTCAAGTCACTTTAGTCCTTCATAAGTGGGTTAGTGGTCTCACACTTGATGAAATTCATCTTCCACCTAAAGACCATCATAAACGTCCATTCCCACTACAGCCTGTTGGTTGGCGAGCAGATAAGCTAACGACTCCACCAACCAGGCTGGCAGGCCAAATCTGATTTTGATATTAGGTTTAAATGCCACTTTCCTTCATAATGTAATACTCAATAGCTTGGTTGGTTGGTTGAGTGATTACTATATCCTATCTCCAACTAACAGGCTGTAAGCTCAAATCCCACCTTGAGCATTAATGTTTTGTCTTTATGTGAGATATGAATTTCACCAGGGGAATACACCATGCCTCTTTTAGCCCTGTCCAACTTTTGAGGGAGCAGTTCCAGGTTGAAATGAACTTATGATAGGCAAGCATGCCGATTGCATGAAATAAGATATTTCCTTTTCTGTTTTTGTGTTGTTTATTTTATTTTATTTTTTTCTACATTGTATTTAAATGTAATAAAATTGTATGTATATGCATGTGTGTGCTCTCTCTCTGTGTGTGTGTATGTGTGTTGCAATGTAAAATCTATTTCTTAAGGGGTGTGGTCATAAACCTTCGAAAAATACTGCTGCAGGCTAACAGAATTTTGTCAGTGGGATTCACACTTAACACAGATTTACTTCTGTCTGTTATTGCCATTTTGAACAGCTTTTCTCTTAACATTTTATAATCATTTTCCAGATCTACAAAACTTAAATACAGATCTTGTTATATTCCATTGATTTTTTGGTTTGTTTTAAATTAAAAGCTTTACCCAACAATCTCTATTTCAACTGAACTTAGCTTGTTCATTCCTAGGTTTCTTTGTCCTGAATTTTTTTTATTTATTTTTAACCCCTCCCCCAAGTATGCTTGCCTTAGCTTGGAACACCCACTAGTGAAATTTCTTTGTCATTCACATGTTCTGTTTTCTTTGCTCTTTTTAATAGGCAGATATTAAGAGAGCTCCATTCTAATTATCTGGAATTCAACCTTCTAGCCAGGTATTCTGAATTATGCAGTATAGTACTGTAAAACTTTTATACCTTCATATTTGAGCATTTCTTTTCAAATATCTTTCTCTTCCAGCTATCCTTCAACATTTCAGTATTTCTGATAGCATTTTTTATCACAGGTATTGATATAAATTCTCATGATTGCATTCCTTTTAACAGTTTTCTACAGTTGTGCTCTTACTGTTTATCCCACTTTTCTGTTTCTAAGCCTTTTCATTTGTCTCCATAACATTCTCACCTTTGTTGATATTTATCTTCTAAATTCTTCCCAAAGTATTCCCGTGTCTTTGTTCAGCTGGTTTTATACATAGCTTAACTCAGAAAATATTCTGAGGGCACACTTTTGGTTCACTTCTTGATTCTTTAATAATTTATTTATTTTTATTTTTTCTGTGTCCTTGTAGAGAACTTTATCACATGCTTCTTTGTCTGAACATTGTTTTCTTCAGATTTTGCTAGTGAGTAGTCTCTAAAGCAGGGGTGCCAATTTTTTCATGTACGAGTTCATAGCCATACAATTCCTTTACATTAAAAACTCTGTAAAAATGTGTTAATATAGGTATATTTAATATAGAGATGATATATTTACTTTGTATTTACTAGAATCTACTTGTAGATTTTCTAGGCATCATTTTACTTTCTCAAATATGCTGATCCTCTTGTTTTTTTCATTTGTACAAGAACTTATCATTCTTGCAATTCAAGACTGATAAGTTCCTTAAAAATGTTAAAATATCATCAATTTCTGCAGATGTCAGCAGATCCATCCAAGGCCAAAGAAAGAAAAAAAAACTACAAGCATGGACAAGGTCTTTCTGTTGCTCAGGTCATATTTTTTATTATGTGAGAAATCGTTTTCACAAACAATGAACAATGGTTTTCCTGACGGATTCGCTATAAATAAGAACTCATTTTCCCATTGTTCATTGAATTCATGCTTACTATCACCTTCTGTTTTTTGTTTGCACTGTGATGGGTAACTGAATGTAAAAAGAAGGCTTAATTTTCTAAAAAGTACAAAACTGCAAATGTTCATAAAGGACAAACAAAGCACAACTCCATAGTGCACAAGTATCAGTTGTAAACTGACTGAAAAAACCTGGGATGCACTACTGTTGCTAATGCTAGGTGCCTCAGGATCAAACAAGTGAAAGTGCAAAAGATGTGCACAAAACAAAACCGCTAAAAATAATTACAAATCTACAAATCGGTTTTTGGTTAATACTTTTTTTTTTTGCATACAAACTTTTGCATATTTTTGATAAAACTTTATTCTTCTCAAAACTAAATAATGCTCACTTCCTGTTTCAAATCTGTATACTCTATCCTCAACCCATGTGAAGATTATGCTGTCAGTTATAACTTAGCTAGTAAGACTTATTTCTTATTCACTCCATGTTTATGGACATCTTTATGTTGGAAAATGACTATCCCATGCGGAATAGTATTGACTAGCCCTGAAGAAAAATTCCACAGGCACTTAGCATTATTATTTACTTTTCTCTCTCATAAATTTTCCCAAATATTACTGTCTGGTATTCATTTCCTACTCTGTTTAGATCTTCAACAAGAATCCCTTTTTATTTGTCTCTGTCTTCTCCAGTAACTCAAATATTTTGCAGGATCTTAGGCACAGATCAGTCTTGTCCAGTATCCCATTCTGAAATGTTTTTATATCACCCTCCTCAAAATTGGCCGCCATCCAAGAAGTTTGTTTAATATTGAATATTATAACTACTCCTTACTTGATCTATTTGAAAATAACACCTTTTAGGTATTATATATCAATATCTCATCTGTTTTAGTTTTCTTCTCAGTAATAATATAAATGGTCACAATATGGTACTTCTAATTCTTGTGCTAGTTTTTAATAAGTAGATTTTTTTATATTGGAGAGATGGAAATGAATGTCACTGTGGTTGGAAATAAGATTTTATATATATATATACTAAGGAGGCTGCCCCCATCCTTCCCCCGAGTTCCGGACTGGTAGTCCGGTTCTCCTTGAATTTTGAAGACTCGAAAGGGATGGACCCCCCCCCCCCCCCCACGAGTTCCAGACTGGTAGGCTGGTTCTCCTTGAATTCTGAAGACTCGACACTCAGGGTAGCCCCTTAGTTTCAAAACATTTCAAATAACTTGGCAAAAAAATGTGACACAAAAACGTTACAAAAAGAGGCTTATCATTTTATATTATAGAGTAGATATGTTCATGAAGTGGTACTGGGAGGTTTTAGGATGTTTACCATTTTCTGCATTGTAATCTATAAGCATATTTCTCTCTCTCTCTCTCTCTCTCACACACACACACACACACACACACCCTCATGCATTGTATTGTGTGCATGTGTGTTATAGTACAAAATTATCTTTTTTTTTAAATCATCATCATCATCAAATTCCTGATATGTACCCTCATGGGGTACATATCAGGAATTGATAGCATTACATGAAAAATTTACATCATTACTAACTGCCTATCTACAATTTTCCTCCAAATCAGTCTATCACTTGTCAAGACTCTAATATTATCATTATCAGATCATATATTTCTATCGTCTAAGGCACATTGTACCATATCAATCCACCTATATCTTGGTCTTCCTCTGGGTCGTTTTCTTGCCAACCTGGCAGAGAACACTTGTTTTGCTAATCTTTCCTCGCCCATTCTGTTTAAGTGACCATACCACCTGAGATTAGCTCTGCTAATGGACTCCTGGATGCCGACAGTGTCAAGTTCTTTCCTAATATCCTCGTTTTTAATATGATATTGCCATTGATGCCATCTGTTCACACTTCTAATCTTTCTCAGGCCTCTCATATCTGCGGTCTTTGGTCAAATGTTTTACTTCTGACCCAGCTCTCAAATCCATAAGTTAAAACTGGTTTGAATTTCTCTCTTATTCCATATGAATTTATTCAATTGACTTCCTACCATACCAGCTTTGTTGATTCTGTTGTCCATTTCCATATTTAATTTACCATCTTCACAAAAAATAGTGCCTAAGTAGCTGAAATGTTTTATTTGTTCCACAGGTTCCCCCGTTCACCGCACAGTTGACATTTTCAACGATTCTACCTATTTTCATTGTCTTTGTCTTTTTAATGCTGACCTTCATACCATATCTATTACAACAGTTATTCAATTTAGTCAGGGAATCTTGCAAACTAGTAGCGGATTTATTCAGAAGTATAACATCGTCCGCATAAAGCAAAGAGCTAACATTAACATCTCCAATTCTGATATCGTTTTTAATACCACTTTCCTTCATAATGCGATCCATATAGATAATGAATAACAGAGAGGATAATTTACATCCTTGTCTCACACCAGATTTAACATTAAACCATCTTCCTGTACATCCTTCAATTCTAACTGCCGACTTACAACTCAAATAAAGACTAAGTATTGCTTGATATAATGCCCGTTGACACCATATAACTGTAGCGTATTGAATAGCTTCTTTCTTGGCACCTTGTCATATGCCTTTTCCTGATCAACAAAACTTAAAAAAAAATTATAATGATAATAATAATTATATTATTATTATTATTGCATGGGAATCTTCATGGAGTCTGAAGATTCATCCTCGGAGATGCACATTATATTTATTGAACCTCGTCTTGAATTTATTGACAGAAAGAAGCACTCACAATAGACTCTGACAACCCATTACATTTATTTGCTGCTCTCTGAGTGAAAAATCATCCTTACATCCTTGCTAACTACACACTTACTCAATTTCTGGGAATTGATACCTTGTTATTTCCTCTCTAAGCCAAGTACTTAAATATTTCTATCATATCCCCTCTTTTCTGCCTATCAACCAATTTTAGAACCAACAAATCTGCAGTCTTTTATAAGGATCATTCCACAGACAACTCATTCACTTCGTTACTTGCCTCTGGATCCTCTCCACTTTCTCATTCCCAAGAAAAGGAATGAGCAAGTGGTGGAGAAGGTTTTTATAAGGTCTTGATATAGCCTTGTGGCCATATCAGGGACTTATAAAGAGTAACACTAGATTTTAACACCAGAGGTCATGGTAGACTGTGTTATATATTTGAATTGTAGAAATTGCATCCATAGCATGGAATAGTGTAGACTGACTGGTGCTATAGATTATTTGCTATAAGTTCAATATCATGCAAGTGGTTCTGTCTTCCCGGTGTTATAGCATCCATCTTGAGTGATACCCTTCAATGGCATGCTGAACATACTGTTGTAGATCCAGAGTCTTTCAGCACTTTTAAAGGAAATCTGAAGGCTGGTCACCATGCAGTATACAGTACAAAACTTGACGATTACAAGTGTTAAAGGCTTCCAGATCAGCTGGCACATAAGTCTTCTATACTGTGGATTATGCATGGAATGTGATTTCGGGATGGCATTGTTGAGGCCACGATATGGCAAGGAGGCTGGATACCGTTTGTATGGGCGAAAGGTCTAATCATATACTCTTTCCAGTGCACGTTTCACTCTCTTTCTTTTTATATATTCAACACTAATGTGACCGTAATAAAATATAGTGTCGCTGTAGTTTAAAAAAAAAAACATTTAAAATGTTCTTTTGCATTCACTTCACCATATTTATGGTGCAGTGAATGCAAAATATAAATGCCAATTTAAATTATGTACACCATTGCCTACAATCATTAACCTCGAATTACTGCCACAACAACCACAGCCCATTCTAATTGTCCAAGCTACACTTGTAAGAGTCCTTCCACCACCCTTGTAGTGGGAGGAAGGTGTGCATTCTGATGTTCATTGTCAGATGGTTATTTATCTTTAATATTTTTTTTTGTTTTTCCACCCCTTTGGTTTAAGATTTCCTTGCCTCATTATGTATCATTCATCACTTCCTCAATTCTAAAAATCATTAACTTAATTTCCTACATTCTAGCTACCTCCAACAATGAAGTCTTCCTCATTAACTTTAACTAGAAGAGAAGCAGAGATATATCCTGTAAGCAGTGACCTAAAGCAAGTTGTTCATCCATCCATCAAAATACCCAACAATCCTCTCCATTCACTCAATGCTCTAGATCTCATCTCAACCAGTTTTCTTTCCAGGTATGCTGTTGAGTTAACTTCTCCTATTGGTAATTCAGATCATAATCTCATAAGTCTTGCTGAATGCTCTCCTTCCCCTCATCCATTCATAACTTTGTATTCTATGGTACGCTCTTACAATGTCAAGTGGAAAGATCTCTGGGCATAGTACTCCTCTGTTGTCAGCTACTGTTTTTCCTCTCCTCATCCATATACTTGTGATCATGTTACAGAAGTTATTCATGTTGGAAACTTGGCCTTCATTCCCCAGTGTATTAAAAATTCTTGCCCAACATTCAGACCTGGTTTTCCAGTTAGTTCGAGTGCAGTTTAAAAAAACAAACATATTGTGTGTTGCTTGAGGAAAAAAATCAAGTTTCATTCACAGCATACTGTGAATGAAAAGGGTTAGTTAACAGGGCTAATTGTATAGAAATTATGGAAACAAACTCTCATGTCAGAGCAATTACTTTACTTAAAACTAACAGATGATAAGTACCCCCCAAGGGGGGAGGGCATTCAGGTTATTATGACAGCACTACATGATTAAGTTTAGATTATTATTAACATTCTATCAACAATTTTCCTCCAAATCACTATTACTTCTGTAATAGTACACTCCATTGAGCACTCCAATATTGTCAAGGTAATAACATTTATGCTTCTAAGGCACTTCTGACTGAATCATTCCGCCTAGACTTTTGTCTTCCTATGGGTCTCTTTACTGCCATCTTGGCATCAAACGCCTGTTTTGCTAACATTTTCTCACCCATTCTGTTTAAGTGGCAATACCGCCTTAGATTATCTCTGCTGACATATTCTTGAATGCTAATGATATCAAGTTCCTTTCTAATAATTTCATTTTTAATATGATTCTGCCATTGATGCCATCAGTTCACTCCCCTAAGTTTTCTCACAACCCTCATATCTGTGGTATCTAGTCTTTGATCAAGTGCTTTATTTCTAACCCAACTCCCATAACTTAAAACTGTCTTGTATACTGCTAGTTTGGTGTTTTCGTTAATTTCTCTCTTATTACATAGAAATTTATTCAGCTGGCTACCCACCACAACAGCTTTGCTTATTCTGTTGTCTGTTTCCAAATTTAATTTGCCATCCTCACCAAGAACTTTGCCTAAATAGCTGAAATATTTTACTTGTTCTATAGGATCTCCATTCAGAATTCAGGTTAAGTTTTCTATGCTCCTGCCTATTTTCATAGTTTTGGTGTTTTTATTGCTGATTTTCATGCCAAATTTGTTGCGTTTGCTATTCAATTTAGAGAATCCTGGAGATGTTTAGGAGTACAACATCATCTGTATATAAAGCAAAGAGCTATGTTTGAGATCTCAAATTCTAAAATCAGGCCTAATGCCACTGTCTTTCATAATGTGATTCATATGAATAGGAATGGAGAAATGTGTGTCCTTGTCTTACCCCTGATTTTATTTCAAACCATCTTCCTGTATTTAATTTTTTTTTTTTTTTTTTTCCAGAATCTTGGAACTGGTAATCCATTCTTGTTGAGATCGGGATGATGGATCAGCATCTTACATGTTTCTTAGAATTTTCTTTTGTACCAAGTTTTGTTAAGATATAAAGACTGTGTGTAACTTTCAAGCCATTTCTATGGCAATTTGAAGCACATGATCAAAAAACCCAATTTTCCAAAATGGAAAAATATAATGTGTTGTTTGCATTATTTTCTTAGTTGGTGCATCTTGTTTCCCTAATGCAGAGTAAATTACCGATGCACTGGATTTCATATCCCCCCCCCCCTGCCAGAAGGGTTGAGGATCTTTAGAGGAGCTGAGTAGACTTTAATTTTGTGTGTGATTTGAATGTTGCCTTAATATTGTATTTTTGCAGTATTCTTTCAGAATTCCAATATTCCCCTAATGTAAGGAATAGCTATGTGGCATTATTGTAATTTTTTTTATCTGTAGTATTATTCTTGTGAAGGATTCTGTTGATTGTTTTTCTGCTATTGCCATACTTTATAAATGTTTCTATCTTGCTTATGAGTGCTTACTGTTCAGAGCAAATTGTTAGGACTATTATATGATGATGGTGATCTCTTTTTTTTGTGTGTTAGATGGTGTATGAGCCTTTGTATGTTTATTAGCCTGTGTGTGTAGGTTTAAAGTATACCATGAAGGAAACAGTCTGAGGCAAGACATGTGACAAGTATCTCAAAAAAAAAAAAAAAAAAAAAGTGGCTTAGATACCACCTTTTTTGGACACCCTATATATTGCCGAAATATCTATGCCAAACTTTGGATTTTAGATTTGTTGAATCTATAGCTTGTTGCTTAGAGTCTTCACCATGGCTGTACCTTCTTTTTATAGGTAGAAATTATTTTGCAACACAAAATAACCATAGTGAAGTATGTGATGGAGAGCTGTTATATCAGACATCAATTTGCTGTAGGTGAAGAACCATATCATTGATTAGGACATTTGTGAAAGGGGCAGCTATGGTAGAGGAGCTGAGTAGACTTTAATTATTTTGACTAATAAATCTTTGTTGTTGTTGAGCACAGGGCTTGACAAATTATGCAAATCCTTACTTGCCATGCAAAA
This sequence comes from Typopeltis vanoorti, assembly GCF_054136105.1. NCBI lineage: Eukaryota > Metazoa > Arthropoda > Arachnida > Uropygi > Thelyphonidae > Typopeltis > Typopeltis vanoorti. The sequence continues at coordinate 133,337,757 of NC_143557.1, forward strand.
ATGTACTTGCTCAAGACTTTTTAACGAGTTGTTTCAATAATTGTATCAATAGGATTCCACAAAGTGATTAGTAGTGGTGCTGCATCTATGTTTTCTTATAGTTAGAAAGTTATTTTTATTATTAATATTATTATATAAAAAATATTCCATTTAGTCTTGTCTGTAGCATGGCATTAATTTTGTTTTTGAAGTGTTGTGTGTGTTTTTATATGGGAGAGAAGTGACCAACCAACTCCTTGAATGCCAAGGCTAGTTCTTTGGAGGTTACAATGAGTGCTGTTGATTCCTTTGACTATCAGCTGCAATGATAGCTTATTTTGTGTATTTCTGGAAGACCATAAATTCTAGTAGCAGGAACATACTGTAACAGCTTTTTAAAGGTTTGTATTGGACACCCACATTTTGACTGACAAGTAATTCTATTTTCTTTTTAATGCTGTTTGCTGGATTGTAGTGGATCAGTTAGTATGTATGAGGTGACAATAGGCACATTTTTTTTAGGTAAGCTGTTCAGTCAAGAACAACAATAGCATTATCTTTGTTAGCTTTGGTAATAACAATGTCTTTGTTAGTTTTTCAGAGATTTTAGGGCTATTAATTATGGTCTATTATAACTTACTGTGTTGGATGCTTCTTAACTGTATTTTATCAATTGTGTTGGCTGGGAGAAATTTTAGACCTCTTTTAGTGTGGAAGTTTTTTGTAGACGGACCTTAGTCAAATTGACTTGTCAACAGAGAATTCTCTCTACCTTTTGGAAGAAGCAAGAGTTCTATGTTGTTAAGTTGCGACTAGATAGACTGACAACTTGATTGTTGCCTGTTCGTGGTTGCACTATCAGACATTGTTTTTAGGTAGTCTGTTAATTTCCTGTTGTTTTAGGAAGTTAACTCAATGTTTTTTTATTTTTATATGTGCTTTGCATACTTATCTGTGATCCTATTGAGAAAATTTCAAATATCAGGATTTACATAGCTGGATAGCTTTGATTTTAGCTTTAAAACTTTGTTTTAGACAATTGCTAGATTTTTTGCAGATCTGGATTTGTTCACTCAACAAGCTTTTTTACACATGGACAAATGTGAAGCTCTTTGGATGAACTGAATTTTTTTTAGCTTGAGAAGTTCAGTATCACGATGCAATCTCTGCATAATTTTAAAAGGGCTTGCCAATTAATCAACACAGAAATGCACATATTTAACTTGCATAGTGATTGTACTGACTTTGTGGAACAAATCTCCATGGATTTTATGAAATTCTTTCATTGTTTCTCGGTGATCACAGTGCCAATAAAATATGGTTAGAAACATCTGGCATATTAAGTTACACTAAACCAAATAGCAATCTAACCAGAGCAGAAATAGTAGCTCTCTGAAAATTAATACTAAAGACATCATGATTTCCAAAGCAAAAAAAAAAAAAAAGGTGTTAATGTCATTCCTGACCAAACAGATTACTTAAATCTGTCACCACATGGCCAACAGAAACCAGTTGAAAAGCTGTTACTGCATTATGCCCGCATTGAGTTCTCTTTTTTTTTTTTTTAAAGTACGACAAAAAATCGAAAAGATTTTTTGTCGCTACTTACACAATTTAACTAGAACATTAATTGCAATAAATAAATGCTAAACATTCATAAATACAGTATTTCAAACCACAAATTGCTTTATAATACCGTATTACTCTGCTTTTCAGGCAGATGAGAGCAGCTCACTAGTTGCCATGCTGACATTAGCACGGGTTTTTAAACTTTTTTTAATCTGTGATCCCTTTTCATAAGACAAAATTATTAGTGACTCCTGGCAGTACTGGTTAAGTTAGGTTTTTCACTTTTACACATATTGTTATGTTTAATTTGCTTAAACATTAATGTTTGCTGTGACTGACCCCCCAGAATCTTTTTCTTGATTCACAAATTAAGCACCACTGCTGTACAGTAAGAAAAATGAATTAATACTATGGAGTGTGATGTAAATAAAAAGAAACAGTGAAGATGGACCATCAATGAGTGTGCATTTGATGAGGAGGAGGAGGATTAAACAATCTTTAACATTTGTATGACACCAAATAATTTCTTTATTATAATAATTAAAGGCTGTGTTTTCATTTCTTTGGATAAATAAATCATTGTTAAGCATAAATTGTTGTTTTGTTGACTTTATTTAACATTACTATGGTTTAATTTCATTATTTCGAATCTAACCCTGTTTTTACCATTACATGTACGAAAAATAAATTTTAAGTTTACAAGTTTGCACTAGGAATGATTTAACTTGTAAAGTTGGGAACTACCTGTACACAAAAATAAACTACCTTTGTGGACAACTGAAAGAATTGACAGTCCTAATTATCACTTAGCCAAGAGGCTAGTCTCGTCACCCAAAGAGCTGGTAGGTCATTCCCCTTCCTATATAAAAAAACACAACACCATAAACAAGATTGGTAAGAATCGTGCTGAACAATAACAAAGATTTATTGACATAGCTGCCCTTTTCATGAATACCCCAATCATTGACACAGGGCTTTTCCTGCAGAGCAAATTTTTGTCCACTATCACAGCTCTCTTTCCTCATATATTTCACTCTAGTTATTTCATGTGGTAAAATAACTTCTACCTACAAAAAAGAACATACAGCCATGGGCTCAGCACTTTCCCTATGAAGTTTTTATTTGGAAGATTATGATTAATGAGTTCTAGAATCAGCATTTCTAAAATACAAAGTTTGGCTCACATATTTTGATGTGTCAAATGCTCACTGGTCTCCAAACATTAAATACATTTATAAGCCTTCCACATAAACAACAAAATTTATCCAATTTATCATTGAGATTGAAACCACACAGGCCACTTGTCTCACATCTTCCCTTTGCTGTCTTTCCTTCACTGTCTACCATGACCTCCCCCTCCCACACACACACACACACACACACACAGTCCAATACATGCATAAAGATACCTCCATCCAACACAAAAAACTAGAGGTCATTAGCATCCTCAGAATATAGAACCCTAATAGTTTGCTCTCCTGAATAGTCACTGAAAAATGACAAATTATAAGCAAAACACTGACTACGATAGAAAAAAAAAAAACAGTTCCTCACAAGAATTCTGCAAGAGATTAAAAAAAGATTATAATACTGCCATAGCCATTCATTCCTTAAGGAATTAGGGAATATCTGAAAAAATAGATCACTGCAAAAATATAATATTAAGACTACCTGCAAATCACCCACAAAATTAGAAAGTTACTCATTTCCTCTAAAGATCTCCATCCCTGTGTTGCTCAGCCTTCCAGAGTATACAAAATCCAGTGCACCTGTAATTTACCTTACAATAAAGAAAAGGGATGTGAAAACTAGGTACAAAAGAAAATTCAAAGAAACTTGTGAGATGCCGATCCATCATCCCAATTTCAACAAGAATGATGGATTAATGATTCGAAGATTATGGAAGGCCTTTCTGCAACCCATATAACATCCAGGAACAGAACAGTAGAAGAATAGAATTGCAGAACTTCAGAAACCTTCATACACAAAAAAAAAAACTTAGTCGGTGGGTAATAACTTGGACTATAGAAAATTTAACATTTAATTGTCACAGTTGTTGTAGTTCCACTTAAGTGTTTTTTTTTCACCAAAGGTCAGGCTAGGATCAACAGTTAACAGAACAGTTACTGGAGTGTATACATATGTATTCCTGATGAAGACCTTCATAGAGGTCAATAAATGTCAAGGGTTATTATATTTCTTAGTTTCAAGTGAAGTAATTGCTATGGGTTTGTCTTCATAATTTCTATATAGTGAATGCTGATTACTGAAAGAATGAATTAACAGGACTAAGTCTGAGTTTTGAAGTGTTAAATGTAGAAAACTTATATCTTCCTCAAATCATGCCTTCTAGTCCCTTATGAAAGCTGTTGAGTACATTTTCTTTCCATCAGTGCCTCATTTCTCTCTTTTTCACACACACACACACACACGGCAATTTGTTACATCACTTAAAAATAAAGTTACCTCTTGATATCATTCTTCTCTTTCCAACTCATGCATCAATGACCTAGACAGATCACCTCCATATTTATCTGGAACACTGTATTTGCTTCTGTAACTTTCCGCCAAGACCATATCAGAATCTTAGAACAACCGGGATACTATAAAGGATTTGTGGTTTGGATGGTATCTCACTAATTGTGTTCAAGAGATTCGCTCTTGGACCTGTCCTTTATTATCTCTGTAATGTATATTGTACTCAGCTGATATTGACCTAACAGCATGAAAGCAAGACTATGCAGCCAATTCAAAAAAAAAAAAAAAAGTGTATCATCAAACTGTCGACTTACTGCCTCATCTTAGTGCTGTCTAAATTTAGTAATAATGAAATTCGTCAGCAGTCACCTTCAACACTTGGAGCACTGTCACTTAAATTCAGTGACCACTGATATGGATTCTGCCAGTCAAGATTTACAGTAAGTGTCATCTTCATCATCCACCTCTGGACACATCATGGAAATGTTTGAAGACATTTCTGCTTTTGCACTCAACCTTTTCAAGGCAGTTGATAGAATTTGACAAGGCTTTTAAGCAAATTACCATCTTTTGGTCTGCTTTCTATCCTTTGTGATTGGATTGACAATTCTCTTTTTTTAGATTTTACTATTCAATGTAGGTGTCTTTCAGGATTCTGTTATTTCACCCACCTTTTTCCTCATATAGGAATGACTTTCTCTCACTAACATCAAATCCTATCCACAGTTTTGAGGATGATGATGGCATTTGCCATTCCTCTTACTTGTACAGAAAACCCCGCAGTGCCCAGAAGACATCTCAAGTTTCAGTATATATATTATATTATCATTGCTCCAGCCCTTAATCTCCATACCATCCTTCAGTGGTTTGATGGCAGGATAAGAACCCTTGGTTCTTCTCCTCTTTTGGTAATGCTGAGCTTATCAATCAAGATCAAAATTAAAATTCTCTTCTCTGGCTTATACTTGCTAGCTTTTCCCAGTGCAGATGCATTGCTTCTATATAGCATCCAAGGCTTAAAAAATTGCATCCTTTTTTTCATCTATCCAGCTATTAATTCTTACAAATTCCAAATCTTCTCAGGCTTAGAATACTGTTCTCACATTCAGGCTGGTGCACCAACCAAAAACTTCTCAATATTCTTGATGCTGTCCAGAAAGAGCAATTTGACTAATTGATCACCTTTCCTCTTGCACTCTCCATCCATCCACTCTGTCATGAATGGTCAGTTTTTGCATTGTATCTCTTCTGCAGATATATTCATGGGTAACTGGAACATGATAGATCCAAATTCAGTAGAACTCGGATCTATCATGTTCCAGTTTCTGTTAAACCTGCTATAACGCAAGCAGCAACAGCTTCCCAACTTCTTTTTGCATGTGAATTATGAATCACCGATCCTGCTGTTCCCATTCATCTGTCATTCAGTGTACATCAGTTGTGTGAAACTGCCTTTCCCATAAATTATTACCCAAAGACTACAATCTCCAGCACTTCAAAAAAGAATCAACATATTACTTTTCTCTTGATCTCTGCCTGTACTGTATTGATTTGCTGTAGATTTTGTGCCTCTTGTGTGTGGAAATGATATAAAAAATACTCAGGTGTCTAAGATACTATTGTGGTCCAGCACAATTAAGTTTTTACTTTGATTTTCTAAAGTAGGCACTGCAAACTACATTTGCCTGGATCTTGATCTTACTCCTGTGATTTTTACTTTCAGCATCTGTTTTGCTAACCTGCTATCTCTCATTTTATTCAAATGATTAAGTCAATTTAGATTAGCTCTGTTTACATGTTCTGGAATGCTAATGATTTCTGTTGTATCATTTTTAATATATTTTGCCATTTATTCACTTCCCCTAAGTTTTCTAAGAGTCCTCATAACTCCCTGGTCTCTATTCTTGGATCAGCTGTTCTGGCATAACCCTCTACCTCATGTTAAGATTCCTTTGAATGCTGTGTTTTATTCCATTGACTTAATCTTTTGTCTGTCTCTCTCATTCCATCTAAATTTATTCAACTGCCTTTCCCACCTGTCATTTTTATTATTTTACTATCTCTTTTTATTTAATTTGCATCTTCTCAAAAAAAAATCTAAATGATCAGATGTCTTTGTTACCTGTTTTAGATTTGCTGCTGAGCATGTTATCTTTCATAATTTCATACTAAATTGGATATAGCAATTATTAGTTAAGTTGTAAAGATGCATAGCAGATTAATTTTAGAGTATGACATCATAAAGTAAAGCACTAGTGAAGTATATCTATCTGGTTTTGGTATTTTTATGTAAGAAAGATAATTGGAGAAATTTGTGCATCTGGAAGTCATTAAAATTATATGATGGAAATAGGATACTATGCAGAGCAATATATAACCTACGCTTACGTTCTAAGTCATTGTATAGATGTGATCAGTCAAAGTTGTTCCAGTAGCAGAGTTATCACTGTTTGTTTTGGGACCTTGATGAAATCCTTGTTTAACACTTATAATATGAAATCAAAACTTTTTATCCTAGTTTCATTTTCAGAAATTTATTTCAGATTTTGCATGGTTGAGGGCATTTTGTGATGGACATTGAAGCCCATTATAATGAGTATATGGCTGATAACAAAAAAAAAAAAAAAAAAAAAAATCAGTTTTTAGTGTTTTTCTGTGCAGCATGTCAACAAATATTTGTTCTAGTATCAAAGCATTTAGTGATTTCAGCAATTAGATATGCATCTGCCAGTATGCAGAGATGCATGTTTATGTGAGCTTCATTGTTGCTATTTAGTAATTTTCGTAATTTTCACAGTAATACAAAAGTGATAAGCATAATGGAAAAGGAACCGATTCTCTGACCTGTATGGCTTAAAACTTTAGTGTGTAAAATTAGCAATTTGTTTTAAAGAGAAATTGATCAAAAAATTCTTGAGGGGCATGGTGATCATATATGATGAATATTCAGATTTGGTTAACTAAAGGTTTTTTTTATTATTATTTTATTTAATACTAAACTTAATAATGGGGTCAAAAACCTTTAGGGAAAAGAGAAATGTTTTGTTAGTCATAGCATGAATTTAGGTGGGGAGGGGGGGGGGAATCTTTGAATTGCTCATTCCATCCCCATAAAACAAAGGAAATGGTAGGAAATATAATAAAGGAAATTGTGAGAAATGACAGAAATGGGTGAGTTATAGAAGGGGGGAGTTATATAATTCCGTGCCCTTTTTTTTTTTTTCCAAGTCTTATATTATTCTTTGCATTTGTACTTATTGTTGTTTGGTGTAGTTTGTTTGGTTTCTGCTGATTGTTTGTGTACTCTCATCAATCCAATTTCCTTCATTTTCATAGTTTATGTAACTTTCTGTTATTGGTGTATGATTTCCTACCATTTCTTCTGTTTACTGGCTGTAACAGTTTACTAGAAAATTCATTTCATTATTTTGAAGGTTTTGAGCTTTTACCATTTGTAACAGTGAGCTTAAAATAGCATTGCTTCTATTGGATTTAGGAACTGGAATTTTTTCCTTAGTTTCTGATAGTGAATCTTTTTGTCAGTGGTGTTTGGTGTTCACTATAGTGTGTGTCTAATATTTTAGATTGAAAATGCAAAAGTGCAGAATCAATAAATGTAACTAAAATATGATGTAAAAATATGACATACTAAACATTCATAGCCAGCTAGCAGTAATTAATGACCATGTGCTGGCTGTTGCAAATCAAATTATCATCAGATTATTGAAGGTGAAAGCTGGTTATTGGCTTGTAGAAAGTATAATAGATGAGAAATTGTTTTAGATTTGTGTTTTAATCTTTACCCAAGCATGAACAAACAGAAATCATCATCATCATCATCAAATTCCTGCCATGTACCCTCAACGGGTGTACAGAATATGACAGTACTACATGAAAAAATTACATCATTACTAACTTCCTATCTACAATTTTCCTCCAAATCAGTCTGTTACTTGTCAAGACACCAACATTATCAGATCTTATATTTCTATCGTCTAAGGCATTTTGTACCGTATCAATCCACCTATATCTTGGTCTTCCTCTGGGTCGTTTTCCTGCTAACCTAGCAGAGAACACTTGTTTTGCTAATCTTTTCTCTCCCATTCTATTTAAGTGACCATGCCACCTGAGATTAGCTCTGCTAATGCATTCCTGGATGCTGACAATGTCAAGTTCTTTCCTAATATCCTCATTTTTAATATGATATTGCCATTGATGCCATCTGTTCACGCCTCTAATCTTTCTCAGGACTCTCATATCTGCGGTCTCTACTCTTTGGTCAAGTGTTTTACTTCTGACCCATCTCTCAGATCCATAAGTTAAAACTGGTTTGAACACTGTCTTGTATACAGCTAATTTAGTGTTCCGACTAATTTCTCTCTTATTCCATATGAATTTATTCAGTTGACTTCCCACCATACCAGCTTTGCTGATTCTGTTGTCTATTTCTATATTTAATTTACCATCTTCAGTAAAAATTGTGCCTAAGTAGCTGAAATGTTTTACTTGTTCCACAGGTTCTCCATTCACAACAGAGTTGACATTTTTCAATGATTCTGCCTATTTTCATTGTCTTTGTCTTTTTATTGCTGACCTTCATACCATATATATTACAACAGCTATTCAATTTAGTTAGAGAAACTTGTAGCGGATTTATTTAGAAGTATAACATCTCCAATTTCGATATCATTTTTAATACCACTTTCCTTCATAATGTGATCCATATAGATAATAAATAACAGGGGGGTAATGTAAATCCTTGTCTCACACCAGATTTAACATTAAACCATCTTCCTGTTCTTGCTTCAATTCTAACTGCTGACTTACAACTCAAATAAAGACTAAGTATTGCTTGATATAATGCCCCATTGACACCATACAACTGCAGCGTATTGAATAGCTTCTTTCTTGGCACCTTGTCATATGCCTTTTCCAAATCGACAAAACTTAAATACAGATCTTTGTTATATTCCCATGCTTTCTCGACTATTTGTCGTAAAGTGAAGATCAGCCTCTATTTGGCCTGAATCCAGCTTGTTTTTCACCAAGCTTTTCTTCCACAATTCTTCTCAACCGTTTCTCAAGTATACTTGCATAGATCTTGCCAGGAACGCTCAGTAGGGAAATACCTCTGTAATTCTCACATGCAGTTTTATTTCCCTTTTTATATATGGGTACTATGAGAGCTCTACTCCAATCATCGGGAATTCGTCCCTCTGTCCAGGCTTTCTGAACTATGCAGTGCAGCCACTGTAAGACTCTTATACCACCATACTTCAATTCGATGATATTCTCTAACTCCTTTTACAGCACTCTTTCCTCTATTCCTATGCTTCTTCAACAACCTCCAGAATATTTTGCCACCTTCTTGATATTTATTTTCTATATTCTTGCCAAAGTCCTCCCATGAGTTTTGTTTAGCTAGTTTTACAGTTTTTAGCTTTGTTACATTTGTCTCTGTATTCTCTAAGAGCACAAGCTGACTTATTTGCCAAGAACTTTTGATATGCTTTCTTCTTTTCCTTTACTGCCTCTTTAACTTCCTGTGTCCACCAGGGAGTTCTGATTTTTTTATCCTTGCACACAACCTCACCACATGCCACTCTGGCAGAATCAATCAATGTTTTCTTCAGAGTTTGCCACTGAATCTCCAAGGTTTGATTCCTGTTCTCAAATTCTTTTATTTTATTTTCAATAATCTTTCTGTATTTTAGTCTACAGTTCACATCTGAGAGCTGCTCAACTTTTATTCGCTTTAAAACTTTCTTATATGTTATTCTTTTCAATATGAAATTCAGTTTTATCCTGCTCAAGACTAAATAGTGATCACTTCTAATTTCAAATCCTCTGTACACTCTGGTGTCCTGCACCAAGGAGAAAACATCACTATCAACAATAACATAGTCAATGAGACTTTTCTTATTCCTAGCCTCTTCTCTCCATGTGAATTTGTGCACATTTTTATGTTGGAACATGGTGTTAGTAATAACCAGTCCATGTCCTGAGCAGAAATCCAACAGATATTTGCCATTGTTATTAGTTTTGCTCCTTTCTCCAAATTTTCCCAAAATATTTTTGTATGTCTCACAATCATTTCCTACTCTGCTATTTAGATCCCCAACAAGGACCAACTTTTCCTTTTTCATTGTGTCAGTGCTTTTTCTAAAGCCTCAAAAAATTCCTCCACTTCTACCTTAGTAGAACCTTATGTGGAACCATAGGCACAAATAAGTCCCATTGTCCAGTTCCCCATTCTCATATTTGCCCACATTACTCTACTTGAGACTAACTGCCATTCAAGAAGATTAGCCTCGTATTTTGTGTTGAATACTATGGCTACTCCTTCTTTTCCTTGATTGTCATTACCTGAATATAACATTTTGTATTTATTGCTCAGAAAGATCTCACCAGTTTTGGTCTTTTTTGTTTCAGTCACCCCTATTATGTCGATCTGGTACTTATCTAATTCCTCAGCTAGCTCCATTTCTTTGCCATTCAGGCTTCTTACGTTGATAGTACCGATCTTTAACTCTGGTGATGTTGAGTTGGGGTTTGTTTTCAGATTTGTTCCAGCAGCTGACTTTTCGCTGTTCGCCCTGCTTCCCTGCCGAAAACAACGGGGCCTTGTTTAACCGGGCGACGCCCCAGCCGGCATGAAATTTTGTCGTGTTTTACCATCATTTTTTATTTTGGTTTAACCAATAAGAATACAATTTTGTCGGCTAAATCCCAAATAGCCAGCCCATCCTCGTTCGTTCAGTATCAAAGTAGATACCCAACAGGGTGCACCACAAGAAGTTGAGGATTGGACATTAGGTCAGAAGCCCTGGTCGGTTCTCTGCATTCCTCTCAGTTATACAGCTTTGACCCTTAAGTACTCCAAGATTATATTTAACAGATCTTATTCTTCTTGTTACAAAGGACTTCTATCATAACTTTACTCTGTTCAAGGTTTTATTTCAAAACATTTAAATATCAAATCAGTTCAAGATATTCAGAATGAATACAACTCATGAACCATCAGACACTCATTTGTACTTCTCTACGCTCAGTCAATCAATTTTAGTTCTTGTAAGTTCGAGATTCCTAAATTACAACAAATCGGCTTCTCGGTATTCTCATTCAGTTATTGAACACCTAATTCAATAATATAGCATTTATCACTTGAAGAGGGAAAAGTCTTAGCACATCACACATTAAATCTTGACCTGCTGAATACAGCAACTAGGAACAATACAGTATCGGCGGAATTAATTTCCGTTACTTCTCACTAAGTATAACAAAGGTAATTTTACCAGGATATAGCTTCATCACATCATAGGGAGCTCGAACAACATTTTTAAAGTCCTTGCTGACTTTTACTTTGTAATAACACAGACTTAAAAGAATCTTCCACTTCCGCGACTGATTTATAGACTGCAGAATATAACCTTTATGCACTTGGCTTAAATTATCTAGCCATTTCTTGTTTTTTTTATCTGTATTATCCTATTTCCTGCACTATTTCACTGTTAGGCGTTAGGAAGTTTTGGTATAAATCCAACTCAGAAAAAGGTAAGTTAAAATACCAAGCGATTCCTGGTCCTTTAAATTCTATTTTTGGCATGTCAAAATTTCCCTCCAGTCTCCAGCTACCGTTCACTATACTTCCCTATTCGATTCTCCCTTTACTTTCGTTTTCCTATCCACTCCTTCTTTTTTTCTCGCCAGTAACTGGTTCTCATCGGTTTAGCTCACATCAAACTTGTTTTTCCCTTGGTATATAGTAGTTCACGCTCCAACATGCGCTAGGAGAAATTTGCATGTTTTCTCACAACAACCAATCAAATGATATCACAAAGAATCTTCTGGATATATTAAAATTACATACTTTACAGTTTCTTATAATATTATTAAAGGAATAAAGCAAATAAAATAAATGACACTTTGATACAGAGCTTTTTCATATATGTATAATATATTTTAAAATTACATAAATAAAATTAACTAACAAAACTCGAAGGATTACATGAATAACATTTTATAAGCAAGAGACTAACAAAATAAATTTAAATAAATCCTGCTTATGATATGGTAGGTCATGTTAATTATGAATGAAGTATTGTTAATTTATAAATATCTTCATTCACAATTTAACATGTCTTTTCCAGATCAATAAAACTTAAATACAAATCTTGATTTGTATTTAAATCCAGTACTGATTTTTCTATCCTAACATACAACCTCACCACGTCCCTCTCTTGCTGAATCAGTCAATGTTTTCTTCAGGATTTGCCACTGCATCTCCAAGGTTTGGTTCTTGTTTTCAAATGCTTTCATTTTTTCTTCAATGATATTTGTGTATCTGAGTCTACAGTTCACTTCTGGAAGCTGCCGAATCTTGATTCATTTTTAAAACTTTCTTACACACTCTTCTTTTTAATATGATATTCAGTTTTATCCTGCTCAAAACTAAATGGTTATCACTTCCTATTTCAAATCCTCTGTATACTCTTGATCCTCTCTGTGCCCTGAACCAGTTGGGAAAACATCACTATCTACTATAACATAGTCAGTGAAACTATTTCTTGTATCTTCTCTCCATGTGAATTTCTGCACATTTTTATGTTGGATTATGGTGTTAGTAATAACTAATCCGTATCCTGAACAGAAATCCAGCTGGCATTTACCATTATTATTATTAGCTTTATGCTTTTCTCCAAATTTTCCCAAAACATTTCTATATATGTGGTAATCATTTCCTACTGTGCTGTTTAGATCTTCAGCAAGGACCAGTTTTCCTTTTTTATTGAGACAGCCCCCCCTTCTCCAATGTCTCAAAAAATTCCTCCATTTCTTCCTTGATAGAACCTTCTGTGGGAGCATAGCACAAATAAGTCTCATTGTTCAGTTCCCAAATCTGATATTTGCTCACATTACTCTACTTGATATTGCCTGCCATTCAAAAACATTATCCTCATATTTAGTCTTGTATACCATAGCTACTCCCCTTTTTCTCTGATTGGCATTGCCTGAATATAATATTTTGTATTTGTTGCTTAGAAAGATCTTGCCTGTTTTTGCCTTCTTTGTTTCAGTCACCCCTATGATGTCGATCTAGTACTTACTTCTGTCAGTTCCATTTCCTTTCCATTGATACTTCTTATGTCGATAGTACCAATCTTGAACTCTGTTGAGTTGGTACATGTTCTGGGATTTGTTTCAGTAGTTGACTTTTCGTTGTTCGCCTTGGTTCCCTGACAAAAACAACTGAGAGCCTTTGTTTAGCTGGGGATGGTCCAGCCGGCATGAAATTCTGTGATGTTGTGCCATCATTTTACATTGTGGTTTAAGCCAGTAGGAATACAATTTGGCTGGCTAAATCCCAAATTGCAAGCCCATCCTTATTTGTTCAGTATCCAGGTAGATTGGATGCACCATGAGAAAGTGAGGATTGGACCAGAAGCCCTGGTTCTCCACATTCCTTGAAAGGCTATGTGGAGGTCTCCTCCCAGTTATGCAGTTTTGACCCTTAAGCATCCTGTAGTCAGAAGGTTTCATACCTTATTACTAAAATACTCTGGGTTAGAGCTAATTGTTGAAATTTTTTTCACTTGGTTATACTATAGGTTAAAGATACCAAGAAATTTTATTCTTGGTTTCATCCTTGACTGCATAGCAAACCAAGTTTGCATGTGAAATCACTTCATGACAGCTATTTGTATATGGGGAAATATATGACTTTTGCATTGCGTAAACTTGGTATCTCTTCTGAGTCTGCCTCCCACTGATGAGTCCTCAATAAAAGTCAAGACCGGTTTGGGTAGTGGCCCTTCCCATAATGCATAGCATTCTACATGTCTGTAAGGATATGTATTTTGCATTATAGGATAATTAAGCAATTGACATGAAGTCTTGGTATCTTTAATTTTTAATATGTTGTTGTTGTTGTCATTGATGCATCTGTTCACCCCCAATCTTTCTCAAAATTCTTATATGTTTTATTTTATTTATTTATTTATTCTTTTAACTCAGCTTTCAGATCCATAAGTTAAAATCAATTTGAGCACTGTTTTGTATATTTTGTGTTTTGACTAATTCTTTGTCTATTTTCATCTTTAATTTCTCATCTTCACTAAAATTTCTGCTGAAATAGCTGCAATGTTTTACTGGTTCAATAAGTTTTTCATTCAGAATTCAAAAAGGATGCTAGCAACATGAACAACAATCCAATTTCTGAAATATTGTTACATGCCATATAAATAAAACTCAGGCAATTCAAAAGGTCACTGTCATTATTTTTCACAAAAATGAAAGCAAATTACATTGCTCAGAATCCGTGGCTATAAGAATTTATTAATATACAATAAATGTGACTGGATCATCTTACCTAATCTTGCTCACATATCAGTTAAATAACATTATTTTCTTTTACTCTCATGCTAATCATGTCATACTCATCAACTTTTTTGTGTTCTATAATCTTATCATTGATATGAAACAACCAACACATCATTATTCTTGCTATTTCATATTTCTGTGCATATTTATTGGTTTTGTACTCTCCTTTTTTTCAGTCTAATACTATTTTGGCTCTATTATTAACTTCAGTACTAAAAATGAAAAAAAAAATCCTCTAAGTAACCAAATTTGAAAATTCAGTATATATGGAGATCAACTTTCCATTCAAGAATATTTAAGGAGAAAGGATCACCATATTTACTAAACTTTTTTTTAGAACAATTTTCGGCAGTAATTTTACACATTTAATTTCAAGCCTCAAATTGTTTATAGGTCAGATTCTATTCCACAAGCATAGCGCTTTTGTATATTACCATTAAAAAGTTTGTGCTACATGCAAATAATTTTCAGAAATTCATTCGATTGTTATTTTCACATTTTATTTTATTTATTTTTATTTTTTAAGTTGTGTGTGTGTAAGGCATCAAATGATTATGGTTACTGGTATTCCGAGTTGCTTAAGGATCAAAGCCAGATAACCAGGTGGAGATCACCAAATAACATTTCAAGGAATGAGAACTGACCTAGATTTCATACACTCACCTTGTGGTGCACACGTTAGTAGGTCCTGGATACTGAACAAATGAAGATTGGCTAGCAATCTGACCAAATTGTATTCTTATTGGATTAAGGTGGTACAGTATGATAGATTTCATGGTGGCTGTACCATTGCCCTGTTTAACAAGGACTCCTCCCCCTGTTTTCATTGGGGGAACCAGGGCGAACAGAAAAGTGTCAGCTACTGGAGCAAATACCAACTCAACATTAGCAGAGTTCAAGAACAAGCATCAATGGAAAACAAATGGAACTAGGAGAAGAAATGGATAAGTATCAGATTGGAGTTTCCCCTTTTTCTCTGATTGGCATTGCCTGAATATAATATTTTGTATTTGTTGCTTAGAAAGATCTCGCCTGTTTTTGCCTTCTTTGTTTCAGTCACCCCTATGATGTCGATCTAGTACTTACTTCTGTCAGTTCCATTTCCTTTCCATTGATACTTCTTATGTCGATAGTACCAATCTTGAACTCTGTTGAGTTGGTACATGTTCTGGGATTTGTTTCAGTAGTTGACTTTTCGTTGTTCGCCTTGGTTCCCTGACAAAAACAACTGAGAGCCTTTGTTTAGCTGGGGATGGTCCAGCCGGCATGAAATTCTGTGATGTTGTGCCATCATTTTACATTGTGGTTTAAGCCAGTAGGAATACAATTTGGCTGGCTAAATCCCAAATTGCAAGCCCATCCTTATTTGTTCAGTATCCAGGTAGATTGGATGCACCATGAGAAAGTGAGGATTGGACCAGAAGCCCTGGTTCTCCACATTCCTTGAAAGGCTATGTGGAGGTCTCCTCCCAGTTATGCAGTTTTGACCCTTAAGCATCCTGTAGTCAGAAGGTTTCATACCTTATTACTAAAATACTCTGGGTTAGAGCTAATTGTTGAAATTTTTTTCACTTGGTTATACTATAGGTTAAAGATACCAAGAAATTTTATTCTTGGTTTCATCCTTGACTGCATAGCAAACCAAGTTTGCATGTGAAATCACTTCATGACAGCTATTTGTATATGGGGAAATATATGACTTTTGCATTGCGTAAACTTGGTATCTCTTCTGAGTCTGCCTCCCACTGATGAGTCCTCAATAAAAGTCAAGACCGGTTTGGGTAGTGGCCCTTCCCATAATGCATAGCATTCTACATGTCTGTAAGGATATGTATTTTGCATTATAGGATAATTAAGCAATTGACATGAAGTCTTGGTATCTTTAATTTTTAATATGTTGTTGTTGTTGTCATTGATGCATCTGTTCACCCCCAATCTTTCTCAAAATTCTTATATGTTTTATTTTATTTATTTATTTATTCTTTTAACTCAGCTTTCAGATCCATAAGTTAAAATCAATTTGAGCACTGTTTTGTATATTTTGTGTTTTGACTAATTCTTTGTCTATTTTCATCTTTAATTTCTCATCTTCACTAAAATTTCTGCTGAAATAGCTGCAATGTTTTACTGGTTCAATAAGTTTTTCATTCAGAATTCAAAAAGGATGCTAGCAACATGAACAACAATCCAATTTCTGAAATATTGTTACATGCCATATAAATAAAACTCAGGCAATTCAAAAGGTCACTGTCATTATTTTTCACAAAAATGAAAGCAAATTACATTGCTCAGAATCCGTGGCTATAAGAATTTATTAATATACAATAAATGTGACTGGATCATCTTACCTAATCTTGCTCACATATCAGTTAAATAACATTATTTTCTTTTACTCTCATGCTAATCATGTCATACTCATCAACTTTTTTGTGTTCTATAATCTTATCATTGATATGAAACAACCAACACATCATTATTCTTGCTATTTCATATTTCTGTGCATATTTATTGGTTTTGTACTCTCCTTTTTTTCAGTCTAATACTATTTTGGCTCTATTATTAACTTCAGTACTAAAAATGAAAAAAAAAATCCTCTAAGTAACCAAATTTGAAAATTCAGTATATATGGAGATCAACTTTCCATTCAAGAATATTTAAGGAGAAAGGATCACCATATTTACTAAACTTTTTTTTAGAACAATTTTCGGCAGTAATTTTACACATTTAATTTCAAGCCTCAAATTGTTTATAGGTCAGATTCTATTCCACAAGCATAGCGCTTTTGTATATTACCATTAAAAAGTTTGTGCTACATGCAAATAATTTTCAGAAATTCATTCGATTGTTATTTTCACATTTTATTTTATTTATTTTTATTTTTTAAGTTGTGTGTGTGTAAGGCATCAAATGATTATGGTTACTGGTATTCCGAGTTGCTTAAGGATCAAAGCCAGATAACCAGGTGGAGATCACCAAATAACATTTCAAGGAATGAGAACTGACCTAGATTTCATACACTCACCTTGTGGTGCACACGTTAGTAGGTCCTGGATACTGAACAAATGAAGATTGGCTAGCAATCTGACCAAATTGTATTCTTATTGGATTAAGGTGGTACAGTATGATAGATTTCATGGTGGCTGTACCATTGCCCTGTTTAACAAGGACTCCTCCCCCTGTTTTCATTGGGGGAACCAGGGCGAACAGAAAAGTGTCAGCTACTGGAGCAAATACCAACTCAACATTAGCAGAGTTCAAGAACAAGCATCAATGGAAAACAAATGGAACTAGGAGAAGAAATGGATAAGTATCAGATTGGAGTTTCTGAAACAGGCGAGATTCTTCTAAGCAGCAAATGGAAGATTATATATTCAGGCAGTGATGATGATCAGGAAAAGGAGTATATATAGTATTTAACACTAAATAAGAGGACAATCTTCTTCACTTTCATGCAATATTCAGTAGTGATATGGACAAATATCAGAATGGGGAAGTGGACGATGAGTCTTATTTGTTTGAATGATAAATACCATGTTTTAACTTGTATATGTTTTTGTTGTTTTTTCATTTATTTATTCTAGATGTATTTCCTTTACATGTCTATGTGGCTAACAGCATCATCAGGAGGTTGCTTAACATAAGTAAATTAAAAACAGACAAAAAATGTTTTTCTAACAGCGGTTAATATTTATAAGTTTGAAAAGACTAGAATTAAATTTTGATCATGAGTATCATTATGCATGTTATATGCAGCCTCTACATTGTTGTGTAAATTTTACATGTAATTGCTGGCATAGGAAAGATCTTTAATGCTACATTTAATTAATGACTTCCAAATGCATGAAGGATCGTTCTTTGATTTCTATTTAGTGTGCCTTTTGAGTGAATGACCTCAGAGGACTCCTTGAACAACCTGTTGAAGTCATTCTCTTCTAAGTAGGGCACGGAGAATGCTTCCTAATTTACTGTGATGCTCTTTGAGCACGTGCACTATGGGTCAGGTTTTTTTTCTTCCCTTTTGTTTGCGACATCATTTATATGTTCTTTGTTGCAGATTTCAAACTTATCCCACTCTGACCTATGCATATCTTTCTACAAGAACACTGAGTCTTGTATACACCCGGATATTTATAAGATAGAACTTTGTCTTTAAGGAAGAGAAAGCCTTATAAGGTGTTGAGCAAATGACCTTTAATATTTCGGCTATTTTTTTTTTTATGCATTGCCAACATATGGAACAGATGCCATGTCTTTGTAATTAATTTCTAAGTTATCATGGGATGGTTTGTCAGAAAATAATTTTTTTTTTTTTTAAATACCAATTTTGGAGGAACTGATTAATAATTAAAATTTGAAGTTCTTGTTTTTGTTTGTTTTCATCATTTTTTAGTAAATATTTAGTGTTTAGAAGCTCTATTTTTCAAGGTTTTGATTATAACTAATTTCTGTTGAAGGTGATGGAATGAGCTTTGCTTGTAGGTACAACATGCCTATGTGGGTTTCTAATGATAATCCTCCAGTGATATTTTTGTTGCCAAAGATGTCTGGGAATGATAATTTTCTGTTCTCTTCTCCTTCTAATGTGAATTTTATTTTCGGATGTTGATTATTCAGGAAATATACAAAATCTTCCATGTCTTTGTGGGTGAGTTTTCAGATGATAGAGCTGTCATCCACATATCTCCACCATGTATGTGGTTTTAAGGTTGCCTGAGGTTCACATTTTGGCGAAGTAGTAGTCTGTATGTTCGATATGAGGAGTTAAGATAAGTCTTTAGAGAGAAGATACGTTGGAGAGCTTGTTTTTCTATCAAATTGGACATAGAGGAATGTCTATCTTATGAACTTAAGGCACGACATATAATCTCAGAGTGTGATCAGGTCTCTGGATTTCATTTGTCTTTTAATAAAGTCTTCTGTAAATTCAAAAGTACTGGAGATTAGATTAACAAGGGTAACATTAAAGACCTCTTTTATGCTGACAATTACGTACAGAATTTAGGCACTTCATACTTCTAATGATAATTGTGACCCACAATTAAACATTTTCCAACAGT
The DNA here is from genome assembly GCF_054136105.1 of Typopeltis vanoorti. NCBI lineage: Eukaryota > Metazoa > Arthropoda > Arachnida > Uropygi > Thelyphonidae > Typopeltis > Typopeltis vanoorti. Next base: position 133,357,220 of record NC_143557.1, read on the forward strand.
AGTTAATGTAGAGATTGCACTTAACATGCCTAATGGTACTCATGATTAAACTATCGTTCCAGTCTTTCGAACTTATAAATATTAACTGCTGTTGGAAAATGTTTAATTTTTTTGTTCAGCAAAACATGTGGAAGAAATACATCCAGTATAAATAAAAAAAAAAAAAAAAAAAAAAAAACATGTACAAGTTAAAACCTGGTATTTATCATTCAAGCAAATCTACTTATAGTAATATCATAAAATGAGACTTCATATTTATGTATTTAGGGACACAAAACACACGTTGAAAAGATTATTTTACTGATTGATAATAAAATAATAACTTTACGTTTAGACCCCTGTATTGAGGTCATCTTCAGAAGGATACATGTGTATAAGAACAAGCTACATGCTGTTGCACTCTATACAAGTAAATTACATCTACATTGTTAACTAATCCCTTTTCTTAGCCTGCCCTCTAGTGATAAAAAAATAAATAAAATAAATAAACTGTACTAAAGTCCTCGCGTACTAGGATTCTTCTGGAATTATACAGTTTATATTGTTATATTATGATTATCTTCTGGATTTGTAGAGTACAGGTTCCTGTTGAATGTTCAGGAGGAAAAAAAAAAAAAAAAACCACTTCACCAAGTCTTCTTGTATTGAGATTTTTTTCTTCATGGTTGCTATGAAGGTTGTAGATGTGTCCTCCACATTCTTGGAGTTGTTAGACCATCATTTTTATTAAGATTCGGATCATGTTTGAGCATTTCACATGCTTCCTTGAATTTCCGCTCAAACCAGGTTTTGGTGCGCTGTAGGGACTAGGTACCTTTCCAGTCAATTCTGTGGTATGTTTGCAGTGCGTGGTCAGAAAGGCCGGTTTTTCTAAAATGGAGGTATTTTATGTGACGTTTGTGTTCATCCTTTCTGATTGGGATGGTTTGCCCTGTTTCCCCTATGTATGGTATGTTACATGTGCAATCTATTTTGTAAACCCCCTGGGTGAGCTAAGTGTGGCAGGGGATCCTTGGAAGAACTGAGTAGGTTTCTTAATTTTGTCGAGGGTTTAAAGGTGGTTTCGATGTTGTATTTGTTTAGTGTTCTGTCTATTTTTTCTGAAATGCCTCTACCATATGGTATAACAATAGCATTCTGGAAATCTTTTTTGTTATTAGTGGTATCTTTGAGGAGGATCTTGAGAATGGTTTTTATACTGTATCCATTTTTTATAAAGGTATGTTTGATGGTCTCATATTCATGGTTAAGAGCTTGTTCATTTGAACGAATGGTTTGAGCTCTGTTTAAGGGTGCTTATGACCCCTAGTGTTTGTGTTGGGTGGTGATAAGAAGTTTTGTGTATGTACTGGCCTGTGTGTGTGTGTAGGTTTGCAGTAAACTGAGAAGGAGAGACAGCCTGAAGGAAGACGTGTGACAAGTGTGTCTACGAATGGAAGAGAGTTGTTTTTTTCTATTTCAATGGTGAATTGGATGCGTTTGTATTGTTTGTTCAGGTGGCTAAGGAATGTATCTAATGCTTGGTGGCCTTGGGCCAAGTGGCAAAAATATTGTCAACGTATCCGAGCTAAATTTTGGGCTTTAGGCACGGCGATTCTAGAGTTCGTTGCTCAAAGTCTTCCATATAAAAGTTCGCTATTGGGGGGGAGAGTGGTGGGCCCATGGCTGTACCCTCTTTTTGAAGGTAAAAATTGTTTTGCCACACGAAAAATATCCGGAGCGGAGTACGTGGGCAAAGAGGGCCGTGATGTCGTGTGGAAATATGTTCTGTAAGAGTAAGATAGTATCATTCATTGGGACATTGGTGAAAAGGGAAGTTATGTCAAAGCTGACTAATAGATCTTGGTCGTTGAGTGTAATGTTTTTAATTTTGTTTATGAATTGTTGTGTATTTTTTATGTAGGAAGGAGAATGACCAACCAATTCTTCCACAATTGGACGTAATGGCATGTCTGTTTTGTGTACTTTTGGCAGGCCATAAATTCTGGGCGTGCGGGCATACTGCGGTATTCATTTTTTAATTGTTTCTTCCGGCCACGTGTTAACTGATTTAAGTAGTTCAGTAGTTTTCTTTTTGCTACGTTGTGTGGGGTTGTAATTTACCATTTGGTAGGTGTTGTGGTCTGATACCAAATGGTTCATTTTTTCAATGTAGGTTGTCCGATTTAAAACAACAGTGGCGTTCCATTTATCTGCATTTGTGATAATGTCACGGTTATTTTTTAGGGATTTGAAGGCCAGTTTATCCGCTTTGTGTAGGTTGCTGCTTATTTATTTTTTTTTTTTTTTGTCGAATTTAGTAAACAGGCAGTTTCCATCCGTATTTTGTCAGCTAAATTGGTGGGGAGGGATCTTAAACCTCTCTTGATATGATATATTATATCTAGTTTATTTACTGACCTCGGAGCATTGCCGTAATTTAAACCTTTCTCCAGTAGCGAGAGTTCACCTTGTGTGAGGTTGTAATCGCTACTGGATTACAACCCCCGACAAAATTAAGAAACCTACTGAGTTCTTCGACGGATCCCCTGCCACACTTAGCCCACCCAGAAGTTTACAAAATATATTGCACATGTAACATACCATACATAGGGGAAACAGGGCGAACCATACCAGTCAGAAAGGATGAACACAAATGTCACATAAAATAGCTCCATTTTGGAAAAACCGGCCTTTCTGACTATGCACTCCAAACATACCACAGAATTGACTGGAAAGGTACCAAGTCCCTACATCGCACCAAAACTTGGTTCGAGCGGAAATTCAAGGAAGCATGTGAAATGCTCAAACATGATCCGAATCTTAATAAAAATGATGCTCTAACAATTCCAAGAATGTGGAGGATCCATCTACAACCTTCATAGCAACCACGAAGAAAAAAATCTCAATACAAGAAGACTTGGTGAAGTGTTTTTTTTTCCTCCTGAACATTCAACAGCAACCTGTACTCTACAAATCCAGGAGATAATCATAATATAACAATATAAACTGTATAATTCCAGAAGAATCCTAGTACGTGAGGAATTTAGCACAGTTTATTGTAATTTTTTATTTTATATTTTGTTTATTTTATTTTATTTATTTTTTTTTTATCACTAGAGGGCAGGCTAAGAAAAAAGATTAGTTAACAACATAGATGTAATTTACTTGTATAAAGTGCAACAGCATGTAGCTTGTTCTTATACACATGTATCCTTCTGAAAATGACCTCAATGCAGGGGTCTAAACGTAAAGTTATTATTTTATTATTAATCAGTAAAATAATCTTTTCAACACGTGTTTTGTGTCCCTGAATTCATAAATATGAATGCTGATCACCGTGTAACCTTAAAAGAAAAAGGATAAAATGAAACTTGTTTGTGCTTATGCTCCCATAGAAGGTTCTGCTAATGAAGAAGTGGAGGAAGTTTATTTTGCACTTGGTCAGACTATATTAAATTTAGTTTAATCCTTTATCCAAGTGTAAGCAAACAAAGTTTGCACCTGAAAATATCTTCAGGACTGAGGTAAGGTGGTACAATACTAGACAACTCGCAGCAAAGGTGGACCAAGCTCTCATCACTCCTTGTCTGAGTATCTTCCATAATGCAAAGCACATCTCCTTGCAGACATGTATATTGCTATACATTAAGGGAAGGGCCACTACCGGTTCCAACCTTTATTAAGGCTCGTCAGTAGGAGGCAGACCCAAACGTGGAGATACTAATGCAGAAGCAATAGGAGAGGTCTAGTGTTGTATCACCTTACCTCAGTCCTGAAGATATTTTCAGGTGCAAACTTTGTTTGCTTACACTTGGATAAAGGATTAAACTAAATTTAAGAAGTGGAGGAATTTTTTGACATTAGAATAGGTAGCTATAATAAATTTAGTTTAATCCTTTATCCAAGTGTGAGCAAACAAAGGTGGCACACCGTTTGGCAACTCCTATAGGTAGAGATGACCTTGCTAATGGTTCTGCCTGGTATCTCCACTTGGGCCTGACTCCCACCGAAGAGACCTCAATAAAGGTCGAAACTAGTCTGGGTAGTGGCCCTTCCCTTAATGCATAACATTATACACTTCTGCAAGGAGATGTGTTTTGCATTATGGGAGATACTGAGATAGGAGTGATGTTAGCTTGCTCCACCTTTGCAATGAGTTTCCCAGTGTTGTACCACCTTACCCCTGTCCTGAAGATACTTTCAGGCACAAACTTTGTTTGCTCACACTTGGATAAAGGATTAAACTAAATTTATTATAGTCTAACCAAGTGAAAAATAAACTTTTAAGAATAGGTAGCTAACATAGAGAAAAAGGAAAGTTGGTCCTTGTTGAAGAGCTAAACAGTAGGAAATGAATACCAGACATGTAGAAATGTTTATAGAAACTTTATAGTCTTAAAAGAGCGAAACTAATATTAAATATCATTGTGTAGAAATTCACGTGGAGAGAATACACTATGTTATTGTGAAGGAGACTTTTATTTCTATTTTCACACTGGTTCAGGACATGAGTATACAGAGCATTTGAAACAAAAATAAACGGTGATTCAAATAATATTTGAATCACCGTTTATTTTTGAGTAAGACAAAATCGAATGTCATAGTGAAAAAAAAAGTGTATAAGAAAGCTTTAAAATGGATCAAAGCTGAGCAACTTTCAGAGGTAAATTGTAGACTCGGATACACAAATATAACTCAAGGGAAAATGAGAGTTTGAGAACAAAAACCAAACATTGGAGATTCACTGGCACATCTTGGTGAAAATATTGATTGATTCAGTGAGAGAGGCATGTGGTGAGGTTGTATGCAACAATAGAAAAATCAGAACTGTGACAGGTGCAGGAAGTTAGAGGTGGCTGAGGTAAAGAAGAAAGTCTATTGAAAGTTCTGGCAAGTAAGCCAGTATATTCTTCAAGAGAACACAGATGAAAATATAAGAATGGCATGTGACGTAAAACTAGCTAAACAAAACTTATGGGAAAACTTTGATCAGAACCTAGAAAATAAATATCAGAAACGTGGCAAAATATTTTGGAGGCTACTGAAAAATAGCTTAGAAATGGATCAAAGAGTACTGTAAAAGAAATTGGAGATGATAAAGGTCACATGAAAACTACATTTAGATATTCTAGATCAGTATTTTTCAAACTTTCTGACTGTGATCCACAATAAAAAGTACATTTCACATTGTGGCACTAGACACACATACAGTACACCTTGTTCTTCAGCCAAAAGATGACATAGAAGTGAGATCCCAAGGATTGTGAAGTACTACAGTAGTGGGGCTGTATCTATATTAATCTGAAATATCTGATAAGGAAATTTGTTCTTATCAACTTAGTCTGATATGGGTCCAAGATATTAAACTGATTTCTAGAAGGCAGTGAAGTGTTTGCAGCATGATCCACCCTTTGCCTTGAATTGCCTAGTCTAGCCATGAATTCTGTTACAACTGAAACAGCGCATAAAGCTTTAATCTATCAGTAAATCATTTACAGCTTTCAGCACCTACAAACCACATTTATAAAGTGCATATAGCAGCACTCAATGTTCAAAGTGTCACCCCTTTGCTGTTATGCATGCCCGAAGTCTGTGAGGTCACACATCAGTGGTCACACATTCACATCATCCAATGCAAATGCTGGCGATGCTGGGATATCATTTTTTGCAGGCTACTCTCAAGCTCCGACCTCAATTTCAAGTCCAACAGATTCAGATCGGGACTTCCAGGTGTCCTGTCATTTGGTGGTATGTTGTCGGGCACATTCCCCTCCAACCACTGTTGTGTGGTCCTTGCTTTGTGAGCAGGGACTGAGTCCTCTTTACACTTTGCAGAGGTTTTGACTGGAGGATATCCCTGATGCAGCACCTCTCACCAAACCATCATCACTTATGTGGGGGTAATGATCTCTGAATCCTGGGTGCTATAGCACATGCTGTGCAACCATTCAGGGCATATACCCGAGCATTTCTACTGTTAAATTGACTCTTCAGTGGTGAATATCTTCTCATCTGTGAAGAGAAGATGTTCACCACTTCTGCCACATAAGTAGTAGTGTTAGGGAGCGTCCAGAAGAACAACAGTAGGCTCTCACCCCCAGGTCATCAGTTAGTACACGTGACATCATTCTCTGCGAAACGGTCATCTCTTGTGGCATCACTTTCTGAAGTCAAATATCCAAGCTAAAAACAGTCTGATCCTGACTATTTTTAGCATGTTGAAAATAACTGGTTGCCAAATTCCAACCTTGTGAAGTGCTATTGCAGCTGTATGGTTCTCATAATCTCCCCATTTCATGTTAATTCACACAGCTAGACAACTCTCTCTCTACTGATAAACACGTGAATGTTGGTTGCACACAGCACCACTAACAAAACTGGACTCATGCAGTGCTGTGGGCAGTATAGAGGTATGCAGAAGTTGAAACAGTAATTATGACAAGACTATATATATATATGCAATATATATAAATAAAACAAATGTAACCAAGCTAATATTAAACACAATTTTATTAACATTTAAATACAGCATATAACAAAAAACTGAATTTTGCTACTATGTCTATTCTTTTGGATGATGAGTGAAAATGAATGAAAAATGATGCATTTAAAAAGGAAAAAAACAGTACTCATTCTTTGCTAGCTGGACAAAGATGAAGATTTAAATCATAATTTTTTTCCAGCTAGCAAAGAATGAGTATATGAGTAAAGGATATGAAAAGAAAACTAAAAAAAAATTTATTTACCTATATTGTTATTTCATAGTGTGATCACGATTTCTTTCTTAATGATAGTAGCCATTGATGTCTACTTTTGTCAACATCATTGTTTGCTCATTCCTTAGAAATATTCATGCCCATTTTCTTTTCCACTCCAAGTTCTTTCCATTTGTTTATATAATGCATTTAAGCAGGACTGTTGTAACCCACTGTTGTTAAGGTAATGCTTAAGACAGGTTTGGAGAGCAGAAAAATCCAGCAAAATTGTATTTCAACTATTAAAAAACTCCTTTATATATATGTGTGTGCATGTACACTTATTTTCTTGAATTTGGGGATGGAGTATATCCTAACTGGTCCTGCATCCAAGTCAGGTATACGCTACACACACAAGTAATTTTTTATCAACAGTCCAGCAATTTCGCCAGTCTTTCATATCAGTCATTCCTTGCTGTTGGATGTTGATATGAACTTTGACACAGCCTCTTCACTCATTTTCTCACTTGTTTATAATTTATATAACCAAGGAAGGGGAATAGATACTTTCAATTTTTACTTTACTGTTCACATTTTTTTTAATTACTTCCTGAATGAACAGAATATCTAAAAAATTTGTTAAAACCTATTAAAATGATTTCCTTAACACATTTGCAAGAGGAAAAGACAAATCAAATTAAACAGGTTAGTCCTTTCAATATTTCTTCTCACTCACAGAGACATCTTCAGGAATACAATGTCAAAATTGTAATAGTGAACACAAGAACAATAGGTGGAAGAAATGAGATTAGAATAATGAAGACTAAAGTCCTATGAGGGTGCCCTCTATGGGTGCTGCTGGGTAGTAGGCCTAAGAATTAGTTTCCCAAAATTTGGGAAGTTTAATATGACTGTCCATGCGGTTAGCCTAGTGGCTATGTACTTCACAACCATATGCCTGGGGAAAGAGTGTCCTGGGTTCGATTTCCATCGACGATGTGAGGAGCTTAAGGATCTTCCTCAGCCATAGCCGGTCTTGGCCGCCGACAGCAGGGTTTTTCATCCCGCAAGCAGGCAAACCCATGAACACACAAGTACAGTCATGAATATTGCCCTTAGTGGATGCAGCAGAGGAGTGGCAAACCGGCTGCAATAATATGCCAGTAACCCCTCATTAGGAGGGGACTCAACCCATCCTAGAAGGATAGTAATAGTAGTTAATATGACATTATTTATTAAGATTAGGCCATTTTTTTAAGTCTGCTGCTGATTTTAAAAAGAGAGAAGTTTTATTTGTTTGTAACAATGAAGCATGGTAGTTTCTTCCATCTGATTCTGTGCAAGGTGTCCAAGTAGTAGTCTGACTGACCATAGTTGTGGTGGTGGACGTATTTTTGTGTTCTTCTAGATCAGTGGTTCTTAACCTGGGCAGTAGCACCCACTGGGGGCACTGTGAGCGTTATAATGCTACTAATATACATCATCATCAAATTCCTGCCAGGATATGATAATACTATATGGGAAAAAATTACATCATTACTAACTTCCTATCTACAATTTTCCTCCAAATTAGTCTGTTACTTGTCAAGACTCCAACATTATCAGATCTTATATTTCTATCATCTAAGGCACTTTGTACCGTATCAATCCACCTATATCTTGGTCTTCCTCTGGGTCGTTTTGCTGCCATCCTGGCAGAGAACACTTGTTTTGCTAATCTTTCCTCGCCCATTCTGTTTAAGTGACCATACCACCTGAGATTAGCTCTGCTAACCATTCCTGGATTCTGACAATATCAAGTTCTTTCCTAATATCCTCGTTTTTAATATGATATTGCCATTGATGCCATCTGTTCACGCCTATAATCTTTCTCTGGACTCTCATATCTGCGGTCATTACTCTTTGGTCAAATGTTTTACTTCTAATCCAGCTCTCAGATCCATAAGTTAAAACTGGTTTGAACACTGTCTTGTATACAGCTAATTTGGTGTTCCAACTAATTTCTCTCTTATTCCATATGAATTTATTCAATTGACTTCCCACCATACCAGCTTTGCTGATTCTGTTGTCTATTTCTATATTTAATTTACCATCTTCAGTAAAAATTGTGCCTAAGTAGCTGAAATGTTTAACTTGTTCCACAGGTTCTCCATTCACAACACAGTTGACATTTTCAATGATTCTGCTTATTTTCATTTTCTTTGTCTTTTTATTGCTGACCGTCATACCATATCCATTGCAACAGCTATTCAATTTAGTCGGAGAATCTTGCAGACTTGTAGCGGATTTATTTAGAAGTATAACATCATCTGCATAAAGCAAAAAGCCGACATTAACATCTCCAATTCTGATATCATGTTTAATACCACTTTCTTTCATAATGTGATCCATATAGATAATGAATAACAGAGCAGATAATGTACATCCTTGTCTCACACCAGATTTAACATTAAACCATCTTCCTGTACTTCCTTCAAATCTAACTGCTGACTTACAACTCAAATAAAGACTAAGTATTGCTTGATATAATGCCCCATTGACACCATATAACTGCAGCGTATTGAATAGCTTCTCTCTTGGCACCTTGTCATATGCCTTTTCCAAATCGACAAAACTTAAATCAGATCTTTGTTATATTCCCATGCTTTCTCGACTGTTTGTCGTAAAATGAAGATCTGATCCTGTCAGCCTCTATTTGGCCTGAATCCAGCTTGTTTTTCACCAAGCTTTTCTTCCACAATTCTTCTCAACCGTTTCTCAAGTATACTTGCATAGATCTTGCTAGGAACACTCAGTAAGGAAATACCTCTGTAATTCCCACATTCAGTTTTATTTCCCTTTTTATATATGGGTACTATGAGAACTCTACTCCAATCATCGGGAATTCGTCCCTCTGTCCAGGCTTTCTGAACTATGCAGTGCAGCCACTGTAAGACTCTTATACCACCATACTTCAGCATTTCTGGTCGAATATCATTTACTCCTGCTGCCTTTCCACATTTCAAGCCTTTGATGGCTTTTTCTACTTCAAGTATGGATATGTATTCCTGACTGCATGCCTGGTCAGTGTTTTTTTATCACTGTGCTGTCATCACTGCTTGTTTCATTTAGCAGTTTTTCAAAGTAATTACTCCATACTTCAAGGATATCTTTTGCTCCCGTTTTCATGTCACCTTTATCATCTCTAGCTCCTTTTACAGCACTCTTTCCTCCATTCCTAAGCTTCTTCAACAACCTCCGGAATATTTTGCCACCTTCTTGATATTTATTTTCTATATTCTTGCCAAAGTCCTCCCATGACTTGTTTAGCTAGTTTTACTCAGTGTTTAGCATTCTTGCATTTATCTCTGTATTCTCTAAGAGCACAAGCTGACTTATTTGCCAGGAACTAACTTTTGATATGCTTTCTTCTTTTCCTTCACTGCCTCTTTAACCTCCTGTGTCCATCAGGGCATTCTGATTTTTTTATCCTTGCAGACAACCTCACCACATGCCTCTCTAGCAGAATCAATCAATGTTTTCTTCAGAGTTTGCCACTGAATCTCCAAGGTTTGATTCCTGTTCTCAAACTCTTTCATTTTTTCTTCAATAATCTTTGTGTATTTTAGTCTACAGTTCACATCTGAGAGCTGCTCAACTTTTATTCGCTTTAAAACTTTCTTACATGTTATTCTTTTCAATATGAAATTCAATTTTATCATGCTCAAGACTAAATAGTGATCATTTCCAATTTGAAATCCTCTGTACACTCTGGTGTCCTGCACCAGGGAGAAAACATCACTATCAACAATAACATAGTCAATGAGACTTTTCTTATTCCTAGCCTGTTCTCTCCATGTGAATCTGGGCACGTTTTTATGTTGGAACATGGTGTTAGTAATAACCAGTCCATGTCCTGAGAAATCCAACAGATATTTGCCATTATTATTAGTTTTGCTCTTTTCTCCAAATTTTCCCAAAATATTTTTGTATGTCTCACAATCATTTTCTACTCTGCCATTTGATCCCCAACAAGGACCAACTTTTCCTTTTTCATTGTGTCAGTTGCTTTTTCTAAAGCCTCAGAAAATTCCTCCACTTCTACCTTAGTAGAACCTTCTGTGGGACCATAGGCACAAATAAGTCTCATTGTCCAGTTCCCCATTCTCATATTTGTCCACATTACTCTACTTGAGACTGACTGCCATTCAAGAAGATTAGCCTCATATTTTGTGTTGAATACTATGGCTACTCCTTCTTTTCCTTGATTGTCATTGCCTGAATATAACACTTTGTATTTATTGCTCAGAAAGATCTCGCCAGTTTTGGTCTTTTTTGTTTCAGTCACCCCTATTATGTTGATCTGGTACTTATCTAATTCCTCAGCTAGCTCCATTTCTTTGCCATTCAGGCTTCTTACGTTGATAGTACCTATCTTTAACTTTGGTGATGTTGAGTTGGGGTTTGTTTTCAGAATTGTTCCAGTAGCTGACTTTTCGTTGTTCGCCCTGGTTCCCTGGCGAAAACAACGTGGGCCTTGTTTAACCAGGCGATGCCCCATCCGGCATGAAATTTTGTCATGTTGTACCATCATTTTTTTATTTTGTCTGGCAATAGTGTTCATATTTATTCACTACTTATTTTTTAGAATTTGTACATTGAAAGTAAGTAATTGGACTACTTTTTGGTGTGAATTTTTTTACTGTACATTGAAAATAAGTAATTTGGGCCATTTTTAACAGAATCCACCAGTTTTATAAGCTTTATCTGCTACTTTTTCTAATGCCTATTTGTGACAATCCTGGTTTGCAGTTTACATCTAGCCCGTGGTATCGTGTGGCACGCTTCGTTGATATTGTGTAGCACTGTTGCATATTAAAATGAGTAAAGAAAAGTAATTGTCATCAATATTCAAGTGAATATTTAAAATGAGTTATTCCGTCTATAAATAATGAGCAGTTTTGAATGTGCTTAAAACAACTTTCTCAGGTGAAGAATGAAGCCTTCAAGAATGATTGAGCATTTAAGCATAAAGCATACAAATAAAGCAAAAATGGATGTGGAGTACTTTTGCGAATTGAAGACTAAATTTAAAAATCGTCCTGGACGGGTTGGTTGCAAAACGAAGTAACCAACAAGAGAAGGGACTTGTGTCTTACAACCTTTCAAAATTCTTTGCCAAATGTGGAAAGACATACTATTTGCGAAACTCTCATCTTACCGGCTGTAGATGAAGTTTTAGATACGATGATTGGCCCAGGTAAAAATAACATGACGTCGTAAATTATTCTCCGGAATAGTTTACTATCAACAACAAAAATTGACGAAATGGCAAAGGATATTGGGAAAAAAAAAAAAAAACTTTGTGAAGATTTAAAAACCATAAAATTTTCTTTCCAAAAGACTTTTTAAATGATAAAAACATTCCTCTCACAAATATGCTTGTGCAACTGATGGAGCACCAGTTATGATTGGTCATCACCAGTGGTGAGCTATAAGGGGCTCGCCATCAAAGCATAAATTTGAGAAAAAATTTTCTCAAATTTGCGAGTCCCTTGTTCTTGTTTACGTTTTTTTTTTTTTTTTTTTTAAAAAACAATTTTTTGAAATATATTAAGCAACAAACTCATATGGTATCCTAACAAAGTGATTTTATTAAATAAAATATTATAGTCACTACCATTTTACAAAGAATAATTCACTTTTGGTAATCACATAAATAAATAGGACTATAAAATAATGCCCCTTGATTGGTACCGTTGATTATCACTTGAAGTATAAAAACAAAAGAGAAATATAACATATTTCAATATTATTGTGTTTAGATAATATTTATTTATTATTTATAATAGATTGTCATAAAAACTTCTACACAAACAAAACAAAGTTATTTTGTTTATAAAAATGCCGACTACGATTATAAAAGATTTTAGTTATATTTTGATAGTTAAAAAATGCTTTTCTTATGTAAGATAAATTAACACAGATGATTGTGTGCAAATATTTCATGTTTAGATCATGAAATATTTGTTTAAAAATGATTGCCTTTACAGGTTGATTGTCCCCTAATACTTTTTGATTAAGGAGTACACAAGCTGTATTAATAAAAGCTTTTGTGTGAAATACGGCTTTTTTTTTTGCTCGACGATGCGATCCATTTGTCAAAATTTCCATAGCTCACCATGTCCATAGTCGTCACCATGGATTTATAGTACTTTAGCTGTAAAACATCTTAGTGATAGACTACATAAGACTTTGGATGATGTTATTAAAGCAGTGAATAAAATAAAATCCCATTTGCTGAATACCCGTATTTTTCGGGGACTTTCTCATGAAAATGGAGAATTTAAATGTCTTTTGCTTCACACTAAAGTTGATGGCTCTCAGATGGAAACTGTCGCAAAAAGTTTCCATCTGAGAGTCATCTAACGTCAGTGTGAAGCAAAAGACATTTAAATTCTCCATTTTCATGAGAAAGTCCCCAAAAAATACGGGTATTCAGTGACTGGGATTTTATTTTATTCATTGCTTTAATAACATCATCCAGAGTCTTATGTAGTCTATCACTACATAATGATAGACTATCCATAGTGATCATTAAAGCATCTGTGACGCTTTAATGATCACTACGATACTGTTTTGGAATTTCTTGATTCACGTGATGAGAACGTGTAATGTTTTAAAAAAGGGATATGGTTGATATCGCATATCTTTTTTATATTTTCACCAAATTAAATTAGGTTAACATCAAATTGCAGGGAAGCAACATAAATCTTATTAAAGGTAAGGGAAATATAAATGCTTTTATCAGCAAATTAACATTCTTCAAGCAAAGGAGCATTCCAAGACGAGATTTTCTTCAATTCCCAAGTCTACAAATATTAGATACTGATTTGGATTTTTATTGTTCCCATCTTCTGACACTGAACTGAAAAAAAGCTTGATGATCAGATTCCAACACTTTGATGAGCTTAAAATACCCGATTGGGTCATAAATCCATTTCTTTCTGATGCCACTTCTGTTTATCCAAATTTGTGTTAAGAATTTATTGACTTAAAAAATGATTTTGAAGCTCAAGTATAATTTCAACAGCTTGGGTATGAAAGATTCTGGCCAAACATGCCAGAACTATCCTCAACTTTGACAAGAAATAAAATTACTGCTCATTGCTTTTCCTTCTTCATACTTGGTTATAAATAGATTGCAAATAAGTGAAAGAGGAGACTTGAGACTTCGTTTGTTGAACATTGAACCTGATATTGAAAATTTTGCAGGATCTCATCAGGCTCAGGGTAGTCGTTAATGATTGGATTATTAAATACAGTACGTTTTTGAGTAAAAATAAAAATTAATTTGAATCAAATTCATTAATTTTTAATTAAGTATCAGTTTAAATATGTTGATCATTTAGATTTGCCTAATAATATACGTAGGCTGTTCAATAAGTTATAAGGCTATATTTATACAGAAAACAGATTACCTTTAATTGTCATTTACATGGTCTTTTTCGAAGTAACTACCGTGAGACACGATGCATTTGTTCCAACGTTGCATCCACTTCTTAAACACATGTGAAAGTCCGTTTTTTGAGAGTTCTTTCAAAACTGCCTCCGCAGCTTTTACACATGCTTTGTTACTTTCGAAATGACGGCCTCTTAGTGGTTTCTTGAGCTGAGGAAACAGCCAGAAATCGTACAGTGCGAGATCAGGACTGTAAGAAGGGTGTGGTAGGATATCTATGTTGTTCTTCTGCAAAACGTCCACCACACAACCAGCAATATGTGGCCTTGCATTATCTTGGTGCAATAAGAAGCCATTCTTCAGCAATGGATGCTTCCTTTTGATGTGCTGTATCATTGTTCGTAAATCCGCATAGTATGAGCCGTTTACGGTATTCCCGGGTTCTACAGCATGTTGGTAAACAATGCCTTCGTAGTCAAAAAACATTATGGTCATAACTTTACCAGCCGATTTTACAGTTTTTGCTTTCTTGGGGGTAGGCGAAGAAGAATGCTTCCATTCACTGCTTTGTTGTTTCATTGTAGGGTCATAGTGATACAACCAAGCTTCATTTGCTGTAATGATGCATTTTAAGAAGTAGTCGTCTTCTTGTTCCAGTCTTTCTTTCCATTCTGTGCACACATCCACTTGATGCTGCATTTGCTCCGGTGTCAAGAGTTTGGGAATCCATCGGGCGCAAACACGTTTCAGTCCCAAATGTTCAGCCATGATTGAGTGAACACTTCCCACAGAAATATTCAGGACAACGTGCAGCTGGCGTACTGTAATTCTGCGATCCTCCTTGATGATAATCGCTGCTGTGTTGATCATTGTCTCTGTGATGGATGTTGAAGGTCTTCCCTCACATTCAAGTTCTTCCACATTTTGCCTTCCTTCCTTAAAAGTTTTATGCCAGCGAAAAACGCTTGCCCTTGACATTGCTTCATCGTGGAAAGCTTCACGTATCATGTTAAAACTGTACAATGGCGATTTTTGTAAACACCCACAAAATTTAATTGCATAACGCTGTTCCAAATACGCTTTCATTTAGATGACTGATCGCGGCCCGTAGGCGCGCTGAAACAAGCTTGCATTTAGTCACGTGACACTCTGGCACATCAGCCCATATACACCATCTATCAACCTCTTTTGTTAATACAGACAGCAACATTTCTTTATTCCACAGAAATTAATATTGTGATGAGTGGTATCGCGACAGTAAAATTAGTCTTATTACTTATTGAACAGCCCTCGTATAATTATCTTATTGAGTCATTAATCTAGTTTAAAAAATGAGCAGGGGGCATCAGGCAAAAAAAGGTTAGGAACCTTTTTTTTGTTCTTGATGGATGTTAGCAGATCTCCCAGTCTACTTACATAATATGATAAGTTGCAAGAACAAGGAACCTTGTAAACACCTAAAATAGAGGGGAGGAAGTGGATCCTTAGGAGAGTAGAGAAGGGATGCCTTTTTCTGACTTTTCCAGGATTTCTGTATGGGTATCTCCATGGAGTCCAAAGACTCATCGTGAAAGACCCATTATTTGCACACTAGCTATTATTCCCACAGTATCATTCCTCTTTAAATTCATTTACTTGTTGATGGGAAGTTAGTAATGATGAAACTTTTCATGTAGAACTATCAAAATATCCTGTACTCCCCCAGAGGGGAAGGAACATGTACAGGATTGATAGTTCTACATGAAAAAGTTCCATCATTACTAACTTCCTATCAATAATTTTCAACCAAATTAATCTGTTATCTATAATAACAGTGGAGATAATATACACATTTGTCTTGCAACTGATTTAACATCCAGTTTGTCCAAAATATGCAAGCAATCAACGTTTATCTTTAGAACATGGAAACAATAATGATAATTTGTTAATTGGAATAAATGTAGTCACTAGATTATAGCTTGTGATCTGTATCTATTCCATGTTTTGCAAGGCCCAATTTTTTGAATTTCCTATTGATAATATAAGACTGGTGTTCATTGGAAAAAAGAATACAAAAACAGCAGTCTTATATCATCAATAGGAAATCCAAGAAATTGAGGTTTGCAAAACACAGATTAGGTGCAGATATCATGGTCTGAAATACTCCTACTCCATCATTGTCACAATAAATTTGGACGTTTATTTAAAGAAAGCACCAAAGCCTTATTTCATCATCTAAATTGGAATTGGAACAAACAACTCCTCTCAATATCAAAGATATGGGAAAGTGTTATTTTAATTACATATCATTAAAGTTTTAATTAATAAGTTATGCCTTTGCTTTGTGTCATGTATAGCATTATGCAGCTTTCACTATTGCAAATCAATCCATTGTTGGCTTTCTGCTTAACTACTGTTTGTCACTGATGACAGTCTGTAATTTTCATGCTGAAATATATGACTTTTAGAATAATTTCTTTGTGTTTTCGTGTGAACTTAAAAGACTCATTTCTGTTGTTGAGTGCAATGATTTTCTTTCTTCACATAACTTAATAAATAAGAATTAAAGTACTCATTTACAGAATAAGCGCTAACATAATTAACATCAACGAGTGCAGTGTAAAGTGGTCTTTTCTACATGCCCTTCTCATGGTATAGACTCGCTACTCTACAGCACTGGTGAGGTTTGCATCCATCCAATAAACACCTAATATATATTTTTCAGTTATTTTTTGATCTCACTAGACATGTTCAACACATTTTGAAATAATTACATGTCCATTTCCCTTTATTTTCAGTTGTTCTGTTAGAAAGCCCATACTTCATCACGTAGCGTATTATCATCATGAGATCTGAAGGTAGCCAATTGTAGATATGGCAGTACCAGTTTGGTGCTATATTCATATTTAACAGTTTTTAATGTACTCCCCCTTGGATCTTTGTAAAGTAATTGTTATTGATATTTCTAAAAACTGGTTGCTCTGGGCAGGTAAGTAATGATCTTCTTATTTTTTAAAATTGAATTTATATGTAACTTTTTTTTTTCTTTTTTTTAGTTCTGTTACATTCTCAAAACTGAAAATAATTTTTTATCATTGATCTCCATTACATTTTAATTATATAAAGCCACTACTAGTTTATATGGCTATCAGCATAAGAGCAGTTAATTTTAACAGTTAAATGCAGATATACTGAGAATATTTTGTTTTTGTAATCATAGATGGTTAATAATGCTATACGATGAACTTCTTTTTATTTT
Organism: Typopeltis vanoorti; assembly: GCF_054136105.1. Classification (NCBI taxonomy): domain Eukaryota; kingdom Metazoa; phylum Arthropoda; class Arachnida; order Uropygi; family Thelyphonidae; genus Typopeltis; species Typopeltis vanoorti. The sequence continues at coordinate 133,374,576 of NC_143557.1, forward strand.
GTAAATGCAATAGTTAAAACCATTGTTAATTCATTTATTGGTTTGTATTTGCATTTACATAAATTCAGTATAGAAAATCCACAGTACATGCATCATATTTGTTATTTCGGGTGCAGTGTTACTGAAAATAAGATTTGCAGAAAATGATAGGTACATCAAAAAAAAAACTAAAAATAAATAAAACTCTCCAATTTGATATGTATATAAAGAAGTTATATAGTAGGTAATGCTATGTGTATTGTACATTGCACATATAAATAAAGACTTTATGGTGGTTTCCAAGTAATTCAGTCTCGTGGTTTTTTTAAATCAAATGGTGAGGTGCTTTTAGTTAAGAAATATAATTTCTGTTATCTCTCTCTCTTGAATGGATACTCAGTGGCAGTTGCTTTTTGGCTCTCTTCAGAATAAAATACAGTAATGTGCGAATGCACTACCAGCAAGTATTGCTAATAGATTTAGCACAGTTACTAATCATTTATATACATCATCATCAAATTCTTGACATGTACCCTCAAGGGGTGTACAGGATATTATCATTATTTATGTGACACCTCTATCATCGAGGGAGGGAACTCTACAACCCTCTCCCCACCATTCATTCCATCAACTACAACAAACCACAACTACACACCCTATCTACCACTCACCACTAGTATTTTCACAGACATTCATAAACATCCATGCACACGGTGGGATTCGATCCTGCAGCCTTTTGGCTGGAGAACAGATACACTAACAACCACTTGATCAACCAGTGCTATGTTATGATAGTACTACATGAAGAACTTACATCATTACTAACTTCTTATCAACAATTTTCCTCTAAATCAATCTGTTATCTGTCAAGACTCCAATGTTAGTTTTTTTCTAAGTTGGCACATATGTCATAAGCATTCATGTGAAATTGTCATGTGAAAATACAGCTGTCTGAAGTAAAAGTGTTGTTTGTATCCCTTGAAATGGATAAAATTGAGTATCATGAGGTTTTGAAATTCTTTGTAAAAGAAGGTTTAATGTCAAAAGAAATTCAGTCAGAGTTCATAAAAGTTTATGGGCACTCTACTCCTTCTTTTTCAACAATTAAAATATGGGCTGCCGAGTTTCAATTAACTGGTCATACCAGCTTTGAAGATGACCCACGTGAAGACATCGAAAAAGTGTAACAACACCAGAAATCATTGATCAAGTGCACAATATGGTATTGGATGATCAGCGAGTCAAAGTGCATGAAATTGCTGAGACTATGGGCATTTCTAAAGAACGTGTAGGATATATTTTGCATGAAGAATTTCAAATGAAAAAGCTTTGCACAGGATGGGTTTTAAATGGTCAGTAATTCATTATTCCGCAAGTGCGGAATAATGAATTATAATAAATTTAGTTTAACCCTTTATCCAAGTGTGAGCAAACAAAGTTTGCACCTGAAAGTATCTTCAGGACTCTGGTAAGGTGGTACAACACCAGGACACTCCTTGCAAAGGTGGAGCAAGCTACCAACACGCTATCTCAGTATCTCCCATAATGCAAAACACATCTCCTTGCTGATATGTCTAATGTTATGCATTAAGGGAAGGGCCACTACCCAGACTAGTTTCAACGTTTATTGAGGTCTCTTCAGTGGGAGCCAGGCCCAAGTGGAGATACTAGGCAGAAGCATTAGCAAGGTCATCTCTACCTATAGGAGTTGCCAAATGGTGTGCCACCTTTTTTTAATAAATTACTCTGGATTTAGAGAAAGATGTTGAAAGTTTATTTTTCACTTGGTTAGAGTATAATAAATTTAGTTTAATCCTTTATCCAAGTGTGAGCAAACAAAGTTTGCACCTGAAAGTATCTTCAGGACTGGGGTAAGGTGGTAAGATACTGAGATAGGAGTGTTGGTGGCTTGCTCCACCTTTGCAAGGAGTTCCCTAGTGTTGTACCACCTTACCCCAGTCCTGAAGATACTTTCAGGTGCAAACTTTGTTTGCTCACACTTGGATAAAGGATTAAACTAAATTTATTATACTCTAACCAAGTGAAAAATAAACTTTCAATGATGAATTATCATGCCACGCTTGCTCACAGCAGATCAAAAACACACTCGCATTAAAAAATCTGAACAGTGCTTGGAGCATTTTAACAAGAATAAAACTGATTTTGTGTGTCGATTTATTACTATGGATGAGACTTGGATTCGCTAACACACCAGAATCCAAAACAGTGGACAGAAGTTGGTTGTTCAGCACCAAAGAAAACAAAGTCAGTTCCATCAGTAGGAAAGATCATGGCATCGGTGTTTTGAGATGCTAAAGGCATTTTGTTTATTAATTAACTGGAAATGGATAAAACAATAATTGGGGAATATTATTCCAATCTTTTAACCAGACTAGATGAAAAAAATTGTGAGAAAAGACCCAGTTTGCAGAAGGAAAAAATCATCTTTCATCAGGACAATGCACCTGCCCACAAAAGTGTTTTGGTGATGTAAAAATTAAGGGATCTGCACTATGAATTGTTGGAACATCCACCCTATTCCTCAGATTTGGCTCTCTCTGATTTCTATCTCTTCCCAAAATTAAAACTCTTCCTCGCTAGTCAGCGTTTTTCTGAATCAAGAGGGGATTGCAGCTGTAGAGGGTTATTTTGCAGATCTTACTGAGAACCACTACAGGGACAGGATAATGGCACTGGGGCATCGCTGGAATATATCTATTAGTCTTAAGGGAAATTATGTTGAAAAATAAAAATTATTTTGAAATTATAAATTTGTTTTTTCATTGTTAGGCCGAGAACTTTTCAGGCCACCCTCGTATCTTGGTCTCCTGATGGGTCTTTTCTTGCCAACTTGGCAGAGAACACTTGTTTTGCTAATGTTTAATCTGTTTAAACAAATTAAAGATTAGCTCTGCTAACACATTCCTGGATGCTAACAGTATCAAGTTCTTTCCTAATATCCTCATTTTTAATATGATATTGCCATATGTTCACACCTCTTTCTCAGGACTTATCTCTAGTCTTTGGTTAGGTGTTTTATTCCTAACCCAGCTCTCAGATCCATATGTTACAATTGGTTTGAACACCGTCTTGTATACAGCTAATTTAGTGTTTTTACTGATTTCTCTCTTATTCCATATAAATTTATTAAATTGACTTCCTACCATTAATTTACCATCTTCACTAAAGATCGTAGTGAAAAAACATTTCACCTAAGTAGCTGAAATGTTTTGCTTGTTCTATAGCTTCTCCATTCACAATGCAATTGATATTTTAAATTTTTCTACCTATTTTTAATCATCTTTATCTTGTTATTGCTGACCTTCATAACAAATCTATTATAACAGTTATTCAATTTAGTCAGGAAATCTTGCAGACTTGCACCAGATTTATTTAGAAGTATAACATCATCTGCATAAAGTAAAGAGCTGAGATTAGCATCTCCAATTTTGATATCAGGTTTAATACTGCTTTCATTTAATGTGATCCATATAGATAATGAATAACAGAGGTGATAATGTACATCCTTGTCTGATACCAGATTTAACATTAAACCATCTTCCTGTACTTTCTTCAGTTCTTACTGCTGACTTACAACTAAAATAAATGCAAAAGTATTACTTGATATAATGCCCCATAGACACCATATAACTGTAGTGTTTTGAATAGGTTCTCTCTTGCCACCTTATCATATGCCTTTTGCAGGTCTGCAAAACTTAAATAGAGATCTTTGTTATATTCCCATGATTTCTCGACTATTTCCCTATTTAAAACGTTTTTATGTCATGTTTTAAATCCTACATATATATGTTTGGTATCATTCATTTCTGATTTTTATATAACGAAACCTGTGGTGAATTCATCACTAAAAAACACACGTACTAACCATAACAGTAATGACTATTTAATTCTTAAATATTTCATTCCAAGCATCTACTGTACTGATGATGTCCCAAGATACTTGGGATGAAATATTTACCAATTAAATAGTCATTATTGTGGTTAGTATGTGTGTTTTTTGGTGATTCCTTTCTGAATTTATCCAACTTTAATGTGATAATGTTAGATTTTCAAATTCTTATATCTTTTTAAAATTATAAACTAAAAAATAACACAGAAGTCGTAGTCTTTAATTTCAATAAATTTTGCGAAATATACTTGGTCTTCGACTTACAACCACAAAAAAAAAAAAAAAAAAAATTAATTAATAATAAATCCAGGCAGCTGTGCGTACAATTACTATGGGATACGATAGTTATTGTACGATAACTATCTCTCACATACACTCAGTCGCTTTCAAGCATCTGTTGCATGTGGTGTATTTATTAAAATTCTACTGAAATACTACCCATAAAATGTCTAGTAAAAGGAAAATGCCTTCATCTACAGATACGCCAGCTATGAAGTCAAGGAAAACTATTGATTTAGAGTGTAAAATGAAAGTTATCCAGAAGTATGAAGGTAGTAAGAAAGTGAATATGATAGCACATGACTTGAATGTTTATTTTTCAGTTGGTCAGACTATAATAAATTTAGTTTAATCCTTTATTCAAGTGTTTGCAAACAAAGTTTGCGCCTGAAAGTATCTTCAGGACTGGGGTAAAGTGGTACAACACTGGACGACTCCTTGCAAAGGTGGAGCAAGCTACCAACACTCCTATCTCAGTATCTCCCATAATGCAAAGCACATCTCCTTGCAGACATGTATAATGTTATGCATTAAGGGAAGGGCCACTACCCAGATTAGTTTCGACCTTTATTGAGGTCTCTTCAGTGGGAGCCAGGCCCAAGTGGAGATACCAAGGCAGAAGCATTAGCAAGGTCATCTCCTCCTATAGGAGCTGCCAAATGGTGTGCCACCTTTTTATTAAATTGTTCTGGATTTAGAGAAAGATGTTGAAAGTTTATTTTCCCTTGGTCAGACTATAATAAATTTAGTTTAATCCTTTATCGAAGTGTGTGCAAACAAAGTTTGCGGCTGAAAGTATCTTCAGGACTGGGGTAAAGTGGTACAACACCGGGTGACTCCTTGCAAAGGTGGAGTCTACCCCAGTCCTGAAGATACTTTCAGGCGTAAACTTTGTTTGCACACACTTGGATAAAGGATTAAACTAAATTTATTATTACACGTGACTTAAAATTATCACATTCCACGGTATCGATGATACTTAATGACAAAGAAAGAATTCGGGAAGCTGTGAAAGGTTCCGCACCTATGAAGTCTACAATTTTAACCAAACAATGACAGGGACCCATTCCATGAAATGGAGCAATTGTTGTTTATGTGGATAGAAGATTTAATACAGAAAAATTCACCCATGAGCCTTTGCACAGTGCAAGCGAAGGCTAGAAGTCTGTTTCAGAGTTTAAAGTCACATGCCAGAGATGATTACGCAGAAGATTTTCAGGCTAGTACTGGATGGTTTAAGCATTTTAAAAAAAGATTTGCTTTGCATAATGTACGTGTCACAGGAGAAGCAGGAAGTGCAGATGAAGATGAAGCCCAAAAATTCGTTGATAGTTTCGACTATTTAATCAAAGAAGAAGGTTATCTACTGGAACAAACATTTAACGTAGATGAAACCTGCTTGCAATGGAAACGCATGCCTAATTGTACGTACATACACTGAGAAGCAAAAAGGATGCCAGGATTCAAAGCTTTTAAGGATCGGTTGACTTTGTTGCTCGGTGGAAATGCCACAGTGTTTTAAGCTGGAACCTTTTCTCATTTATTGTTCAGAAAACCCTCGTGCATTTAAGCACATCAACAAGCACACACTGCTTGTTGATGTTTATTACCATTCAAAGAAAGAATGAAGTTTACTACCATTCAAACCTAAGGCTTGGATGACTCGAGCACTGTTTGACGACTGGTTTGTGAATATTGTGCAGAGAGAGGTATCCCTTTCAAGATTTTATTGATTATGGGCAATGCTCCTGGCCACCCTCCTCATCTGGACGACCTTCAACATGATGTTAGAATGGTTTTTATGCCACCTAACACAACTGCTGTCATTCAACCCTTGTATCAGGGTGCTATTTCAGCATTCAAGGCTCACTACCTCAGAATGACATTCGCACAGGCCATCGAAGCGATAGATTCTGATGTTGGTTTATCTTTGTGAGACTGTTGGAAGCAGTACAACATTCTTCAGTATATCAAGAATATTTTGACTGCATGGGAATGTGTAACAAAGAATTGTATGTCGGGAATTTGGAAAAAGTGTCTAGAATGTTATGCGAATACATTTGAACGATTTGAAAAAGAAGAGGAACTGGAAGTGATTACAGAAAAAATAGTTCAACTTGCAAAAAAATCTTAAATTAGAATGTGAAACAGAAGACGTAGAGAAGTTGCCAGATTGTGAAATAAAAGAACTTTCGGATGAAGAGTTGATTGAATTGGAAGAATAGAGAGTGTCAGAAGAAAAAGCGAGAGAGAAGGAAGAGAAAAAAGGAGCCAGAAAAAAAATTCATTGCAAAGAGTTTTTCAGATTCTTTTTTGCAACTGAATAAAGCTCTCGCCAGTTTTGAAGCAATGGACCCTAATGTCGAACGATTAACAAAGGTTGAACATATCATTCTAGATGCTGTGCATTGTTATTGTGAGATATATGAAGAAAAAAAAGAAACAAACTGTTCAAACAAAGTCAGCTTGTTCCTCATCAAGAGAACATCTCCTACCTCAACCCAAGAACATGACCCTGACGATCCACAACCCAGCACAAGCAAAGATTAAAAATTGATTTTGTAAATTTCATGTGTATTAATTTTTACTCATTGTAGCTAGTGGAGACGACTAGCTACAATGAGTCTACAGTGCACAACGATAGAAGGATATTAGTAGGAACATATAACTGCAGATCTCTACGGGATGATGATAGATTGGAAGAACTGATGAAGGAATTGGAACATATAAAATGTTGTGGGCCTTTCAGAGATAAGAAGGAAAGAAGAAACTCTCATGCGATTAAAAGTTGGACATCTACTCTACCACGGAATGTGACAGAAACTCGACTGGTGGCGTAGGATTCCTAATAAATAAAACAATCAAGGACAATGTCCTGTTTGTAAATAAGATAACATCAAGAATAGCTGAACTAAGTCTCTTCATAAATAAAAGATACCAACTGAAAATTATACAAGTATATGCCCAAACTATAGACCATCCAGACGAAGAGATAGAAGATTTCTATGAAACATTAGAATCCACATTCAATAATTCTAAAGAATTCTACATAATTATAATGGGTGATTTTAATGCCAAAATTGGAAGCAGAGATGACCATCTGAACTCCATCGGTAAATTTGGATTTGGACAGAGGAATGAAAGTGGAGAAAGACTTGTTGAATTTGCAGAAGAAAATAACCTCTTTATTATGAACAGCGTTTTCAAGAAGAAAATCAACCAAAAAATGGACAAACTTACAATGAAATAGACTTCATCCTCTCCAACAGAAGATATATAATAATTAATACTGAAGTGCTTAATAGATTTAACACAAGAAGTGACCACAGACTAGTAAGGGCAAAAGTATGGATCAACGAAAAATGAGAACAAAATAAGCTCATAAGAAAAAAGTCTGATTTAGTGAATCTACAAAATCTCTACCACAATAAAAGCTGTTATAGAGAATCACTCAAAAATGAACTAAAAAAGTTAAACACGGCTACTACCATCGATGATGCTAATGAAATATTAACAGAATCTATCTTGAATTGTGCACTAGAAATAGGAGGTGTAAAAAGGCACCAAGGAGAGGAAAAACTAAGACAGGAAACCTTAGATCTGATGAAGAAAAGAAGAGATATGAGTGAAAAGAGATTTGAATGACACCGATAAAATAGAATATACGGAAATTTGTAAACCTATACGTAAAAGGATGAAACATGAACTTAGGTCGTATAATACTAGGAAAATTAAAGAAACAGTAGAAAACAATAGTAATATGAAGGTCCTGAGATGAACATTATCAGTTGGAACAAAGGAAATAGATGCTGTAAGAGGAAAAAATGGTGAACTGATAAAAAATAGAGATGCAATAATCAAAAGAATTCAGGAATTTTATACTGAACTCTATGAAGACAAAGACCGGGACATCCAAGAATCCTCTGGATAACTCGAGTGAGGAAGAACATGATGCTGCTGAGATCTTACAAGGTGAAGTGAAAATGGCACTGCGGGAAATGAAGAATGGAAAAGCCCCAGGAGAAGATGGGATTATGGTAGACTTCTTAAAACTGGGAGGAAGCCCTGTTATCAAACAGTTGAGGAAACTCTTCAATAAATGCCTAAAACATAGAAAAATTCCAAAAAATTGGAACAATTCACTTCTAATATTAATTTTTAAAAAGGGCAGTAAGGAAGAAATTAAAAACTACAGACCTATAAGCCTACTCCCCATCATATATAAAGTTTTCATAAAAATTATAAATAATAGATTAAAATCTAAACTAGAGGGAATGCAATCCTGTGAGCAAGCTGGATTTAGGAAGAATTACAATACTTTGGACCATATTCACACATCAAGACAGCTCATTGAAAAATCAATTAAATACAATAAACCCTTGTTTCTGGCCTATATAGACTATGAAAAAAGCATTTGATTCAGTTAAAACATCTGCAACACTAAAAGCACTTGAAACCCAGGGAACTGAGAAACCACATATTGAAACACTAAAACACACAAAACATATTTACAATAACATAACATCTGTAATTAAATTATATAAAAACAGTGAAAAGTTCCCAATACAAAAAAAAGGCATCTGGCAAGGTAACACCATATCTCCCAAATTATTTACAGCTGCACTAGAGGAAGTCTTTATAAGCCTTGATTAGGAAACAAAAGGAATAAACATAAATGGAGAAAGGCTGCATCATCTGAAATTTGCAGATGCTATTGTCCTAATAGCAGATAATCTTGAAGATCTGGAAGAAAGGCTAAATCAGCTAAATGAAGCCTCCAGAGAAATTGAATTAAAAATAAATAGAGAAAAAACAAAAATAATGATGAATAAATACATAAATTATAGAACTATCAAAGTTGTAAACCATGAAATAGAACAAGCTACTTCATATGTATATTTGGGCCAATTGTTATCCTTTGAGGAGTGCCAAAGAAAAGAGATTGAACAAAGAATTCATCTTGGATGGATGGCTTATGGGAAAATGAGAGACATATTCAGAAGTGACAGCCCTGTGAGTCTAAAAAGGAAAGCTTTCGACCAGTGCATACTTCCTGTCCTAACATATGGAGCAGAAACATGGACTTTAACGGAAGCCCTAAACAAAAAGCTGAGAACAATACAACATCGCATGGAAAGAAGTATGCTAAAAATAACATTAAGAGATAGGAAGACAAATACCTGGATAAGATCTCAAACGGGTGTCGTGGATATTGTAAAATACATTAAACAGGCTAAGTGGAGATGGGCTGGCCATATTGCCTGATGCAGTGATGGGAGATGGACTAGAAAAACAACAGAGTGGAGACCAATGGATGGAGCAAGACAAAGAGGAAGAGCCAGAAGAAGGTGCAGAGATGAACTGGAACAAATTGCAGGAGTGAGATGGATGGGAGAGGCAGAAAACAGAGTGATCTGGAAAATCATGGGGGAGACCTTTGTCCAGCAGTGGACAGAACCAGAAGGTTGATAATTTTTACATTAATTTTAGATTGTATTTTTGTGTTTACAGTACAGTATGTGGTATTATTTTTCACATTATGTACAATATACATAATTATAAATTTAAAAGATTATAAAAATAAATTATAAAGATGATAAAAAGATTAGAAAGGTTAAAGAATACTGTTAATAAATATATGGCCGACATACGGCTTGTCAGCCAGAATGGAAGTCAGTTGTAAGTCGACAACCAAGTGCATTTTTGATCGAGTAAGTTTCTTTTAATAGAAATAAAAATACTTTTTTTTTTTTTTTTAAATCCTTATCCAATATCAAGATTCCAGAAATGACAAGCGAAGGAAGCCCTCTGAGTGTCAAGTCATTAGAATTCAAGGAGGACCGGACTACCAGCCTGAACTTGGGGGGGGGGGATTGGGTGCCATGGGGGAAGAGCCCCCCCCCCTTGTGTGTGTGTGTCACTGCCATGGTAATGGTGAATGGGTATCAGAGGGTATTATCTTGAAGTTCTGGCCAAGCTGAGAGAATGGGTGAGGAAGAAGAGACCCGATCTGTGGAAGAACAATGCTTGAATTCTCCATTAGGACAATGCTCCAGCCCACAGTTATCTGGCTGATAAGAAGATCCCAATATTGGACCATTCACCTTACTCGCTTTACTTAGCTCCATACGACTTTCACCTTTATCCAAAGTTGAAATCCGAATTGAAGGGCACCCATTTTCAGTCATTGGATGGGGTAAAGGAGAAAACGGCAGCCTGATGACTTTGCAACACTGCTTCAAACAATGGAAAATTCGTATGCAACAATGTATAGTTAGAGGAGGGGAGTATGTTGAAGGGAACAATATTAAGTTGTACAGTTGTAATAATAAACAATATTTTTGCAACTAGTCTCGTTATTTAATAGTTATAGTTTGTATGTATGTATGTATGTACCACTGTGTTGTCACTGCTTGTTTCATTTAACAATTTTTCGAAGTAATTACTCCATACATCAAGGATATCTTTTTTTGCCAGTTTTCATATCACCTTTATCATCTCTAATTCCTTTTACAGCACTCTTTCCTCCATTTCTGAGCTTTTTCAATAGCCAACAGAATATTTTGCTACCTTCCTGATATTTATTTTCTGTGTTCTTGCCAAGGTCTTCCCATGACTTTTGTTTAACTTTCTTACATTTGTCTCTATTCTCTAAGAGCATAAGCCGACTTATTTGCCAGGGCCATAATAGCGAATAGCTCGATGCGTAAGTTATTCAAGAGGAGTGGTGTGGAGAGTTTGACAAGTGAAAGGACTTATACAAGAAGGCTGTTTTGCATCTGAATGGATTTGGTGTTCGGAGATTGGAAAAAATTGTTGTTTAATGAAGTGAAGGCGGATATGCAGACTCGAGGAAACTAGAGCTTGGGGGGGGGTTGAGTAGATATGCAGACATCAGTGAGGCAGTTGGATGTAAGAATGTGTATGGGATAGTTAGCATAAGGCATCAAGATGGGGGGAGGGGCTTTTTCACTTTATGTACACTAATGCCAGGAGCATTAGGAACAAGCAAGAGGAATTTTTGGTCTTGGTTGGCTCCTGGTCAAAGGTTATCAGTATTAGTGAAACATGGCTAACAGAAGATGATATAGTGGGATAGAATGTAAAGGGTATAGTGTGTTTAGGAAAGATATAGAAAAGAATGTGGGGGGGGGGGGGAAATTGATGACGACCGATGAACTGCAGCCAAAGAGAATAGAAGTTTGACTGCAGGACTGAAAATGGCACATTTGAGGCTATCTGGTATGAGATTGAGGCCAGCAGGAAAAATATATATAGTTGGATGCTGCTATAGACCAGAGGATGGAATAGATGATGGAGATAGTATGCATTGGCAAATAGACTCAGTGAGTGGAGGACAGGAAATTATTATGGGCAATTTCAACTATGGTAACTTTAATTGGAAGGATGAGAGAACACATGGGAGGAAGAAAATGGGTTTTATGCAGTTACTTAGGGATAATTACCTCAGACAGAATGTAATGGAATTTACTAAGTGTTTGAGAGTGTTCAATCTAGTAATTGCATCTGAGAATTTGTCTATAACGAATATGACCACGTTGCCACCAATTGGTGAGAGTGATCATATGGTTTTGACCTGGAGGTGGCTAAATGTGTCAAATTTTCAGTTGTGGAATTACTGATCAAGTAAGTATGACAAACTTAGGTGATTGTTTGGATCAGTGCCATGGCATGTAAAACTGCAAGGGCTGCATGTCGATAGTGCTTGGGAAGTGGTAAAGGAGTGTTTGAGAAAGGTAATGGCTGACTGCATGCTAGAGTCAGGAGAGTAAATCAAGTGGAAGTTAAATGGATGAATAACACCATTAAACCGGAGCTGCAAAAATAGAAACAATTGTGGGGGGAATTTAATGAGAAGGGTGACCTGCAGGCTCATGAACGGTACAAGGGTAACCAGTGTGGTAAGAAAAGCAAAAGCAGATTATGAAAGGAAGTTAGCAATGCCTGCTAAAGAGAATATTAGCATGTGCTATTACAGAACCTTAATGTGAATACATCTGTGGGATTAGATGGTATACCAGCTCGAATCTTATGTGAAGTGGCAAAGGAATTATCATTGCCCTTGACTATATTGTTTAATCTAAGTCTTAGCTCTGGGTTAACCCTGAGGGAATGGAAAGAGGGGAAAATAGTTCATTGCATCAAGGAGGCTTCAAGACTGCTGTTGCAAGCAAGTTACCGACCGATCAGCATATCAGGAGTAGTTTTCAAAGTATTGGAGAAGTTGGTCAAAATACAGGAATAGATAGATAGATGGAAATGGGATACTGTATGGTGGGTGGGGGGGAAGCATGGTTTTGTGAAGGGTAGATCATGCCTCAGTAACTCACTCGCATTTTATAATACAGTGATGGCTGAATTGCATAAGGGAATACGTTTACAGTGATACTGCTGGACTTTGACAGGATACCACATGGAATTCTAATTCCGTAAACTGTAGCTCATGGGGATGGATATAGGGTTGGTGAAATGGATAGGAGGATGGTTGAGGGAGAGATATCAGAGTAGTTTATTCAGGAGTAGAGTCCAAAAGAAGGCCTGTGACGCCGGGTTCTGTTCTTGGATCACTGCTATTTAATTTGTTCAATAACGATATAGGAAAGGAATGGAATCTGAGAGAAACTGTTGAGTTATTTGCTGATGCAAAGTTGGGTAGAGCAATAGTGAACACACGATGTCAAAATTTTGCACTATGATTTTTGGATAGATTGGACTGGGCTAAGGAGAATGGATATCAGTTTAATGTCGCAAAGTGTAAGGTTATGCAGTTGGGGTGAAAGGATTATTAGCAGTATACCACATTGGTGGTACCGTACTCCAGGAAATTGACGAAGCCAGAGACTTGGGGGTGTTAGTGGATAGGGAGTTAAAGTTTAGGGGGCACATAGCAAAAGTGGCTAAATCAGCTCATGAGATCACTTGGCTACTGAAGAATACTTTGAGACAAGCAGGTTATTGTTCCTCTTTATTGAGCCTTGATAAGACCCCATCTTGACTACTGTGCACAGATCTGTACACCAGGGTTTATTGGTGATGAGGAGGAGATAGATAGGATCCAGAGGCGAGGCACCAAGATGGTAGCTAGTCTATAGAACGAACCTTACGAGAACAAGTTGAAGATTTGTGGGTTACAGAAACTAGTTGATAAGCAGAAAAGGGGTGATATGATTGACATTCAAATTACTGAGGGTTTTTACAAGATTAATTCAGAGAAAATTTTTCAGAACAGTGTGGTGGTGGTGGCAAACTAGGGGCCATCCATGGAAACTGAGTAAGAGTGTAGTTAGCAACGGTGATAGAACTAGGTTTTTTACTCAGAGTGGTGAATGAATGGAATAAGCTACCAGAGTCTGTTGTGGGCCATTACTGTGAATGAGTTCAAAGCAAAGTATGATAGACACTGTGTGAATGCTGAATAGTTCTTGACATTAAGGCCTCCCTTGATGAGGACTCCTTGGAGTTGCCTGTAATAATAATAAATTTCAATATTCTTTCTTCTTTTCCTTCACTGCCTCTTTAACTTTCTGTGTTCACCATGGAGTTCTGATTTTTCTGTTCTCACCACTTGCCTCTCAGGTTGAATCAATGTTTTCTTCAGGGCTTGCACTGAATCTCCAAGGTTTGGATCCGTTCTCAAACTCTTTCATTTTTTTCTTGAGTAATTTGTGTATTTTAGGTCTGCAGTTCACATCTGAGAGCTACTCAACTTTTATTTGCTTTAAAACTCATATGTTCTTCTTTTCAATATGAAATTCAATTTTATCCTGCTCAAGAATAAATTGTGATCCTCTGTGCACTCTAGTCTCCTGCACCAGTGAAAAAACATCCCATCAACAATCTCATAGTCGATGTGACTTTTCTTATTCCTTTTATCCATGTGAATTTGCAAATTTTTATGCTGTAACATTGTGTTAGTATTAACCAGTCTATGTCCTGAGTAGAAATCCAACAGGTATTTGCTTTATTATTATTAGCTTTGCTCTTTTCTCCAAATTTTCCCATAATATTTTTATATGTCTGACAATCATTTCCTACTTTGCTATTTAGATCGCCAACAAGTACCAGCTTCTCCTTTTTTAATTATGTCAGTTGTTTTTTCTAAAACCTAAAAAATTCCTCATTTACCTTAGTTGAACCTTCTGTGGGACCACAGACAAAATAAATCTCATTGTCCAGTTTCCCGTTCTGATATTTGCTCACATCACTATTTGATATTGCCTGCCATTCAAGAAGATTAGCCTCGTATTTAGTGTTGAATACTATTGCTACCCCCCCCCCCCCCCCCCCGCCCAATTGTTATTGCCTGAATATAACATTTTGTATTTATTGCTTAGTAAGTTCTTACCATTTTTTGTTTTAGCCACCGCTATTATATCGATCTGGTACTTATCCAGTTCCTCAGCCAGATCCATTTCTTTGCCATTCAGGCTTCTTACGTTGATAGTACTAATCTTGAACTCAGGTGTTGTTGAGTTGAGGTGTGTTTCAGGATTTGTTCTCATAGCTGACTTTTCGCTGTTCGCCCTGGTTCCCTGGCGAAAAGAACGAGGGCCTTGTTTAACCGGGTGACGCCTCAGCCGGCATGAAATTCTGTCATGTTGTACCATCATTTTATATTTTGGTTTAAGCCAATAAGAATACAATTTGGTCGGTTAAATCCCAAATTTCCAGTCCATCCTCGTTCGTTCAGTATCCTGGTAGACACCCAACAGGGTGCACCACGAGAAGGTGAGGATTGGATATTAGGTCAAAAGCCCGGGTCGGTTCTCCGCATTCTTGCACTACGTTCAGGGTCAGCTAGACTTGCAACACTTGCAGGTGCAAACAGACAAACAAGTCAAGTTTGCACCTGCAAGTGTTGCAAGTCTAGCTGACCCTGCACGTAGTGCAAGACCAAGGCAACACTTGGTAAAAGTAGAATAAGCTCTGATCACTAATCTTAATATTTACCCTTAATGCAAATCACATCTCCTGGAGGAGATGTATGATGCTTTGTATTAAAGACAAGGGGCCACTACCCAGACCGGTTTCGACCTTTATTGAGGTCTCATCAGTGGGAGCCAGTCTAGAAATACCAAGATTTTAGTAATACAGAGCTTATAAGTATTTTACCAGAACAAGTTACCATAAGGTGTTTTAACCTTGTTAAAGAAAAATCTCAGGAGGAGATGTAAATGTAGAAAGTATTTTACCTTGGTATCTTTAACATTTATTATACCCAAAGTAAAATACTTGCTATATTTATATCTCCTCCTGAGATTTTTATTTAATAAGGTTAAAACACCTTATGCTAACTTGTTCTGGTAAAATACTTATAAGCTCTATATTACTAAAATCTTGGTATTTCTAGACTGGTTCCCACTGATGAGACCTCAATAAAGGTCGAAACCGGTCTGGGTAGTGGCCCCTTGCCTTTAATACACAGCATCATACATCTCCTCCAGGAGATGTGATTTGCATTAAGGGTAAATATTAAGATTAGTGATCAGAGCTTATTCTACTTTTACCAAGTGTTGCCTTGATCTTGCACTACGCGCAGGGTCAGCTAGATTTGCAACACTTGCAGCAGGTGCAAACTTGACTTGTTTGTCTGTTTGCTTACTTGGGAAATGGAGTAAAACCAGGTTTAAAATTGCTTGGTATCTTTAACATATATATATATATATATATATATAAAACATATTCTTAATGAGCATTATTTTTAATGGAAACGTAAATATTAATACATACATCGGATACTAATGACTTATAGATGAACTTGTGCTCTTAAAAAAATAAGGCAAAAAATCTGTCAGATATCACTTTGCTTTTTTTGTTGAAAGTTTTTACATTTGGTGATACTATAAATTAAAACTAAAGATGCCAAGAAATTATATTCTTGGTTTCATCCTTTATCTAAGTGTAAACAAACAAAGTTTGCAAATGAAGTCACTTCACTACTGGGCTACTTGTATAAAGAGGCTGATAACTTCACATCGCACATATCCTTACAGACATGTATAATGCGATGAATTATGGGAAGTGCCACTGCCCAGACCAGTTTCAACCTTTATTGAAGTCCATCAGTGGGAGTCAGCAGCCTGTATATACAAGTAGTCCGGTCGTGAAGTGACTTCACGTCCAAACTTTGTTTGCTTACACTTGGATAAAGGCTGAAACCAAGAATATAATTTCTTGGCATCTTTAATTTATATTATAATCAAGTGAAAAAAACTTTCAACATCTATCTCTAATCCTGAGTATTTTAGTAATAAGGTGTGACATCTTTTGGCTACTTTTATGACTTCTGTATCACTTCTTGGTCCAGCTCCCGCTGATTACACCTCAATAAAGGTCGAAACTGGTCTGGGTAGTAGCCCTTTCCATAATGCATCGCATTATATGTCTTGTAAGGGTATGTGCGTTTCATTATGGGATACTTCGGCAATTGGTGTGGAGTCATCAACTTCTATATACAAGTAGCTCGGTCGTGAAGTGACTTCATGTGCAAACTTTGTTTGCTTACACTTGGATAAAGGATGAAACCAAGAATATAATTTCTTGGCATCTTTAATTTATATCGATTTGCATTATCAGCACTTATGTATCCTTATATTTTATTTATGATAATCTGTCTCTATTTGTGCAGTTTTAGGGGTTTTGTATTAAAATTGCGACTGTGAAGCAGTCTTGTGGTTAATGTAAAAATATTATGTTGAAACCATTTTTTGCATGGTGTCACTGTCTAAGTAGCTCAGTTTATATTCTTTACAGGACATCATGTCCCATATATAATCTACATCCCATGCTTTGTGAGGTTTTGCAACCATTGTACGAAATGAAGACTCTTTAATTTTAATGTTCATTTGTGCTGAATTCCTAGCCACATTGGAAATAAATGAAATACGATTGCAGATGAAGATGCTCGATCACCTTATACTTTCCTGTATACTGTTTACTGCCAGAGTTTCATGACAAAGTTTAAGATCAAAGCTAATTACCCAATGGCAGGAAGCACTGACAATCAAATTGTATGAGATTAAGGCTGAAATTAAGCATTAGCCATCTAGTCAGTGTGGAAACAAAAGAGAGTTATACCTCCATGTAGGTCACAGTCATCTTATACATTCTTATTTATTGTGGGCTGATGACCACCTATATGTGAAAGTTGCAAAATGCATCTCGCCTCTCTTATTCGTTATCTATATGGATCACATTATGAAGGAAAGCAGTATTAAATATGATATCAAAATTGGAAATGTTAATCTTAGCTCTTTACTTTATGAGGATGATGTTATACTTCTAAATACATCCAGTACAAGTCTTTAAGATTCCTCTGACTAAATTGAATAACTGTTATAGATTTGTTATTAAGGTCGGCAATAACAAGACAAAGACGATGAAAATATGCAGAAAAATTGAAAATATCAACTGCGTTGTGAATGGAGAAGCTATAGAACAAGCAAAACATTTCAGTTACGTAGGCATGATCTTTAGTGAAGATGGTAAATTAAATATGGAAATAGACAACAGAATCAACAAAGCTGGTATGCTAGGAAGTCAACTGAATAAATTTATATGGAATAAGAGAGAAATTAGTCAAAACCTTAAATTATCTGTATACAAGACAGTGTTCAAACAATTTTAACTTATGGATCTAAGATCTGGGTTAGAAATAAAACACTTGATCAAAGACTAGAGACCACAGATATGAGAGTTCTGAGAAAGATTAGAGGCATGAACAGATGGCATCAGTGGCAATGTGATATTAAAAACGAGGATATTTTGGAAGAACTTGACATTGTTAGCAGAGCTAATCTTAGATGGTATGGTCACTTAAACAGAATGTGAGAGCAAAACAAGTGTTCTCTGCCAGGTTGGCAGTAAAAAACCTAGAGGAAGACCAAGATATATGTAGATTGATACAGTAAAAATTGCCTTAGAGGATAGAAATATAAGATCTGATAAAATTGGAGTCTTGACAGATAACAGATTGATTTGGAAAAAAATTGTTGATAGGAAGTTTGTAATGATGTAAGTTCTTCATGTAGTACTATCTTGACATACTGTACACCCCTTGAAGGTACATGCCAGGAATTTGATGATGATGATATTCCATTCCCATAATGGAGAATATTCTTTACAGGGAAAATTTATTGCAAAAAAAATAAAATAATATTATAGTGATTGTATACAGATCTGTGTTAAGGGTCAGAGCTGTATAACTGAGAGGAGACCTCCACTTAGTCTTTAAAGGAGGTCTCCCAATCCTCCCCTTCTCATGGTGCACCCTGTTAGGTATCCTACCTGGATACTGAACGAACTAGGATGGGCTGGCAATTTGGGATTTAGCCGACCAAATTGTATTCTTATTGGCTTAAACCACAAAAATGGTGGTATGACATATTTTAGAAAATATACATGCTTTCTGTATTATTTATGTTATTGTATTTTATTTCAATTTTTTATAATACTTTTATTCTATATAAAGTGAAATTAATATTTTGTATTTTACTGATTAGTGAATTCTCTAATTTCTATTTATTTTTCAAAATATTAATTTTTTTTCTTCTTATTTAGATACCACAGATCCTGTGGATGGGATTATTAATATTTTACAAATGTGTGATAGGGTGGTTAGGGAGTAAGAGCACCAAATTTAAGAATGTTTATTTGTTGTAACCTTTCAATGTTGTTCTATGCACTTAAGACACTTCCCCAGATGTGATTTTTTTCCCCTATCCACTGAACTTATTCAGAAGGTAAGGTGCTTTCAGTTATAGGACACACGTGTATTTTGTAACTAACTCCTGATGATATGTTGTTCATATTTCCTGCATAATTGTTTTACAGGGATACTGTAAGACAATACGTGCAGCTCTGAGTAATTATGTTAAACAAAGTGATATTGAAATTACATTAATCTTTTCAACAATGCATTTTATTTATTCTCAAAAAACTTGATTCAAGATAATTATTTTTATCAAACAATTATTTTGTAAATTAATGAAAATCCGAATATTAAAAAAAGTTCCAAATTAAGTTTTGTTTATTTTTTATTCATAATCATACTTTGAAGAATACTTCATATTGCATGAAGGTCTGCACTTTTATGATTTTGCTTTATAGAGAACAATACAAAAATCTTTAATCATATGACAATGTATAATCTTTATAATATAATATTTTTTTTCTTTGTGCTTCAACTTTCTTGGTTTCCCAGAATCGCTCATTACCGATTGAAATAAACGATTATGAAGAAAATTGTTATGTATATATTTTCTGCTAGTTTAGATATTGGACAGCAGTTTTGAAGTAGCGATAATTACGCTATCATCTATCATTCAAGATATATTTTGTACATGCTTGTAAAGTGAAATTGTATTTCATCTTTGATTGCTAAACTCTCCCTGTAATTCATGCATGCACACACACACACACACAACAAAAAAAAAACATCTGGATAAGTGTCTAAGTGCTTAGAAAAATATTGAAAGGTTATAAAAGTAAATAAACATTAAATTTGGTGCTCTTACTTCCTAACCACCCTATCATACTTTTCTAAAATATTAATACTCCATCTACAGTCTCTAGTATCTAAGTACGAAAAAAAACAAAATAATATTTTTAGAAATAAATAGAAATTAGGGAATTTGCTGATCAGTAAAATACAAAATATTAATTTCACTTTATACGGAATAAAAATATTATTAAAAAATGAAATAAAATGGCTTGTTTTGCTTTAGTTTTTCATATATGTGTATCATTACAATATTATTTCAATTTTCTTGCAATGAATTTTCCGTGAACCGAAAAGAAGACGGCTTCCAACCTGTACTGAAGCAAGTGTGCAGATTGTACTTGCAAATGATCTGTGCTATTCGTTTAGACATTCCTTTAAATTATGGTATGAAAATTCTTTTCACATCAGGTTGTAGTCTGACTGAGAAGAGATAACTGTCAATAATTTTCCAGATGCTAGTTTTGTTGTAAGTCACTGTTATATTTAATTCATCTATCAGAAAGGAATCATTGAGTGGTTTTGTTAGATTATTTAAATTCTAGTTACCAGAGCTATCATGCCTATTCCTTTGAACTCTAATGATACATGCTGCATGAACTTGTATCTTGTGATTCACGTTTTGAATGTAGTTAACTGATCTTTTCTTCCTAAATTTCTAAAAATGGCCGTGTTAAGTTGGATGAAATATATTGGAGTTGTTAATGAATTCTGTATATTTCTAAATGTGCCAGCCGTGAAAGTGTTTAACATATTTGGAGAAAGCTTTTTTCCTCTTAGTTATGAAGTAAATTATTATTATGTGACACCTCCAGGGAGTCCAAAGACTCATTGAGGGAGGTACTCTACAACTCTCTGTCTCCACCACTCACTTGCGAACTACAACGAACCACACAACTACCATCATTATTGGCCATCTACCGCCCATCCCCACTGGTATTTTCACAGACAATCACAAACAGCCATGTCCACGGCAGCATTCGAACCCACAGCCTTTTGACTGGATTGCATATACTTCTGAAGAAATTATATTCTTGTTTAATTCTTTACTCAAGTGTAAGCAATCACTTTTGTGCATGAAGTATCTTCACAACATGTATATATAGTAGAGGTTACTGACTTCACATCAGTTGCCTTTGTATTCCATGCAAAGCATGTATCCTTTTAAACATGTATATTGCAATACATTTACAAGAACATCATTTCTAGGTAAGTAATTTACTTGGTTGATGATATGTCTAGCATGCATGTCCCTTGAAAAAGTCTGACACAAGAAATAAGAAAAGTCTTTTCTAAGTTATTCTTAATAGTGATTATTTTCACAACCTCCATATCTGAATATAGGCAAAACCCTGTATTTGGAAAGACTTCAGGGCTTTTTAGCCAGTCTCATACAAAGATGGCATGGTTAATTGAAGTCTGTCAAGGAGGCATGTGATGAAGCTGTCAGCAAGGATAGAAATTCAGAAGTTTGTAGCAAATTTAAAAAGGAAGTCCTGTAAAGAAGAAATAGGTTCAAGTTATGTTCTTTGATAACACCACACAAAAATATACAAAAGCCTAAACTGTAAATTACCTGCAAACGTTTTAGGGAGACTTTGGGTATAATAGGTACTGGACATGGTAAGCATTCTAGTAGCTGTCAAAAAAGATAAGAAAATGGAGGGAAAATGACTATAAAAATGAATTTAGAGATGGCAAAGGTTAATAGAAAGGAATAAATCCATATCAGAATAAAGGATGATAATTGAGAAATCATACTAAGATTGTACTTAAGTTTGGTAGATCAGGAAAAGGCATACAGCAAAGTGCCTAGAGAAAAGCGTTTCAAAACACTACAGTTATATGGGATAAATGGAATATTATACAAAGTAATACATAGTCTATATTAAAGTGTTAATCAGCAGTTAGAATTGAAGGAAATGGTTTGTAAAATCAAGGGTAAGAAAAGGATGCACTTTATCTCCGTTCTTATTCATCTTCTACACTCAATGGACAAAATATTAGAGATAGGGGTGATGGAAGTTGACACTGACATCCCCTGCACAGAGTGAAACGTACCCAAACCAAATGCAGATGGTAAATAGGCTGACATTAGAGCTTCTCAACAGTGTATAGCAATCAACAAATATGAATGAATGTGGCAATCATAGCAACTTTGATTGTGGATGTATTATTTGGGCAAGACATACTGGGAATTGATGTAGACTGTCCAGGCTTGTACAAACCAACCAAAGGCAATGGCAACACAAATCACATTCAGTTTCAGTGTCGGAGGTCCAAGCAGCATCAGTGACTTGGCCCTCATCGTGCCATTCAGCTCTTTTCAAAGGGTTGCGACTCTCTGATGGTTTGAGGAGCCTTCTCATGTGACACATTAGGTCCCTTAGTGTGTCTGGAGAAGTTATTAAACCCTGTGAGCTACCAGAACATACTGGCTGATCACCTACACTTTCATGGCCTTCACACATCCTGCAACTGATGGTCTGCTTCAGCAAGACATTGTGCTGTCCCACCCAGGCATGGCTCAAGAAACACTAACCTGAGTTTGGGACCATCCAGTGCCCCCAAGGTCTCCATATTTAAATCCGATCAAATCTTTCTCTGGGATGCTGTAGCGTGACATCAGATCCGTATATCTGGGACCGACATCTGAGGTGCAGTTGTGGACAATTCTGGTGCAGGCATGGCCAACAAATCCCCCCTTTCACCCAGGCATCTGGTCGAGTCACTGCCTCAGAGAGTACAGGCTGTTTGTTGTTCGCAGTAGAGCATGACCGACATGCTAGGTAGGTATCTCTAATATTTTGTTCATTGAGTGTATATGGATCACATTATTAAAGAAACTGGCTAAACCTGATATGAAAATTGGAGATATCAAACTTTACAGTTTTTTTCTTTATGCTGATGATGTCCTACTCTAAAAAATATCCAGTGGAATATAGCATTGTCTAACTAAATTGCATATTAGCTGTAACAAATTTGGCATGAAAATCAGCAGTAAAAAGACCAAAATTGTACAAAAAAGACCATAAAAAACTAGGTACATTCTCAGTAGAGAACCTGTAGAATGAGTAAAATATTTCAGCTATTTAGGCACAGTTTTTACTGAAGATGGCAAATTGGATTTGGAAATAGACAACAGAATAAGCAAGCTGGTATAGTGGGGGAGCCAGTTGAATAAATTTATATGAAGGGAAAAAACCCACTAAATTAGCAGTATACAAAACAGTAGTTTGAACAGTTTTAAGTTACAGATCTGAGAGTTAGGCTAGAAATAAAACGTGATCAAACACTAGAAACCACAGGTATAAGAGTTCTGAGAAAGATTAGAGGAGTGAACAGGTGGTAGCAATGACAGAATGGTTACTTTATTGGACAAAATAAACTGTTTCAACAAATCATGGGTACTGCAATGGGCAATCCTGTATATCACCTGCTGATTACTTTATGGCACACAAAGAAGCACCGAATTCCTAACATAAATTCTTCTCTACCTTGTATTTGGCTATGTTTTGTTGACAATGTCTTTGCAATCTGGTCTCACTCTGAAACTGAGTTACTTCAGTTTTCAGACAAAATTAACTCCTTATGTACACTTGTATTAAGTTCACTATTGAGCATGAATGTAACAACATTTTCCTCTTTCTTGGATATTGTAATACATCGTAACTCTGCTGGTAATATTGAATTTTTTGTTTACAGAAAGCCATCCTCGACAGGCAGATATATTCACACAGCTTCACATCACCATCATAGAAATATAAGATCTGATAATGTTTGAGTCTTGACAGGTAACAGATTGATTTGGAGGAAAATTTTAGATAGGACGTTAGTAATGATGCAAGTTTATCATGTAGTACTATCATATCCTGTACATCCCTTGAGGGTACATATCAGGAATTTGATGATGATAATGAGAATGTTAAAATGGAAAAGAAGTGGTTTTGATCATAACCATTTCTTTTCTAAAGCCAGAAATGCCACAAATACATATTCTTGTAAATAATAATAGGGAAATTGTCATGATCGTTGCTTTACACTCATCATCATCATCGTGTGTCATCTCCATCTAGGATGTTAACTACCATGATGTGACTCATGGGTTGACTACGGGCATAAAGAGAAATGTTGTGAGAACCCTATCTCTTCTGCATTGTTGTAAGTATTTGTGACTGCAGATCCATGTATGTTTACAGGACTGGTTTGCCTATTCTGAGGAACGAAAAATCTGTTTCCAGGTGAAAAAAAAACTCTATCCCTGTATGAGACTGGAATAGATTCCCATATAGGATGGAAAGCATTCGCCCATAGACTGTGCAAAGAGATACCCGACATGAGCAATGCATTAAAGTGTACATATTTACTAATGTATAATTTTATTATTAGTACTACTGTAACTCTTTCTTTGTCACAGTCCTTGCAAACAAGTAAACCATAATCAATCAAGCAGGCATTATTGTGGTCTAATTTAATTTGTTTTGATTGTTTATGTTTTAACATCAGTTGTTCATTTTTCCTATTGTAGTTCTAAAGAAGCTACCAGAATATATAGGTTTATGAAATTAGTCAGTATAATGCCAATATGGTTGGCAGAGTGGTTAGCGTATCCATTCTCCAGCCAAAATGCTGCAGGTTCGAATCCCATCCTGGTTATGGATGTTTGTGATTGTCTTTGAAAATACTAGTGGTGGTGGGAAGTAGATGCCATTGGCGTAGATCAGTGTTTCCCAACCTTTTTGATGTCGCAGACCCCCTGTAGCGAACTTTTATTCACCGCGGCCCCATAAAATCCAAAATGGAAATTTTTTATATTTTACATATCATAAAGATGAAGTAATAAATTACAATTTTACAACACTAAATGTGTCATTTATGACAATGCAATACTGTTATAAATGGAGATATTCGGAAGAATATGAACATATCAATTAGGCCTAATATTATGAATTTAACACTCGCCTAATGTGATGGCTGGTGCTGTTTTTCAGATGTCAACTTTCGCATGTCAGGATCAAAACTGGATAATTTCAGACGTAGATTTGGCTACACGTTAACTCTGTTCCTGTATTTGTTTTTCATATATACAAGATGGGAAATGTTGTCTCGCACAGATATGTAGTGGCAAATGGCAACAGATGTCTTACAGCCCTTTTGGAAATTTCAGGGTAAACAGACTTAGCTTGGAACCAAAACTCCAGTAACAGTAACGAAGGAAACAGCATTTTGAACGTCGAATCACAAGACAGCTCGATAAGTTCTGCTTCAACAGAAGGAAGTTCATATTCCGAGTCTAGAAAGAGAGTGTTCATCCAGTCGTGTTTTTTTTTTTTTTTTTTTTTTTTTTTTTTTTTTTTTTTTTCAGGACAAAGCGGAAAATGACCTCATATGTTTAATCATACTTTAAGCATCACTAGAAAGGGGGTTCACTGAAATCAATGTAGTCACTCAGCGTGTGAAAGGAATCATAGTTTCCTTTCTCGATATGGTTGCACCACAAATTTAACCTTGATTGTTGACCTTGATTTAACCTTGTTGTCGCTATCTTGTCTTGCACAGAAAACACTGTGACAGATGTACCTTTGAAGGCTTGAATTAAGAGTATTCAAGATGTTAAAAAATGTCTGCCAAGTAAGCAAGAGATGAGAGAAATCATTTAAATAGTGTGTGAACTCAAATTTGGAGTTTATGAGGAACAAGCTTACTTCGTCACGAAGCCCCAACAACCGTGTCAGAACCTTTCCCCGGGACAGCCATTGGATTTCTAAGTGCAATAATAAGTGTTCGTGACCACGTCCCATTTCACTACAAAGTTCAGAAAATAACCGGCTGTTAAGAGGATGGGCTTTAATAAAATTGACAATTTTTACTGCCTTGTCTAGAACGGTTTTTATTTTGGAAGGCATACGGCATGTAGCTAGTACTTTGCAGCGTATATAACTGTGTCCATTTCACAAGAGGTGCGACTTTTTGGATACGTACGCCCAAACCTTTATGTATTCCCAACATTGCCTGAACACCATCTGTGCTGATACCTACACATTTTTCCCATTGAAGTTTATTTGTAATTATGAAGTCATTGACAACTTTGAAAAGGGCTTCAGCAGTTGTATGAAGAGGTCACGATTCACAGAACAAAAAGTCTTCACAAACTTTATTTTCGTGTTCATATCACACAAAATCTAGCAAATTAGCATTATTTGAAATATCATGGCTTTCATCCAATTGCAATGCAAAATATTCACTATTCACTATTGTTGATTCTTCTTTTCACAGTATTCAGATAATGATATTAGAATTAAAAGAAACACGTAGGGGTGCTTAAGGGTCAAAGCTGTATAACTGAGAGGAGACCTCCACATAGCCTTTAAAGGAATGCGGAGAACCGACCAGGGCTTCTGACCTAATGTCCAATCCTCACCTTCTCGTGGTGCACCCTGTTGGGTATCTACTTTGATACTGAACGAACGAGGATGGGCTGGCAATTTGGGATTTAGCCGACCAAATTGTATTCTTATTGGTTAAACCAAAATAAAAAATGATGGTACAACATGACAAAATTTCATGCCGGCTGGGGCGTCGCCCGGTTAAACAAGGCCCCCGTTGTTTTCGCCAGGGAACCAGGGCGAACAGCGAAAAGTCAGCTACTGGAACAAATCTGAAAACAAACCCCAACTCAACATCACCAGAGTTAAAGATCGGTACTATCAACGTAAGAAGCCTGAATGGCAAAGAAATGGAGCTAGCTGAGGAATTAGATAAGTACCAGATCGACATAATAGGGGTGACTGAAACAAAAAAGACCAAAACTGGTGAGATCTTTCTGAGCAATAAATACAAAATGTTATATTCAGGCAATGACAATCAAGGAAAAGAAGGAGTAGCCATAGTATTCAACACAAAATACGAGGCTAATCTTCTTGAATGGCAGTCAGTCTCAAGTAGAGTAATGTGGGCAAATATGAGAATGGGGAACTGGACAATGAGACTTATTTGTGCCTATGGTCCCACAGAAGGTTCTACTAAGGTAGAAGTGGAGGAATTTTTTGAGGCTTTAGAAAAAGCAACTGACACAATGAAAAAGGAAAAGTTGGTCCTTGTTGGGGATCTAAATAGTAGAGTAGGAAATGATTGTGAGACATACAAAAATATTTTGGGAAAATTTGGAGAAAAGAGCAAAGCTAATAATAATGGCAAATATCTGTTGGATTTCTGCTCAGGACATGGACTGGTTATTACTAACACCATGTTCCAACATAAAAATGTGCACAAATTCACATGGAGAGAAGAGGCTAGGAATAAGAAAAGTCTCATTGACTATGTTATTGTTGATAGTGATGTTTTCTCCCTGGTGCAGGACACCAGAGTGTACAGAGGATTTGAAATTGGAAGTGATCACTATTTAGTCTTGAGCAAGTTAAAATTGAATTTCATACTGAAAAGAATAACATGTAAGAAAGTTTTAAAGCAAATAAAAGTTGAGCAGCTCTCAGATGTGAACTGTAGACTAAAATACAGAAATATTATTGAAAAGAAAATGAAAGAGTTTGAGAACAGGAATCAAACCTTGGAGATTCAGTGGCAAACTCTGAAGGAAACATTGATTGATTCTGCCAGAGAGGCATGTGGAGAGGTTGTGTGCAAAGATAAAAAAATCAGAACTCCCTGGTGGACACAGGAAGTTAAAGAGGCAGTGAAGGAAAAGAAGAAAGCATATCAAAAGTTCCTGGCAAATAAGTCAGCTTTTACTCTTACAGAATACAGAGACAAATGTAAGAAAGCTAAACAGTGTGTAAAACTAGCTAAACAAAAGTCATGGGAGGACTTTGGCAAGAATATAGAAAATAAATATCAAGAAGGTGGCAAAATATTCTGGAGGTTGTTGAAGAAGCTTAGGAATGGAGGAAAGAGTGCTGTAAAAGGAATTAGAGATGATAAAGGTGAAATGAAAACAGGAGAAAAAGATATCCTTGAAGTATGGAGTAATTACTTTGAAAAACTGCTAGATGAAACAAGCAGTGATGAGAGCACAGTGATAAAAAACACTGACCAGGCATGCAGTCAGGAATACATATCCATACTTGAAGTAGAAAAAGCCATCAAAGGCTTGAAATGTGGAAAGGCAGCAGGAGTAGATGATATTCGACCAGAAATGCTGAAGTATGGTGGTATAAGAGTCCTACAGTGGCTGCACTGCATAGTTCAGAAAGCCTGGACA
Organism: Typopeltis vanoorti; assembly: GCF_054136105.1. Classification (NCBI taxonomy): domain Eukaryota; kingdom Metazoa; phylum Arthropoda; class Arachnida; order Uropygi; family Thelyphonidae; genus Typopeltis; species Typopeltis vanoorti. The sequence goes on from NC_143557.1 coordinate 133,402,482, forward strand.
GAGGGACGAATTCCCGATGATTGGAGTAGAGCTCTCATAGTACCCATATATAAAAAGGGAAATAAAACTGAATGTGAGAATTACAGAGGTATTTCCCTACTGAGTGTTCCTGGCAAGATCTATGCAAGTATACTTGAGAAACGGTTGAGAAGAATTGTGGAAGAAAAGCTTGGTGAAGAACAAGCTGGATTCAGACCAAATAGAGGCTGTCAGGATCAGATCTTCACTTTACGACAAATAGTCGAGAAAGCATGGGAATATAACAAAGATCTGTATTTAAGTTTTGTCGATTTGGAAAAGGCATATGACAAGGTGCCAAGAGAGAAGCTATTCAATACGCTGCAGTTATATGGTGTCAATGGGGCATTATATCAAGCAATACTTAGTCTTTATTTGAGTTGTGAGTCAGCAGTTAGAATTGAAGGAAGTACAGGAAGATGGTTTAATGTTAAATCTGGTGTGAGACAAGGATGTACATTATCCCCTCTGTTATTCATTATCTATATGGATCACATTATGAAGGAATGTGGTATTAAACCTGATATCAAAATTGGAGATGTTAATGTCAGCTCTTTGCTTTATGCGGATGATGTTATACTTCTAAATAAATCCGCTACAAGTCTGCAAGATTCTCTGACTAAATTGAATAGCTGTTGTAATAGATATGGTATGAAGGTCAGCAATAAAAAGACAAAGACAATGAAAATAGGCAGAATTATTGAAAATGTCAACTGTGTTGTGAATGGAGAACCTGTGGAACAAGTAAAACATTTCAGCTACTTAGGCACAATTTTTACTGAAGATGGTAAACTAAATATAGAAATAGACAACAGAATCAGCAAAGCTGGTATCGTGGGAAGTCAATTGAATAAATTCATATGGAATAAGAAAGAAATTAGTCGGAACACTAAATTAGCTGTATACAAGACTGTGTTCAAACCAATTTTAACTTATGGATCTGAGAGCTGGGTCAGAAGTAAAACACTTGACCAAAGACTAGAGACCGCAGATATGAGAGTCCTGAGAAAGATTAGAGGCGTGAACAGATGGCATCAATGGCAATATCATATTAAAAATGAGGATATTAGGAAAGAACTTGACATTGTCAGCATCCAGGAATGCGTTAGCAGAGCTAATCTCAGGTGGTATGGTCACTTGAATAGAATGGGAGAGGAAAGATTAGCAAAACAAGTGTTCTCTGCCAAGTTGGCAGGAAAACGACCCAGAGGAAGACCAAGATATAGGTGGATTGATACGGTACAAAGTGCCTTAGACGATAGAAATATAAGATCTGATAATGTTGAAGTCTTGACAAGTAACAGACTGATTTGGAGGAAAATTGTAGATAGGAAGTTAGTAATGATGTAATTTTTTCATGTAGTACTGTCATATCCTGTACACCCCTTGAGGGTACATGGCAGGAATTTGATGATGATGATGATGATGAAGAAACACGTATTAACCACAGTGAAAATTATTTAATTGTAAATATTTCATCCTAAGTATCTTAGGACATCATCAGTACAGTAATTTAAACAATAATAGGAATAACATACAGTTAGGGCGCATGATTACAATAGAATCTCATTAAATGTATGACAATTTCCCATACTTTAGGAATAGTAAGAACGTCGTTGCAGTTTAAATTTGGTCTGTGCAGTAGGGCTGCAGAACTTTGTATAAACATTCATATTTATATAAAGATCTATGTAAAAGTTTAGACTTTTCCCAATGGATCCTATGGCTTGGATTTTCAATTCCGTGTTGTTGTTGTGAGAGAGGCCAGATTTCTGCGGTTTAAAAAGACAAATGTGGTCTTGATGTTCCGAGATGCGTTTCTGAACAGACCTACCTGTCTGTCCAAGGTAAGATAATTTGCATGAGCATGGATTTTTTTTTTTTTTTTAAACTTCTGTAACACGTTACACACGTTTAATTGAGATTCTATTGCAATCTATTATAATCATGCGCCCTGACTGTATGTTATTCTTATTATTGTTTAAACTACTGTACTGGTGATGTTCTAAGATACTTAGGATGAAATATTTACAATTAAATAATTTTCACTGTGGTTAATACGTGTGTTTCTTTTAATTATATCACCACAAGTTTCGTTATTTTTAAAAAAAATGATATTAGAGACGCCTCGACATGTTTTTCACTAAATAAGTTCTTTGTTATCGCTTTTGTCACAGGCAAAATGAAATCTTTCCCAATCGTATGGGGTTGTCCATCTCTAGCGATCGGAAGGGTGACTTCGTAATAGGCAAGAACAGCCTTTTCATTTTTTGTTCCACACACAATGTCCTTAACTAAATTCTGTGAACCACAAAGTTGCGGTTTTTTATTTTGAAAATATTCTATTGGCTTATTAACTGATTTGCCATGTTTTGTTTCAAGGTGGTGTCTCAACTTCGTTTTCATAGATTCATTCAATAACACTTCGCAACAAAGAACACTGTGATCTGTCTTCGCTGTCTTTATTCAGAACGGAAAATGCCATTTGCAAATAGGATGGACAATATTTGCGTGATTTTTTGAGGGAAGGAACTTTATCTGCACTAGTACTATTTTCGACAACACTAGATCCACTCGGATTATTGTCTGTCTTGCGTTTCAACGATCCACACTTTAACCACTAATCCATATCTAAATAAAATCGTGAACAAATTGAAAATCAGAAGTTTCATTGTGAACTCAATTATTTTACCAAAAGCTGAAAAACTGAATATTAAACTGAGAAAAACACACTTGTATAATATTATAAAATTTAATTATAATTTATTAAATTAAATTACAAAGAGTTATTCACCTCTGCTTTGCAGAGGGAAGAAGTAACGGTACCAACATTCGTGTTAAATTTTACTTAAATCATGGGCCTCAAGAGCCAGAGATATACATTGCAAATATCCCAGTTGTGAGCAACATGATAAGAGAAAGTTTAATGAAAATAAACTATCCCGTGGGGCCCCTTTGAATTACTCCGGGAGTCCGCAGACCACAGGTTGGAAAACACTGGTGTAGATGATGAGGTTTGCTGTAGTTGGTGGAGACAGAGTTATAGAGTAGGTGCCCTCCCTTGATGAGTCTTTGGACTCCCTGGAGACGTCGCATAATAATAATAACTATTCCCTAGTGTAAAGTCGCAACAAATAAAATTTCTTTATTATAGTATGCCCACCGTTTGTAGGTCTCTCCTTGGCATTTTGCCAAGAATAGTCGATTCGTGCTGAAAGGGAGAAAGAAATGAAAGATGTATGAATTGGTCGCCAACATGCGAAATCATGTGCTTTCTTGTCTGTCGCTGTACTAGTAGCTTGATTTTTGTTGTCGCTTTTTTTGCATCATTTTTTTATTATTAATTTGTATGATGGATCCAGTACAGTCAACAAGTTCTGTTGTTAAACGTTTCAGTAGCTCTTGCAAAAGAATATTGAATAATGTGCTGGCATTCTGTGAAACAGAATTGTCAGAAGGCCATCTCCTTGTTCCTCTTTGTCAACTCATAAAACGTGCAAGTGCAATTGCAGGCGTATCGGGGTCGACTGTTAAAAGAATACGTAGGGAATCAAAAGGTGAAGGTAAGCCAAAATTTAAATCTCCTAAAAAAAAAGCACCACAGAAAGAAAATCATCGAAACCATAGCTTTGAATGATTTTGATGTAGACGTTATAAGAAGAACTATTCATGAATATTACGTGGTCGAGAAAAGAGTGCCAACTGTTCCAAAATTGATTCCTGTGCTTTAAAAAAAAATTAATTTTCCTTGGAAAAGAGATACTTTAAGGAAAATACTTCATGAAATCGGATTTTGTTTTAAAAAGCCCCAGAATTAAAGGGAACTTATCATGGAGCGAAGTGACATTGTTTTATCTAGAATGCAGTATTTGAGAGCAGTAAGACGTTTCAGGGAGGAGAAAATACCGATTGTGTATCTAGATTAAACGTGGATTGATAGTAATTTAACTTATGGAAAATGTTGGTAGTCTAAAGAAGAATGTGGAGTGCTACAAACTGGAAATACCTCGCAGTGCATAATAATTTTGTGTGCAGGTGGAGAAATGGGTTTTTTACTGAATTAAAACTTACTATACAAAGCCAATTCAACTACTGGAGATTACCATGGGCAAATGAATTCTATGATCTTCGAAAAGTGGGCAGAAGAAAAAACCTTCCTAAAAATGCCGTTGTTATAATTGATAACGCTTCATATCACTCTATTCGATTAAATGAAGTTCCAAATTGGTCTAATAAGAAGCAAGTTCTTATTAGTTCTTATGGATTGGCTCTCTGCAAATAACATTTCTCATTCCCCAGATATGTGAAAAATTGAATTGCTTAATTTGGTCAAAAGAAACTTGTCCACAACTAAACTATTTAAATTCGACACGATGCTCAAAGAGCATGGATTTCATTGCGATATTAATGCTATTGAGTATGTTTGGGCAGAAGTGAATAGTTTCATTCGCCATTGCAATGTAACTGGGGATATTGACATGTCGAAACTTTTTAAGCTTTCAGAACAGGCGATTGAAAGTATTACATTTCAAAACTAGGGAAAATATTGCTCTCATGTCATCTCATTGGAAAATATGTATTGGGACAGATGGAATTATCGAAGAATTATGCAAACCTTTGGTGATCAGTTTAAGTGAAAGTGATGGCGATTCGGACATCGATTCAGATGACTCTGAAGATTAAAAGGATTTGATAATGGTATTTTTTTCCAACCTTTTTTTTTAATGGGTTTGTTAAAAGAGTCGCAACATGTCATAAATAATTAATCAGTTTAAGATATTAAAGTGTCTTGGTTCTCTCAACTGTAAGTTTAGAAGATCTAAGTTCATTTGAAAAAATTTCTGATTTTCTGTATAATTATTTTTGTTTTATGCTATACCTTTTTTAATTTTGTTAATACTCTACGTACATTTTTCCAACTGTTATACAAGCAAAATAGTTATACTTTAAAAACAGTAATATTCGTAAAAGAAAATCTAAATTTACCGACCTGTAATAATAAACAAACTCATCCCAGAAGACAGATTGATTACCGTATTATCGGAATGGATTCTCCTTTTTCTGACATGCGCAGAAGTGTCGAAGGATCTGTAATCGGTGGGTGAACTATACTATTATATATTTTAGTTGTACATATTCTTGATCATAAGACCTTTTGCCTATACCTATCTTTTCCATATTTTTTCCGACTTCTTTTTGAAATAAGTCTAAAACGAAAGCCGTTTTCCAATTCCCGGTGTCTCCTATTTTTTTTCTTTTTTTTTTAATAACTATCCGAAGCACTGATCAGCTCAGCAGACAAATAACTTATCGTTGGTGATTTTCCATTCTTCATCTTCCTTAATGCTTCTTCCACCTCTTCCAGGCCTATTTCTCTATTATCTCTCATATCTATATTCATTTCAGTTATTTCACTGTTGCTTGCACTTTTAACAGATCTCTACCTTATTCTCATTAATATTTTCTTCAAGCTTGTGCAAGTTCAGTTTTTTTTATTTATTTTTCTTTTGCAATTCTGTCATCATTCGACTTAGTCTTTATTAACTTCCAAAATGTGCTTTATTTTTTGACCTCATTGCCTTTAACTCTCTCATTCTATCAGCAGGTTTATTTTCCTTTTGATTCTATGGTTACTTCTCGTAGGCTTTGACCCAAGGTGAAAATTCTAGCTTTACTTCATTCTGCTTTAACAGTTATTTAAGATGTTCATTTTTTTATTTTGTATATGCACCTTACGAGCAGCTTTAAGAGGACCATTCTCCATCTAAAGTGATTGCAAAACTTGAATGTTTTGCAAACAAGGACTAGGACTTTTTTGACAAGGCTGAAGAGTCCTCTGTTTGTTCTTACTGATCTTGTTAACTTAGCAAGGAAAAGATTATGTTCTCAAAGGAAAAACAGACAGAGAAGTTCTTGAGAAACAAGTGTACCTTAATGGAGAAAAAATCGAGGAAGTCCGCAAGTTTAAGTATCTGGGATTCATTATTAATGTGAAAAATTGCTGTTCAGAAGAAGATTAGGAATGGTCCGAAACTTGTCTAAAATCTGGAAAGATGGGTCTGTCTCCATAGGAACAAAGTTGAGGATTCTGGTTCAACAACGACTTATGAATGTGAGACTCGGAGCCTAAAGAAGTCTGATAGGAAAAGGATAACTACTTTTGAGATGTGGGTGTTAATAGAGGGCTGTTGAGGATATACTAAAAGGAAGACAGACAAATAGGTGCCCAAAAGGATCAGTAGAACTTTAAGGCTACTTAAGGATGTTGACAGAGAAAGTTGAAATACTTTGGATACATTAAAAGGATGGAAGGGGGACTTCTCAAAATAATAACAGAAGTAAACTTCATGGGAAAAGAGGAGGGTGTAGACCATCAATGAGATGGATGGATGGAGTGACTGACTTCAGAGTTGTGAAGCCTCCAGAAAAACATACAACAGGACCATCAGGTGTGGCATATCACTGAGCATCTGAGTGACCATACGGCATCTGTTGAAATCCGATGAATAGATGGATGGAGGCATTTCCTATTAATTAATTAAATTAATTCTGTTCTCACCTCACATGTCCTTTTGTCCCTGATGTGAAGTTGGACTTTGTGAGGTGCTGAAATACTCTGGCAGCTGTTGAGACATGAGAGCGTTTAGCTACCTGACTCCATAATCCACAGTGAAAGATTTTTCAAGTCCCATAATATGGAATTTGGAGTAATTGTGGAATTATACTGCGATTAGCTTCTGCTGTCATAGGACACTACCCAGCCACCATAAAACTTATTATCATGATCATCAGTGTACACTGTACACCCCTTGAGGGTACATAGCAGGAATTTGATGATGATGATCGTGATCATCATCAGTGTTTAGAAAATAATTTATATCAATCAGGGTTGCATTGAAATATGCTGATTATGGCTGTTTTACTATCACAAATACTAGTAGTAGTAGGGTGGTCGTCACTGAAATACTGTTCCTTTTGCTCATGTGCATATTAATAAATTAAATTTTTGAGTATGTTATTTCATTTCTTGTTGAATTTATTTATTAATACTTTTGATTTTGTCTTTGCAGGTTGTGTAAAGTGGATAATCATACTATGAATTGTGCTCTTTCTGACGTTGCATCTTCAACAAAGTGTGAAGTACGAGATCTGGCTGCAGCAAAATTTGCACATAAGGGTGATTCTTGTGTAGAAAATATATGCAGTGGATGCCATATAACTGAGGTATCAAACCACAACTGTATGACTTCGGATAATCAAAGTAGATGTGATGTGGAAAGTGTTAAGCTTCATAAGCAAGATATCTCTCTAAACTCTGAGTTAACAAAACTTCCAAATGGTGCTAGCAGTACAGAGAAGATGGAGTTTGTGAATTGCAATGGAGATCTGCCAGACAACCTTCAAAATGCAGTTGAGAAGCCTCAAGGTTCTGCTTTATCATCCCAAGATGCTGTTGCCAAGGAACCAGGTATTGTGGAATCAAGTTCTGTTAATGGTTTTACTAGTTCCTGCAGCAATCCACCTTCCAGTCCTGGAACTCAGAAAAGTGTATGTAATGAAGAATCGTCTTCAGAAGATACTTCTTATAAAATACATGATTCAGAAACAAATCACAACCTTGACACTTGCTTAAAACAAAGTTCCTCAGATTCTGTTAGATTAAAATGTAATGAAAATAGCAAAGTTAGCTGTTCCTCTGATTGCAGTATATCAGATATTGCTAGTGAATTAGCAGTGAATGATTCACAAGTTAGTTGCAGCAGTGCTGAAGATAGTGTTGCTGTAATTTCTTCTCAAATAACTAAAGGAAAAGGCATGAAAGCTGATAAGGAATCTCTCCACACTGAAGAAAAGAGCCAATCTACTGAAGTGTTAGATCATTGTCATAAAGATAACACAGTGTCAAATTCATCTTGCCAATTGCAAAATACCCAAATTGAAAAATCTGTGGAAGATGAAGAAGCTAGTAATGTTCCTGCCAAAGACTCTAGCTCTGATCTGTGTATTAAGCAAGATATTACCACAACTGATGCTCGGGATTATAATCGTGAAAGCATGGTTAGTAGTGCATCTGAAATGTTACATGAAACATTGGATAAATTACCTGAAAATGAAGAAATAAAGAGCAGTGAAATGAATTCATCAGAAATGAATCCAGTCGAGACAGGCCTTCCTGAAAGTTTTAATGGATGTGTAACAGTTGGAAAATACATTCCAGTTAAAGGTGATTTTACTTTACGTAGCAGTGAGGCTCTTATTGAAAGTCCATCTCTCCTTATACCATTCCTCCTTAAGGAACAAGATAGGTTTCCAGCCAAAATGGAAAAGAATGAATCTCATGGAGAAAACAGAGGCTTCTTTCATACCTCAGTAGGAGAATTTTTAATTGGAATAGGACTCAGTAGAGTAAATGAATGGGTTTATAAAGATCTGACTAAACTAAAGTTAAGACAGATTAAAAAAGGAGGTCGAAAGGAAGAACTTGAAAAAGAATTACAACAGCTTCAGAACCATTATATGGAAGCAAAGAAAGCTAATGAACCATTTGCATTATCCATAAAGAAATGTGAAATATGTGATTTTGTTACAGAATCTAGTACTGTTATGGATGGACATTTACTTGCACCACATGTAACACTTCGTAAGGAATATAGGTGTAGTTATTGTATACATATAACTCGAGATCCTAGAGAAATGCTTTTCCACATGGAAGCATTACATAATAAAATCGGACATATAGAACCATTTACTCAGCTTTACCAGTGCCCATTTTGTCCGTTTGAAAATAATTCAAAAGTTAAACTGAATACCCACCTGAACAAATGCCAAAAATATTTTGATCGTGCATCAAATTTAGCACCACCAAGAGACTTTGAATATCCTGCTTTGACACCAAAGCCCATAACAGTATCAGTTGTAAAATTTTATGAAAAATCCATCAACCCTGCCCATCGTCCACGTGGGAGACCAAGAAAATGTGACTCTTTGCCTGATGCATATCAGCATTTTTCTCAGATGGCAGCTGGATTATCACGACCTCTTGGTCCTAACCAAAACTTACCTTTGTACAGACAGTTAGCATCCTCTACTCTCACTGAAAACCTCACTGCTCCTGTCCAGCCATGCCGACTACCTCCACCTCTCCACTTGCCTCCATCAGCTGTAACTCTAAGACCTAGGCATCCAATTCTAGGACAAATGTGTCCAAGTCCTCCACAATTGCAGCTGCCACCTGCAAATCGTATCTTCCAAGTTGTCAGTAGTACAGGTCAGGTGTTACCGCTTCTTGGCAACAGTCACCTTGTTACGTCAGCTTCTTCACAGTTTTCTCTTATGCCAGCATCTCTGGATGGCACACTTTGTCAAAAAAAATTGCCAAATCCACAATCAGTAACTTTCTATACTGGCAGGTTTGGAGGAGGCATGATTTCACAACCATCTGGTTCTCAGCCCATCTTAAAACCGCCTACAAATATGAAAATAGCACAGCCACCAAAATTGCAAGGTCCTTATCCAGTACAAAATTCAAAATCACCATCGCCAACAGTATCTCATATGTCACCTAGTACATTGGTAGTTTGTGAAATTTGTGATGGATATATTAAGGATCTGGAACAATTGAGAACGCATATGCAACTAATACACAAAGTAAAGATCCATCCAAAAATGTTAGCGAGTCGACCTCCATTAAACTGTCAGAAGTGTCAGTGGCGATTTTTTACAGATCAGGGTTTAGAACGGCACCTCTTAGGAGCCCATGGATTAGTCACATCTAATATGCAAGAACTTGCTAACAAAAATCAAGATGCTGGTTGTTGTACAGTTTGTGGTCGAGTTTATGCAAGCAAACTGGTAGCTCACATGAGTCAAGTGCATAAGGTTACTTTAAAACCTGCCCATTTATCTTATAAATGTACAGTCTGTTCAGCAACTTTTAACCTTTACAAATTATTTGAAAACCATGTGTATCTAGTTCATAGTGGTGGTGTAAAGAGACCTGCAGAAGACAGTTCGCCCATCCCTAGCAAGAAAACCTCATTTCCAAATTCTGAGTCACAAGAATCTTCTGATAAGGAAACCCCACCAAAAAGTGAAAGGACAACCGACTCTCCCAAAAAAACCAACTTAAGCAAAGTTACCTCAGATAGTGATGACAGCAATAGTGATCAACCACGAAAATGCAAAGACTGTGGTAATGAAATAAAAGATATCATGTCACATTTAAAAGAGAAACATTTAAAAACATGTGGTGTAAAATTGTGTAGAATTGAAAAATGTGAAAAGTGCCTGTATTCTTCGGATAGTATGATTGTTATACGAATGTCAGATTTTGGTCTTGGAGATGACGACGACGATGATGATGAAGAAGAAGAAGAGAAAGAACAAGAGGACAAAAAATTAGAAGGGGCAAGTGGTACAAATGAAGCCAAAACAGTAAGCAAAGACTCTGCATTTGTGAATAAAAATAGCAAACCGTAAAGCCATATCTTTCACTGAAGAGCAGGATTCTTCAGTGTTACAACTGTTTAAAATTAGGAAAATTTACATACTGCAAGGATTGAAATGAATGCAGATGTGCTTAACAGTTTTGCAGAACTGATTCTGTGTATGAAGTGCTTTTCTACACCTTTGTCATTCCTGGTGATATAAATGGTTCTGTATAAATAGTTTTAAATAACAGATGGTTTTTGAAATGAATTCTGGTTTATTCTCTCTTCACCTTGTAAAAAGAGTGTAGTTTGTAAAATACATGATAGTTTTTCTTTTAACAACTGAACACTAATTTCTACTTTCTTCTCACCAGTTAACCAAAGAGTCATGGTGACAAGTGGCACAGGGTGGGTTTTTATTTTTATTTTTTTCTCTCCTGAATTTAAATTAAGGGGGGGAAACATTAGACACATTGTATCCATAGTAGCATGAAAATGTGCTGGTTCTTTTGTAGACTGCTTTGGTGTACACACTTTCATTAGTAAAAAAATTGTAAGTGATACTAGTGTGATTTGTGTATATGGCCCCGTTATCTCTGGCTACAGTTACAGAAACAAGCAGTATCTCTTAGTAACACTTGCAAGTTTGTAAATGTGTCTGACACTTTCATTTGTGAATATAGTGATAAATTAAGAACTTGTGGTACATCTCTATTATTAAGTTTAAATGTATGCCTGTAACTTGCAAGTGGGACTTATTTTTCTATTTTAAATTAATTCATAGTGATTGCAGCCAGAGGTAAGACCAAAATTGATGCTGCCATTTCTGTAGTCCTTTTCCTAGTTTAAAAATTATTTATGGCTGAATAAATGTAAATAAAATGCTTTTTGTACCATACATATTTTACTTCTTATTGTTATTTCTAACATTATTAAAATTTCAAGGACCATTGCACCCCCTTTGGTTTGCTTAATGTTTATTTGTATGTCCTTGTGTATCCCCCCCTTTCATTTTCATCATTCCCTTTTCCTTTTCATTGTTTGTGCATAATATTTATTGATTCAGTAAACTTAAATCAAGTATCATATACACAGTAACATTTGTATCAAATATCCCTGCACTTGACACTTTTGTGAATTGTAAATATTTTCCATAGTTTTTGTAAACTTGAATAATAATGATCACTGTGAAAGATTTTTTAAAAATCTAATTATACATCGTAATATATCATAAGAATATCTTCAGTAGAAAGATCTATTTTTATGAAAATTTTAGGGGATAAATGAAACTCGAGTTATTCATGTTTAGTATTCATTCTCCTAAAGCAGTTTTAGTAGAACTTTTTAAGAATGCTAGGCTTCTACTTTAACTATTTGTGAATATATACACATTGTCAAAAAAAAAAAAAATGTTAACTATAAATTGGCCTGATTTATATGTTTTATTAATCAGTAAAGCATTTTCATCAAATATCTCAAAATAGTTCTGAATCATTTTTTGTAAACAGAATTGTATTATAAAAAAAAAAAAAAAAAAAAAAAAACTGTCATTTTTCTGGATTAACTATATTCCTCGTAAAGCAAAAATATCCCTTTTTGCTTTTAAATAAAGAACAAAATAAAAATGGAATTCAGTTTTCATTTTCCAGGTTTGATTAGTAGGTAGCCTCTCTTACAAATTATTGTTTAATTCTATGTTTGGGATGCTTAAAATTGTGGGATTTATTTGTATCACTGTTGATTAACTGTTTGCATCTGTGCATTCTCTGCTGTGATCTTTACAAGGCAAATTCACAAAAAATTAGTAATGGGACTTTTTTTTTTTTTAAGGTCATGCTGGTAGGTTATTTAATAGTATGATGTGATTAAGAAGACTCCAAGCCACTTGCATTATATTTCTGATTGTTGAACTGATTTTATAAAAGAGGTGCACTGTAAATTTTTCCAGTACTAAAGAAAGTGGTGAATGACTGGAATTGGTTGCGAGAGGTTATTATAAGGTGCATTGTCAGTGAATGAGCATAATACCCAATGTGGTAAGCATTGGGTATTATGATTAGTGTGACCAATCAATTGGGATGTGATGGAGATGCTATCTTTTGGATAGGTTTTTTCTTTGGTATGCATTTCATTGGTTGTTCTTAGCATTATTTTACTTTAAATCATACATCAACAAATGAAGCGCTTTGGCATAGAAATATGCTGGATCTGTGCCACTTCAGGTTACGAAGAAAGCAGGTGTCACCATAATTATAAAAATGTTCATTTGCATAAACAATATATTCGTGCATTGCTTTTAGAGTATTAACCAGTCATCTATGTTAAAGATGACTGGTTAAGAGAGTGATTATTAATGAGTTTAATTGTGTTCTCTCTTTATATACTAAGTCAGAAATTTTAGGGAGGTTTTAATGGAATCACTTTGGTTTCAAACATTTGTGATTTACATTTATCAGTTGAAGAAACCTCCAAGACTGGTGGTTAAAGTTTTCTATTTCTTAACTCATTGAAGAAAATTCTTGTCATGTCTAGAGATTTGAGTATTTTCAAAAATAAAACAAAATTACTTCGTTTTTTGTGGGAAATAAGGTCAGACTGTTTGGTTATCATTGAAGTTAGGTGGTTGTAAGAAGTAAATATTTAAGAAGTTTTATTCATGGTATTAGGTAAAAAAAAATGTTATGTACAATCAGCAAAATTGTAGATTGTATTTTGTAGTCACCTGGAGATGGTTGTTGGGAGCAGAAGAGTATTCTGAATATACAGGAAAATTCATCCTTCATGAAGACAGGTAAAACGTCCAGAACAGCAAACTCCTGAAGAAAAAAAGCTTGCAACCTACTAGGTTTTTTTTTTTTTTTTTTTTTTTTTTTTTTTTTTTTTAAGATGGGCTGAGTTTTCTTAACTGCCAAACCGATAAAATATAAGATATTTTATTGGTTTGACACAGTATGCATTTCATCAACGATGATCAACAGATATCTTTATATGTCATCTAGAAGAAGATGACATACAAGGATATCTGTTGATCATCATTGGTGAAATACATACTGATCACTTATTAGTTGGATGTTTTGCAGGTATTATAGATGTTGACTGTTAATGGAGAATTCCATTCTTTAGAAAGAATTGAATAAATATGTATTAAGTAATTTTAAAGTAGGCTACTTGAATAATTGCACTAGTCGACAAGGATTTTGTGACAGTCAGATCTGTATTTTACTGTATGGAATTTAATACTTTCCTCCATCCCTCTCCCAAGACATCACAATTTTTGCATTAAGTCTGTCGAAACATAAATTTGAGCATTCTTCAAATGATAAATGCCTAATAAGCAGTTAAAAATCATAAAAATGGAGTTGAAATATGCAGATTATACATTTTTAAGCAAGTATATATATTTAAATGAAAACAAAGCAGTTAATTTTCTCTTGTAAGTCCCATCGCATGCCTCTATTTGAAGGAAGAGTAATTTCCCATCATACTTCCATTCTATCCGACTCATCATTCAGTACGCCATTTCTCAGGAGAGAAGGAAGTAATTGTGGTATTTTGTTATATTTTAATAAGTATTTCTTTTTAATTGTCATTCTTATATTCGAGGAAAATTCTTCAAGTATCTTTGAACGATTTTTTAGCTTCTCTTTGCATGAGTTCTAACAAATATGTCTTAAGATTAACTTGTGTATTTTTTAAAATCGTACAAGTCCAGTTTTGTCCAATGCTTTTGAAAAAAATTTTCATGTACAAGGGTAGCCGATATATTTTCTTGAGTTCCAACTTCCTTATGTCGAGAAAATATTTTACAATAGGTAAAATACTAATTGTATTACCATAAATATACAAAAAAAACATCAATGTTATTAAATTATTCTTGCATATCCGGCATCTTTAAAATTGCCGTCTATATGGCAATAGTCTTTGTATCCCGCATTAATCGTATTGTTGCCAATGCGAGAGGTATGGAAGGCTTCTTCTCGGTTATACTTTTGCAACGAAACCGCATTAAGTTTGTTTTAAGAATATAACAAACGCGTCTTTCGGCTCATGACTTATTCCTCTAAAAACGCCACCTATCACATCAGTAAAGTTCTGTTTGCCATGAAATATGAAACTGCAATATTTTTACATAGTACGGAAATGCTCTAGAGACCAAACATGGAACTTGTTCAAGCCACTTTCGGCCTCTAATATGAAATTCGTCTTCTCCCACCTGAAGACAATCAAACATCTGTGTCTAAGGCAGGATTCGAACCAGCAACCTGTTAAAAACTAGCACGTTCGCGTCTGCAATGCATGTAAATGATTGTAAACAAACTACCACAAAAGTAGCCCATACTTTTGCAACTTATATTTTTATAATTAAGTTGTGACTTAAAGTAAAATGTGCCTTTATTCGCGTTTTCAGCAATTGTAGCCTACCTTCAAGATATGTCAACAGCTTCGAGAATCCAGTTATTATATATACATTTTATTATTTTATTATTGCATTAAAATGTGAATGCATTTTTTTTTAAAATTTCATCACATGAAAAAAATTGTCGCTAACTGGCGAAGGTGATCTAATTTTATTTGTCTAACTTCCTGGAATAAAAATAATTTACTAAATAAATTATTTACACAAGACTTACATAACCATATGGAAATGACGTTTACATAACAACGCTAGGTCGTCTGTAAAGTTCGCTTCTATTCGCTAACTTTTTTTTTTTTAAAGCGTTTCTTTGACCATATCCTGAGTTGTCGATCTCTGGCACGTGAAAGTAGTTTTAATTCCCCATCTCAAACTATTTCAGGCTGGATTCATTGACCTGCAGTAGAAATAGATCTTCATTCAATGCGTATTGTGATAGCGCGATCCAACCACGCTTTTAGGTTGCCCGTATTTGAATACTTTTTTTTTCCTCATCAAAGTAGTCCATCCTGTCTGCAAAATGTTGAATTTACATTGACAAGCTATGTTGTAGACAACTAAGGAGGATAGGATCCTGTTAATTCTTGATTTGTCTCAAGAATTTCTCCAACTTTTTTTCCAGAGGTTGGTAGACTTCTAATTTTGCGTTGTTAGAAGGGAGTATTACACCCTCTGTCCAAAAATAAATAGAACTTTTCGAAACTAGTGGCGCCACCTGTTGTATCTTTTTGTCGAAAGCTGCAACCTTCATTAGTTGTGTCAACCGTTTGATTTGATATTTGTTTCATTAGAAGCCGAGTTATAGTGACTGTTTTGACGAACGGTCGGTTATCACGATATTCATGCCGTACGCGATGAATTCTCGCTATCAATCGCTTCAGAACTTCAAGATAAAATTCATTGACCGTTTGGCAAGGCAGGACGAATTCTTTGTGAATTCGTCCTTGGAATCGTAGAAACTGCATTGTCTACTTTTGACTTCTCCAAGCGACTTTTTTTGGATGCCCCTCTTCTGGTGGTCAGCACTCTGACTCTGTTTTGGGCTCATACTCAAAACATTTCGTCATCACTGACGATCATTTCAAGGAAGTCCGAGTCCTTACGAGCGGTTTTAATGAGGTCCTTGTAGTGTTCAATTCGATACATTTTTTGGTCGTCGGTCAACTTGGGAAAAAATCGCGAATTCAATTTACGAAGGCACAATTGATTTTGGAATCCCCAATTCATCTTCAGACAATTTCAGGTTTTCTTTGATGAAATCACGCACTTTTTGGATGTTAACTTCGCTCAGTCCAGTTTTCGGACCGCCCGGCTTTTCATCGTCCTCAAGCGTCTCGCGACCATTTTGAAATTGTTTAAACCACTCGTAAACTTGAGTATGGGATAAGCATTCATCATCGTATGCTTTTCGAAGCATTTGATACGTTTCTGTAAAACTTTTGTTCCGAGCGGTCGGAAAATAACTCATTTTCTGACCGTTCGTCAAAACACCCTGTCACTCTTGGACTATATAACTCGGCTTGTAATGAAACAATTGTCATAAACAGTTGAGACAATACTAATGAAGGGTACCGCTTTTGACAACAAAAAGATACAACAGGTGGCCCCACTGTCTCAGCCAATGTGTGCAGGATGGTGATGATGTGAAGTGGCATATAGGGGTTTGCTCTGTGTGTGGCTTTCGATAGATTGGACACTTGAGGAACTCATCCGAATGCCTTTTAGCTGAGGTACCCTTTTCCCTCTTTAATGACTAAAAGTAATTCGGAAGTGGATATTGTTGAGCAGTTGTGAAAATTCAGCTGGGCCTTGTTGCCAAATGGCAATCACATCTCTATACTTCATCATACTTTGGCTTGACGGGACTAAATTTAGTGCCAAAGCTTAAAAAAAAATATTCCATAATAAGAGCGGCAGGGATGAAAGGGGAAATCCATTGCTACACCAATTTGTTTTGAGCTCGTCACCGCTGGAGTTTGTAAATGCTAAAGAATAATTACTAATTATATGAAGAGCCAAAGGCTTCAATTCGGCGACATGAACTTATTTAAGTTAAGGGATATATCCCATATTGTTTCTTAGCCGAATAAGAAACTCAAAGAATTTCATGCCAAATAGAAACTATATAAAGTTCGGCAATTCCAAGCGTAAGCAAATACCTGGATAGTGCAGCATTTGATCCATTAGGTAGTGCAAGCTGAGGCAACTCATATAAAGGGTGGAGCAAGTTCCGATCACTATTGGTATTTACCCATAATGTGAACTTAGCTCCTAGGAGCTGTATTATTGTTCGGCATTATGAGAGAAGGTCACTACCCAGACCTCAAAAAAGGTTGAAACCGGTCTGGGTAGTGACCTCTCATAATGTTGAACAATAATACAGCTCCTAGGAGCTAAGTTCACATTATGGATAAATACCAAGAATAGTGAATGGAGCTTGCTCTCCATTTCTATGAGTTGCCTCAGCTTGCACTATCCAGGTATTCGGCTAAGAAACAATATGGGATATAATATCCCTAAAGACTAATACTTTTGAAACTATGGGTAGCCCTTGATTAACGCGATTAATTAATCCCTCGATGTTACCGCGTATATGAAAATCGCGTTAATCAAATATAATGGTAAAAATTACAATTCGTTCATGATCGGTTACTGTATTAATAATTCGTTCTATGTGATACTCTTTTAGGAAAGATAAAAAATGAATGCAAAGTAAATGTTTAATAAATGCTTGTATGTTTGAACAGTTTTTTTTCTTTTTCTTCTATCAGCATGAGTTCTATGATTACAAGCAAAATGACTAGACCTCGTCGAACAAGCATTCTACGATCATCGATATCCATTACTTGCTGCTTAAGCGATTCTAAACTGCGAAATATTCCATCCAGTTCTTTGATGTTATCTCCTTTGGAATCTTCATCTTCACATTCCATTTGTTCGTTGTCTTTATATGCATGTTGTTATTCAATTTCAAGAAGATCGTCACTGAAATCTTTTGAATTTCAATCCAATAATTCATTAACATCTAAATCAAAACCAAGGTCTTCACCAATTACAACGATTTCTTCAACCACATTGTTCACAGGATTTTGAAAACCACCTAAGTCATTAGCGCATTCTGCAAAAGTTTTTTTTCCGAACAGCTGTCATGCAGCTAGAAGACACTCCCACGAATCATGAATGGTTTCAATTGCATGCTTAAAATTTTTCCAAAATTCTTGGAGCCTAATCGCATTTTATCCTGTTGTTTCTACTATCTTTGAGAAATGATGTATTTGGTGGACTTTTGGTAAATTTAAAGGCATGTTAATTAAAACTCCTGCCGCGTATATATAAAAGGATTGTCGCAATTACTTTCGCCGCGTTAAGCAAAGGAATGATGAAGTAGAAAGGAAGATAATATAATCAAAGGAAATCATTCTCAACCCCCTACATCTCAATAACAACAACCTGAGTTACAACCTTTCAGACTCGTGCTGTGGTCAAATACTGGCGTTCACGAGATGCCACACACGCCTAACGATGACGCCAACGAGGGAACAATTCTGAATGCGCAGACCAACGTTGGAATATATATACAGTACACTAATTTTCCGTGTTGTTTACAGTTATTTCCTCCATGTGTTTTGACTGGTTATTTCTTTCTTTTTTTTTTTTTTTTTTTTTTTAATGTGCAACTGATGAAAGCTGAAACTAGTTATGTCGTACTAATAAACTTCGTTTTCATTTCTCTCAGTTCTAGTCAATCTTTATATATATATATATAAAAGATGATGTGCTTAAGTTCGGGTGCCGTATCTTTAGCAGGCAGGTTTATAGCGAGTGACAATTTGTCGCATGCATGATGAGATTCAATGGCGCATATACATATATATAATACGTGGGCTGTTCAATAAGTATAAGACTATATTTATACAGAAAACAGATTATCTTTAATCATCATCATTTACATAGTCTTTTTCGAAGTAACTACTGTGAGACGCGATGCATTTGTCCCAACGTTGCGTCTACTTCTTAAACATGTGAGAGTCCGTTTTTTGAGAATTCTTTCAAAACCGCCTCCGCAGCTTTTACACATGCTTTGTTGCTTTCAAAATGACGGCCTCTTTGTGGTTTCTTGAGCTGAGGAAACAGCCAGAAATCGCACGGTGCGAGATCAGGACTGTATGGAGAGTGTAGTAGGATATCTGTGTTGTTGTTCTGCAAAACGTCCACTACACAACCAGCAATATGTGGCCCTGCATTATCGTGGTGCAATAAGAAGCCATTCTTCAGCAATGGATGCTTCCTTTTGACGTGCTTGATGATAATCGCTGTTGTGTTGATCAATGTCTCTGTGATGGACGTTGAAGATCTTCCACATTTTGCCTTCCTTCTTTAAACGTTTTATGCCAGCGAAAAACACTTGCCCTC
The DNA here is from genome assembly GCF_054136105.1 of Typopeltis vanoorti. Classification (NCBI taxonomy): domain Eukaryota; kingdom Metazoa; phylum Arthropoda; class Arachnida; order Uropygi; family Thelyphonidae; genus Typopeltis; species Typopeltis vanoorti. The sequence goes on from NC_143557.1 coordinate 133,421,757, forward strand.
GACATTGCTTCATCGTGGAAAGCTTCGCGTATCATGTTAAAAGTGTCCGATGCCGATTTTTGCAAACGCGCACAAAATTTAATCGCATAACGCTGTTCCAAGGACGCTTCCATTTCGAAGACTGGTCGCAATATACAATAGCAGGCGCGCCGATGAGCACTTGCGTTTAGTCACGTGAGACATTGGCACATCAGCCTGTATACGCCATCTATCAACCTCTTTTGTTAATACATACAGGAACATATCTTTATTCCACAGAAATTAATATTGTGATGAGTGGTTTCGCCACAGTAAAATTAGTCAATACTTATTGAACAGCCCACGTATATATATATATATATATATATATATATATATATATATATATGGACTACTTAAGGTTTCTGAATCTTGGTAGTCTATGTAACTTCGGTGTGTGCAGGTAAATTACCGTTATCCAGCTAGTAATACCTAACAGATTTATGGTTTTATGTTGTGGGGTCTTCATTATTGGAATTTATGCTAAAGTAATGTTGATATTTTTATTTACTATTGTAGTCATCTGTATTAAGGATCATCTTAGCATTTCCTTTTGTCTGCTTTCAACATAGCTATTTCTTTGTAAGTGGAGGTTTCTGTGGTTTAAAAGTTCATAAGGCATATTCCAGTACTTGGACCACATTTTTTTATTAAGCTAAAAGCAACATTAAAGAAATAAAACCCGACAAGTTTCGTAAGTCGTTTGACTTACATCTTCAGGGGTAAAAGGTAACTTAAAGTTTAAAACAAAACAAAAAAAAAAAAAGAGAAATTATTCAAATATAGTTCATACTATACAGTTGTAGCCGTCTGACTGTTCGTAAAATTAAAAAATCAGAATGCAGATTCAAAGCAGTGCTAAGTTGCAACAATGCTGGATGATGCCACGTTCTGTTGTTCACGTTCATAATGTCCGAGGTCTGACTGAGGGATATTTTTTTTATCAAAGCTGACCAAACTTGGTGTAGAATTAAGATTTGGTTTTTATTGCATTGTGTTGGAATTCTAACACACAAACGTGTCTCACATAGAAAAAAAAACTTAAATTTCTGCCAGAGTACGTTGTGGCCGGTGGAAGTGGTATGGAAAGCTAGACCTGATTTGTGTTCTCTTCTGTTTTGCACATCCTTTTGGTGTTCGTTCATGCATATTTCCCCAGATTTTCCTATCTGTCCTACGTAGCAGATGCCGCAAGGACAATAAATTTTATAAACACCTGGTTTGTAAAAGATGATGTGGAGGTTTCGGAGGATATAGAAATCTTGAATTTTTTTCCAGCAGCAGAAAGGCTACTTTGATGTTATGTTTGTTTAGTAATTTAGCCATCTTGTCTGTAACATTCTTGATATATGGAAGTGTGAATAGCGTTTTTGGAATCTTGTTTCCGGAGGTGTGTGGAGGATTTTTTTTTTTTTTTTTTTTGTTAGTCTTGGGTTCATAACCATTTTTTTTTTTTTTTTTTGAGGATCTGCGTTAAATATTCCAAATTATTCATTTCTGTGCTCTCTCTCAGGGTTTTTATTAGACCTATTTTTTGCGAAGGGTGGTGGTTTGACTCCTAATTTAACTCCTAATCCCAAGTATGCAAACTTAATTGTTTGGTTTGGTTAGGTGCAAACTTAATTGTTTATATATATATTAACTTGGTTATCCTAATATATATATATATATATTAGGATGTATATGTGTGTGTGTATAGGTATATATAAATATATGTGTATGTAAAATATACCTACACATTATGGACAAAAACTCAATAACAAAGAGCTGTTACAATAACGCAATACATATTGGAAATGTAAAGTGAATGTCTGCAAGTTAGAAAGAAGATGTAAATATTTAATCCACCCCAAGTGTATAACTGCCGGAATAGAAATGACTGATGTAAAACAATGTATAATATATATATGTATGTATATGAATATATATGGTAAGGATATATTATTAAATGTGCCATTAGCAAAGATTTGTTACAATAACGCAATGTATATTAAAGGTAAAAAAATAATGTCTGCATATTCGAAAGCAGATGTAAATATGTAACCCACCAGCTGTATGGCTGTGGGAATAGAAATGAATGATGTAAAGAGTAAAAATAACATGAAAGAAAATAGTAGAAATATAGAACTAATGTAATTGGTTAGTAACATCCATGAAAATGGATATATCTAAAATATTATGTGTAAAAAAAAAAGAAGAAAAAATGTACTTGCAAACTGATATTGTCAACATATTGGAATAATATGTAAACAACAACAACCATGCTTTGTAAATATTGTACATAGATTGTAAATATTTGTATATAGTTCCGAATGTACATAGCATGTTGATTATACAAATAAACTACGTTGAATACACCAGTTCTCGTCCGACAGCATGATAGAACGACATAACGGTTTTTTTTAGTTCGGTTTACCAAATTAAAAGAACAGAAAAAGTCCACTATATTTGGTCTAAAGTTTTGCCGTGCAAACAAGTTTCCACCAGATACTGGGACTAAAGAAAATAGTCGTAGTATCCAATATGCCACCTCACAGAGTTATGGGCGTTACTCCAAGTGAAGAATCCTCTTCCAATCCATTAAGTCAGACTTCTACAAGAGGCACAACAGAAGTCTTCCAGAGTGGACAGAGATCAAGAAAATAGGATGACCCTATGCTTGCAGCACTCCGGGAACAACTCGCAATTGTTTCCGAAGTCAGAAGCTCTCGTTTTTGTCGAAACACGTACGATGATTACCTCTTGCATAACAGTAATTTAGATGAGCTTACTTTCATGGGCAAGGAAGATGCCTTCCATCCTAATGAAGTGCTCGAAAATTTCCAACCAAGTAAATACGACGAGGCATTGGCGACAGTTAAGGAAGAAGCCAAAAATTCGATAAAACACGACTGCATGGTTCTAGGTTACTGTCGTATAACCGAACCAGACAAGTCGCAGAACCCCCCTCCAGGCTGGGATAAAAACCCGCTAGGTTTCTAAACACCACACTCTGTTAAGCGGTGTCCAAGAGACGTTAGCACGTAATGAAAACGGGGAGTATAATCTTTTTGATGAAAAATTAAAGACTGAAGACGAACCAAAATATGTATACGATACCGGTGCAATTAGTTACTTAGATCACAGCTATTACATAAAGCCTGGTGCAGAAGGAAAGTTGAAGGGTTCATCTGAATAATAACTATTCTTCTGAAACCGGTATCGATTCTGAAGATATGGAAACAGAGGACAAATATCTTGCTCCAGTAGTGCGAAGAGGTAGGGGATGGAGGACCCTCAATTACCACTGGGTCAAGAGCAATCCTGCAAGTTTCCCACTTCAAATTCTTTGTCGACGGCACGTGGACGTCGAAAGACCAAGCGATCATCCCGAAAATCACTAGCAAAGGTTCCTGTAGCCAGAATTAAAAAGGAAGGCACCTGGAGACAGCATCACAACATAATTGAAAAGCAGAGAAGCGACGAACTAAGTAGCCTCGCAAACAATTTGTATACCCTGATCACAGGAAAAAAAATGCAATGTATCGAGACAAGAACTTCTCCATCTATCAGTACAATATATAAACAACCTTAAAAGAGAATCACAAGAATATGAGGAGAGACCAGATAATTTGCAACAACACAACTTAATGTTACGAAGACACCAACAATGGCTTTTGGAGAAAGTCATGATATGCGGCTGATTATTTATTACGTATTTAAATACATGTACATTCTTTTAACTACAGTGTGGTGAGCTGAAGAAAATCATCAAGAAATGCATCCGTTTCAGTTCTGAGTGTCAAATCACGTACACAAGCATTTTGTGTTGCATGAAGATTTTCTTGTAGATGGTTTAGGTAATTTGCTTACAACCACTTAAGAGGAACTGCCATTTGTGTGTGTACATATGGAAATTATATCATTGATATAATATCAAAGCATGAATAACAATTTTCTTAATATTTGAGAAATTTTATCATTAAGTTAATTCACCATTTAAAATTAAAATACCAGTTCTCATCTGATCACCTAAGTTAAGTAGCATTGGGCCCGGTCAGTACTTGGAAGGGTTACCACCTGGGAACACCAGGTGCTGCGGGGTTTTTTCCCTTCCTATTTCCCCGCTGCGTTTAATTTGCTTTCATTTTTCTTTATGTAGCACGGCATTATCATACAAACAACTGAAAATACTCATTTCTTTAATATTAAATCATATTGCAACGCATTAGAAACCTTTCTGCAGATTCTTCAAATGATGTTAAGATGATTGTATAATCCTGGCTGGCCGAGTGGCTAGCGTGTCCGCTCTCCAGTAAAGAGGCTGCAGATTCGAATACCGAATCTGCAGCCTCTTGAAAATGGATGCTTGTGATTGTCTGTGAAAATACTAGTAGTGGGGTAGATGGCGATGGTGTAGATGGTGGTTCGTTGTAGTTAGTGGAGACAGAAAGTTGTAAAGTAAGTGCAATCCTTCGATGAGTCTTTGGACACCCTAGAGGTGTCATGTAATAATAATAATAAAAAGGCGTCCGAGTGCAAATCAAATGTCTCGACGTCCTCGCGTCTGTGCAATGGAAGCGTTCGCCCTCTGAAATCTGCATTCAGAAACATAGGTGTGATAATTTCTCGTGTTGTTTCTTTATATATATAAGTAGGACAGCTGTGGTACTTCAGGAGGAAACTTGGTTTACTTCTGCTTGGATAAAGGATTAACCAAGAATATAATTTCTTCTCAAGTATGATTTACATCGTTTATCGCCTACTCTAGTGTTGGATCGTAGCTTCTGCTCAATCAAGTTTTATCGTCTTACAGCTCTCTCTCTCGTTAGTATTTAATTAGCTGTAGGCTGATATATCAACCGAACATGAAGAAAATTTAAATTATACTGCGCCACTCCGTGTTCTGAATTGGATGACAACTTTGATAAATCAACCCTCAATTGTACCAGGTTATTATAAAGCTGACATTCTCTTTATCATATAGGGTCCCCGCTAAGATTCAAATTATTTTAATGAGCGGTGCAATGAAAAAAATCAGGCAAATACAAGATTCAATTCAAATAAAATTATTTACTGCAGTGTCACATAAATTACATCATAACACAGTATTCCAACAGGGACATTATAATTAAACGAATATAAAGCTCTCATTAAGATACTATTCAGCTGAGCTTAAAATTTATAATTAAAAACTATATTTAACAGATCTTATTCCTCTTGTTACAAAGAACTATCATGACTTCACTCTGACCAAGGTTACATCTCAAAACATTTAAATATCAAATCGGTTCAAGATATCGCCCTTCGATTGGAATAGGCCTAAGTTCGATTCTCGTCGCGACGGGAGGAATCTTTATCTGGTCGATTTCAATCGAAGGTGAGTTAGCCGATCTCATATGGAGGTAGCAGGGTTTTTTCTCCCGGAAACTCGGGTTTTTCATCCCGCATACATACAAATCGGCCCATCAGAACACACGCAATTTACAGACAAAAATTACTAGTTGTGGTGGTGTTGGAAGTGGGCGGTAGATGGCGTTGATGGAGATGATTCGTAGTAGAGGTTAGGTGTAGAGAGAATTGTAGATGTCCTCCCACGATGAGTCTTCGGACTCCTTGGAGGTATCAGGAATAATAATAATAATAATAATAATAAATATTCAGAAAGAATACAACTCGTGAACCATCAGACATTCATTTGTAATTCTCTAAGCTCAGTCAATCAAATTTAGATCTTGTAAGTCCAAGATTCCTAAATTACAACAAACATGATTCTCAATATTTTCGTTCAGTCAATGAACACTTAATACAATAAAATAGCATTTGTCACTTGAAGAGGGAAAAGTCTTAGCACATCATACAATCAATCTTGACTCGCTGAATACAGCAACTAGGCATAAATTCCTTTCGGCAGAATTAATTTTCGTTACTTCACATTAAGTATAGTAAAGGTAATCTTACCAGGATATAGCTTCATCACATCATAAGGAGATCGAACAACAACTTTAAAGTCCTTACTGACTTTTACTTTGTAGTGACATGAACTTAAAAGATTCTTCTATTTCTGCAACTGATTTATAGACTCGGGAGAATATAACCTTTATGCACTTGGTTTAATTTATCTACCCATTTCTTCCTTTTCTTATACGTATTATCCTATGTCCTGCACTATTCCACTGCTAGGCGTTAAGAAGTTTTGGTAGAAATCCAACTCCAAAAAAAAGGTAAGTTAAATTGCAAACGATTCGTAGTAGAGGTTCAGTGTAGTGGTTGAGACAGTTATAGGTGTCCTCCCACGATGTGTCTTCGGACTCCTTCGAGGTATCAGGAATAATAATATTAATAATAATGATTCCAGGTCCTTTCTATTCCGTTTTCAGCACGTCAAAATCCCCCTTCAGTCTCTAGCTACCGTTCTGTATACTCCCCAACTCGTTTCTCCTTTTTACTTTCGTTTTCGTGTCCACTCGTTCCTGTTTCCCGCCAGTAACTGGTTCTCACCAGTTTAGCTCACATCGAACTTGCTTTTCCCTTGGTATATATTAGTTCGTGCTCCAACACGCGCTAGGAGAAATTGCATGATTTGTCACAACAACCAATCAAATGATATCACAAGGAATCTTCTTTCTATGTTCACAAGGCATCTACAGATGCCGTATGGTCACTCCCATGTTCGGTGATGTTCCACAACAGGCCTCGCCATGTAGTCCTGTTGTTTGCTTTTCTGGCTGTCTCAACTCTCTGAAGATCAGTCACTCCACACACGCCATCCATCCATCTCATTGATGGTTTACCCCTGCATCTTTTTCCAGGAACTTTACCTTCTATTGCTGTTCTGAGAAGTCCTCCTTCCATCCTTTCTGTGTGTCCAAAATATTTTAACTTTCTTCTGTCAATATCCTTAAGGAGCCTTAAAGTTCTACTAATCTTTTCTAACACTCATTCATTTGTATGCCTTTCAGTATATGATAGCCTCAACAGCCTTCTGTACCACCAAGGAATCTTCTGGATATATTAAAATTACATACATCACAGTTTCTTATATTATTATTTAAGGAATAAAGCAAATAAAATAAATGACACTTTAATACAGAGCTTTTTCATGTCAATGATATACCCTGAAATTACATAAATAAAATTAACTAACAAACTCAAAAGGATTACATGAATAACATTTTATAAGCAAGAGACCAACAAAATAAATTTAAATAAGTCCTGCTTATGATATGGCAGATCATGTTAATTATAAATGAAGTATTATTAATTTATAAATATCTTCATTCACAATTTAACAAAGGCAAAGAAAAATTTTTCTTTTCACATAGATTGCTGGGAGGATTCAGACTTTCTACTTCTTTCTTGAGGTCTCAGATGGTGTCTAGTCTGAAGAAAATTTAATTTCTCATTACAGTCTGTGTATCTATTTCTCTCCACTTCTCCACTTGGATTCTTGCTGTTTTTATCACAGGGAAAAATTTGTTTGCTACACTTATAGTGGGACAATGTCTTTTCAGGGCAGAAGTTCTGTTCTCTGTCACTAGAACTGAGTCTTAGTCGTCTCATGACTGAGTGATTTGTTCTATTGGTAATCCCTTTGTGATCACTCATTCCTTTGAAATTCCTTCCTCTTCTCATATTTCTAGTTCTGATATGTAAAGCAGTTACTTTAGCAAATTAATTTTAACTGACAGTTGATTTCCAGTACCAATTTCTTGTTCAGGATTAACACTCGATGTTAAGTCAGTGTTAAGTTGTGTTACAGGCTGATCAAGTACATCAGAGTTTGTATCACTATCTTTCACAGTTGTTTTATCTACAGACGACTGCACTCTATTAGGAGTGCAGTCGTCTTCATTAGGTATACAAAATCTTCCTGTTAATCAAATCTTTCCTGTGCATACAGACTTATTGCCTCTATTGACATTTATTTTTCTGTTCATTAGGGATATTTCACCTCTTGAAAAGTCACAAGACAAGTGATGCTTCTCCATAAAATTTGTTCCTAATATTATGTGAGAACCCAAGCTAGGTGTAAAAGGGACAATAAGTAATCTTGGTAGACATAGACATACAGTCTAATATTTGGTTGATAAAATTTAGTGCAAACCTTCTCATATGCTATAGAATTAGAGTCAAAAAGAGTGGTAATTCTCACAGGTCTCCTTAATTTGGCAACGTTTTTCCACAACCTATCTCTTATTTTCAAGAAATACTGCTTACTGATGTTGAGGCATTACAACCTGTCTAACAGAATGTTACATTTATAACCTTGGACATTTCCTGTAATCCTCATCATTGATTCTCTCAATCTAGGGAAATTTCGAAACTTATTATATTCTCTGTGAGGACTGTGTCCAAAATTAGAATTCCATTTGTTGTTAGAGTAATTTCTTCTATTAAAGGAGCAATTCCTGGCAACGTGTCCAACTTTATTGAAACTAAAACATTTAGGAGGATCTCTATGATTAGTGAGATATTTGCTCTTGTCTGAAGTTGGGAGAAAATGAACATCTGTTGTGTAACATTCTCTAGTGCTTGCACTACCTTATACAGATTAGCCAAAATGGGTATATTTTGTCTTTCTACTTCCAGTTTGATCATCTCGCTAATTTTATCTGCTGTGGGGTTGTAGTCTTCTTGAGATTTTTCAGTGATTGCTGCTAATCGTTTCATCACTTCATCAAAACTATTCATTATTGGTTGTTGTAGCTTCTTTACTTCTAGGTGAACTAAGGTTTGTACTTATTTCATTAACTTCTTGTTGGATTGTTCATTACTCTGAGATAAGCGGTTACAATTTTTGGAATTCTCTTCATTAATTTTCTTCCGTTCCTCTTTCTTTTTAGTCTCCTTTGAGGTTTCATTCAGGCTTAGGTAACAATCAGTTCTTTCTATTATGTTTACATGGCCTACAGTGGATGAGAGACAAAGGTCTCCTATCTGTTCTTTCTCTTTGACAGTTATAAGGCACTCCTCTAGTGTGGTGATCTTCTTTTTATAGGCTGTTTCCCTGAGTTCTGGCTTAACACCTTGTCGAAACTGTTGATATACTGCCCAATCCAAATGAGGTTTATCTACATTGGATACATTCAGACTGTTACAAAGAGTTAACAAGCGATTCAGCAACACTCTCCTTATCTTTCTGTGTGATCCTCTGTAGTTTCCACAGATTTGGTCCAACACGTCTCAGTTTAGAAAATTGAGATAATAAAGCTTCCTTAAATTTTGAGTATTCAGATGTTTCTCTAAGTACTGGAGATGAGTATAAAAATGTTTTTGCTTTACCAATTAATTTGTTTCTGAGCAATATTAATAACAGAAAGTCAGTCCAATTTGCTGTCTCTGGGAGTTTTTCAATAAAGGTAAATATGATAATACATCATCTGATTCCTCTCCTGAAAATTGAGGAAAGACCTGTTGGGGGTTCACAGTTCTGAAGAATTCACTGTCTTCCATTCCTATGCTAGACGCAAGAGCCATATTGGATTATCATTTACTACTTTAATTCTCACAACTTCAAGTTTAAAACTATTCAAAATATAATTCTTTGCATGATTTGTTCCACAACTAACTCACTGTGATTCACTTAACCTTATTACTAAAGTTTTGGAATTAGTTCCTCTTAAGTTAAATATAACAAAAAACTTAATCTCTCAATTAATACTCGTGAATCAACATCCTGTCGACTGCGCCATTTTGTTGGATCGTGGCTTGTGCTCAATCAAGTTTAATCGTCTTATAGTTCTCTCTCGTTAGTATTTAATTAGTTGTAGGCTGATATATCATCATCCGAGCATAAAGAAAATTTGTATCATACTGCCCCTCTCTATGCTCTAAATATGCATGAGCAACTTTGATAAATCAACCTTCAACTGTACCGGGTTATTATAAAGCTGATTTTAGGCCGAGGTTCTCACTATTAAGCAAAGCACCCGCTTTTGGTTCGAAAAAATATTTAATGAGCGGTTCAGTGAAAGAAAATCAGGCAAACTCTAGATTGATCTTAGATAAAGAAAAACATTTAATGCAGTGTCACATATAATTACATCATAACACAATCTTCCAACAGGGACATTACAATTAAACGAATATAAAACTCTCATTAAGATACTAGTATACTACTCAACTGAGCTTAATTAAAATTTATAATTAAAAACTATATTAACAGATCTTATTCTTCTTGTTACAATGAACTTCTATCATAACTTCACTCTGACCAAGGTTACATCCCAAAACATTTTAAATATCAAATCAATTCAAGATATTCAGAAATAATACAACTCATGAACCATCAGACATTTATTTGTAATTCTCAAAGCTCAGTCAATAAAAATTAGTTCTTGTAAGTTCGAGATTTCTAAATTACAACAAATAGGCTTCTCAATATTCTCGTTCAGTCAGTGAACACTTAATTCAATAACATGGCATTTATCTCTTGAAGAGGGAAAAGTCTTAGCACATCACACATTAAATCTTGACTCGCTGAATACAGCAACTAGGAATAAATTACTTTCTTGCGGAATTAATTTTCGTTACTTCTCACTAAGTATAATAAAGGTAATCTTACCAGGATATAGCTTCATCACATCATAAGGAGATCGAACAACATCTTTAAAGTCCTTGCTGACTTTTTCTTTGTAGTAACACAAACTTAAAAGAATCTTCCACTTCCGCGACTGATTTATAGACTCGGGAGAATATAACCTTTTTGCACTTGGTTTAAATTATCTACCCATTTCTTCCTTTTCTTATACGTATTATCCTATGTCCTGCATTTTTCCACTGTTAGGAGGTTTTGGTAGAAATCCAACTCCGAGAAAGGTAAGTTAAAATGCCAAGCAATTCCTGGTCCTTTCTATTCTGTTTTCGGCACGTCAAAATCCCCCTTCAGTCTCTAGCTACTGTTCTCTACACTCCGCCACTCGTTTCTCCTTTTTACTTTCGTTTTCCTATCCACTCGTTCCTTTTTCGCGCCAGTAACTGATTCTCACCGGTTTAGCTCACATCAAACTTGTTTTTCCCTTGGTATATAGTAGTTCACGCTCCAACACGCGCTAGGAGAAATTTGCATGATTTCTCACAACAATCAATCAAATGATATCACAAGGAATCTTCTGGATATATTAAAATTACATACTTTACAGTTTCTTATATTATTATTTAAGGAATAAAGCAAATAAAATTCACTAACAAAACTCAAAAGGAATTACATGAATAACATTTTATAAGCAAGAGACTACCAAAATAAATTTAAATAAATCTTGCTTATGATATGGTAGGTCATGTTAAATATGAATGAAGTATTATTAATTTATAAATATCTTTGTTCACAATTTAACACTAGTAAACATGAAAAAAAGAGAGATGCACATCAACAGAAGTGCTACGTATTCAGAACTGAAATCTGAGATGGAAGATCATCGAATATGCTGTAGATCTTCCTTCCTTTCGTAGAAACCACTGCAAATGAGAAGACTATGGCAGCACATTTGTGCAGAATGCAATCATTGACGGCACTAAACAAAATTATACATTATTTAGGACATGAAATTTAAGACCAAATAATTAAAATTATATCAGATGCGATACACGCGTGCACACAGTGCTTGGAAAGCAAGTCAATGGACACCCCATTGGCAAAGTGCACTGTGCTGTAAAGAAGTGTGTTGTTTTCCAATATTATTTGTGTTATCTCTTGGTTTGTTTTCTTATATGTAATATCTTTATATGCCGTTATTCTATTTTAGCTGTGCGCTTTCTCTCTCTGAATCTTTCTGGTTTATGTTATTACGTACTATGTTTATCTACCCTTGGCACTACGAGTCTTATGCCTAAGATACTAGAAAATTTATTTAATTTAGACTGCGCTACTAATATCATTTAATTAGCATAAAACTCGATAATACGGCCGGCAGGTTTCTCTCTCTAACACAAATTCCTTCAATAAAACTTTACACAAACAGTCGTGGTCTATTCTTTTACTTAACTTTACGCTTCGGCTATATGGTTACAGAAATGCACCAACTATGTAATATGGTATGGAAAGAAGGGAAAATTCCAAAGGAGTTGGGTGAAATCAATATTAGTAACATTATACAAGAAAGGAAATAAGCTATAATGTAAAAATTATAGAACAATTGCCTTGATAAGTCACCTTGGTAAAGTGATGATGATCATATTGACAGAAAGATTGAGAACACAATTGGAAGCATACCTTGCAGACGAGCAAGCAGGATTTAGGAAGGATAGAACTACAATTCAACAGATTTTGACAATGAGATTAATAGCAGAGAAAGCTAGGAGAAAAAACAAAAACATATATACTTGCTTTGTTGACTTTCAGAAAGCATTTGACAGTATTGACCAGAAAGTGACATTAACAGTTCTGGAATCCTATGGAATTGATAAAAAAAACTAATAGCTATATTAAAAGATGTTTACCAGAATGCAGTTGCAGCAGTTAGAATAGGTGATGATTTGGGGAAATGGTTTAAAACAAGTAGAGGTACTAGACAGGGAGACCCAATATCACCAAGCATTTTCATCGCACATTTAGAAAGCGCAATGGATAAAATGAAAAAAGATGCCAAAGGAATATCTGTACACGGAATGAGAATTAACAATCTGAGTTTTGCAGATGACGTTGTTATTATTGAAGAAGACGAAAGAGAACTACAAAAAACACTGAAACTGTTAAATGAGGAAGGGAAGAGATTTGGACTTGTTATAAACTTTGAAAAAACAAAGACAATGGTATTTGGTGAGAAAAACATGAAACAAAAGATACAAGTGGATGGAACTGATATAGAAAATGTAGAACAATTCACATATTTGGGAAGTAAACTGACATATGACTTGGACTGTAAAAAAGAAATAAAGATCAGGATTGCAAAGGGAAGAACAAATCTGAAGGCCATGGATAACATCTGGAAAAGTAAAGTGATCAGTCTGCAAACAAAACTAAGAGTATTGGAAACATGCATCTTCAGCGGTGTACTGTACGGATCTGAAACTTGGGTAAAAAATAAGGAATCAAGAAAAAGAATTCTGTCATTTGAAAGAACTTGTTACAGGAAGATTCTAAGAATAAGATGGGTACAGAAAATCACCAATGAAGAGCTCTATCAGAAGATACAACCAAAACAGAATCTAATGCAGAAGATTATAAAACAGAAGCTGCAATTATTTGGACATATCTGTAGAATGAGTGAGGACCGGAAGATAAAGACATTTATGTTTGGTATTTTGGATGGTTTAAACAAAAGAGGTAGACCATACAGAGAATGGAGAGACGATATAAAAGACTGGTGTGGAATGGGTGTACAAAAACTGTGACACTGTGCACTGGACAAAGAAAGGTGGAAGAAGATAGTGAAATAGGCATCAGACATCAACGGGCAGTGAGCCCATGATTCGTGATGATGATGATATCTCACTTAGTTTCTCGCTCACAAATCCGTTTTTATTTAGGAACAGTGCAGTTGTAAAAATAAAGAAACAGGCAGCACTCTTTTAACAAAAAGAACAAAACAATTTATTTACATTACTATGAAATATGCATGAATTTAAACATTAGGGAGATTGCTTTCTCTATGCATTTATAAAATCTTTTAGCATAAATTATAACCTATTTACTTTAACACTAATTAACTTCTTTAACTCATAACCTTATTTACTCTCTGCTTACAAATTCAACTTATTAAACTCTTAATTTACTCAACATTAAGTAATCTCTTTAACTCAAATCTTATTAACTCTCTGCTTACATCTATAGAAATTCTTTAGCACAAATTAGAATCTTTTTACTTCAACATTAATTAATCTCTTTAACTCAAAAACTTATTAACTCTCTGCTTACAAATTCAACTTATTAAACTCTTAATTTACTCGCAAAGAGGTCAAAGTTATTTTTACAAATTAGATATCAACTTGTAACACGCCCATTGACTCTCGTAAGGACACTTCTTATCACTATTTAAACAATTTCTTAAAAGTCTTTCTATAACCTACTATGAGAGGGAATATACAAAAGGTTTTAACTTACAAAAGACTGCATCGCACATTCAGTCAAAAGTTATTCACTGCCAGCAAAGGTTGGTCGATTGGTAGAGCCTCTGCTACTAATGGCTCGCAAAAGGTTAAGCTAGTTTGATCGCGGTTAGTAGTTGGAAGGGAAAACACTCGTTCGATGCTGTTGGCACATTCTCCCTCGATGAGTCCTTGGACTCCCTGGAGGTGTCACATAATAATAATAATGATGATGATGCAGGTCTTATGGCATTTCTTTCATTCTCAGATCTTGAGCTTCCTCAGGAATGTCTGGCTTCAGTAATATATCTCAACGGGAAAGTAGTGGGCTGTGACTACGACCGGCAAAAGGTTGTTCTCCCACGGCGAAAAAGAAAATCTTCCGAGCGAAGTTGCTTTGGGTAATTTACATCGCCTTTTCCCCTCTGCTTTGGATCGCTGAAAATGCCTGGACGACTGCGTCTCAAGTAGCTTGAACTGCCGCCTCCAATGACCGTAATTGCCGCCAACTGACTCTCTTTTGGACTCCCGAATCTGTTTCCTCTCTCTGGTGATGACTGGGAGCCTTTCCTTCTTCGGCAACGTCTGGAAGCCCTCTCTCTCTCTCTCTCTCTAGCCTGGAAGTTGTCTCTCTCTAGCGACGTCTCGAACCGGGAAGCCCTCTATCCCTTTTTATTATCCTTCTCTGAGACCTCGCACGAAGTTTGTAACCCCCGAAGAATTCGACATGATTCTTTCGTGTGAAGTTTCAAGTTCGGCGCGCTTACTGTTCTCCTCCGCTTTCTTTTGCATCGGAAAGTTGTTTGAACCTTTCTGACTGACTTCGGAGGTGTTTACGTGCAGAGCTCATAAGCCTTTCATATACACACGAAAATTTCATAAACAACCTTTCTTATGCCGCCATGTAGAGCTATTACATAAAGTTCCGGAGGCAAAACATTGCCTTGTTTTTTAACACTCTGAAATATTCTTATTAAAGTAGTATATACAGTTAACTTCCAAAGGGTTATTTATAAAAATATCTAGTACAAAATATACAGAGACAAACAAGTTATTTTTACAACATTCTCATGGGACTTGACCTCTGTAAAAAATCGATGTAAAGCGCTTTAGTTACATCAAGTTTTTACAGTGCCATGTAACGAGACATTTGTTTGCAGCTGGTATAAATTGAAGGAATATGATTCTCCCTAGTCAGTACAACACGTCTGGGTGATATGGCTGCGAGAAGAGAACGAAGTGACGGAGTTTGAAAGATTCATTGTGATAGGATGGCAGGTTTCAGGCAGTGGCATCTTGTACATAAGCACTGCGACACTGCAGCACCACCGAAGGAAAAATTGAAAATTTTTAATTTTGTTTGTGTTTATAAATAATAATGTTTACAACATTATATAAATGCAATACAACACTTTAAAGGTTACAGCTTTAAAGTTCGTGGTGAAGGTGAAATATTTCTGGTAAATCTTATTTTATTCTGTTAAAATAACATATAATTATTTATTTATTATAGATACAAGGCTGAATTATGACGAGCGTCATAATTGAAAATATGAAAAGAATTATATTTTTTCAATTATCATTACAGGAAACAAATGCACTGTGATCTAACACAGTGTGTTAGATCACAGTGCAATATATAAATGCAATACAACACTTTAAAGGTTACAGCTTATGTTTCGACATTGATTGAATAGTTAATAATTGGAATTGTTCGATTAACGCTTTAGATTACGAAACAAATGCACTGCGATCTAACGCAGTGTCGGAATTATCGCTTTCTACCAATTACAGCTAGACTCGCCGATATTCGTTTGCACTTGTCACTGTATGTAACAAGTGAATCCGATACTGCTCGTTTAGCAGTGTCGCTACAGCTAAACTGTATGCTTGCGCGCATTATTTCTATGAGATACGAAATCTTTATTATTGGTGTGTGTTCGCGGTGAGGGTGAAATATTTTTAATAAAGCAATTTTTTAATATGCAAATTTATTCATTAATAAATTGGTTACTGATTAGGAAAAAGAATTTTTTTTTAATTTTGTATATGCACCACCCCCACTTAAAATTTTCGCCCGCCGCCACTGGTTTTAAAGCTATCTGTTCGGCAAATTATTGACAAATTAGGCCATCCCTGATCAACAATCATCAATGCCATACTGAGATAGAATCGCGGGGAGTCAACTGCAAGTGCAATCCGCAGTGGATGACCAACCACACAATCACCGAACGAGACCGTACGGTGCTACGATGTGTAATAAGTAAAAACCGCTATTCATTTGCCAACACGTAGAATGTGGAGTTGCGACATCGACTAGAACACGAATCGGACAAAAACATCCAGCACTGAGGATCACAACATGGGTTTCAATGGTAAGCCCGCAATATGCAAGCCCCACATTACCCGAACCAATATGCACTGTCGTCTTCAAAGGTGCAAAGAGCCTTTACAGTGGGGTGTGAAAGCTTGGAGAGCTGTCAAGGAGCAGCCAATAACGCTACACCCTCTACCAAGCAGATGGATGGGTGTGGGTGTAGCACCCATCCATCTGCACCTGGTGAACGTCTCTTACCAGGGTGCATAAGCCCAACTATGAAATTCGGAGATGGCGGGGCGATGGTATTATTCTGGTTTACTTGCTTTGGACTGCTGTTTATGGTGCCACAAACACTGAAATCCGAGATTTATCTGAATATTCTGGAATGCAATGCTTTCTATAATGTAGCGTCTTTACAGAATTGACCATTGTCCCTTTCAGCAAGACAATGCATCTTGTCATAAGACTACTGCAACTTCACGGTTTGTGGATATGAACATCACCACACTTCACTGGTCTGCTCAGAGCCCTGATCTCAACCCTATTGAACATCTGTGGGATGAACTGGAGCATCAGGCAAGGTCAAGGGAGCCTCCACGCAATAATGCCGAACCTCATTACATGCCTAATGAAAGAATGGTCAACAATTACCGTTGATCTTTTTTGTGCGCATTTTGGAAAGTATATGGTGTAGGATTGCTGCAGTCATCGCAGCAAAAGGAGGTCCTACACCTTACCAAGGTGGCTCCATGGCTGTTTGTTCCTCACACTATGTGTAAGTTGATTTCTTTCCAAGTAGTGTGTAGGATGAAAAATGAAATCGATTTAATGAGGTCGATTTAAGCGAAATAAGGCTGTTTTGGAAAAGCTGACATCATAATGTCCATCATCCTTCCATTGTATCTGTGGTTCGGCAGATCCGAAGAACAAAAAAAAAATTTCAACCATTCAAAATACCTTATAACAGGGTTGACACGGTCGATATAATATATCCTACAAAATTTTATTCGGTGTAGCTAACTGGAAGTGCGTGTGAGGTCCATGGTGCTAGACCACCTGAAGAAAGAGTCGTAAGTTCTATTCTACTCGTCAAATAGATGAACGTTTAATACGCCTGTGTTTGATCGGTTCCCGAGTTATTCGATCTCTGGCATGGGTGGCGTTCTCTATCCGAGAAACTCGGCTTTTCTTCCTGTAAACTCAAGAAAATCGACCGTAGAACTCACATTATTTTCAGGAAGTCAACATAATGTTATGATTAGGGACCACGAGATGGCGGCACATCTCGGCCGCCTCTCTTCAGTGGATGCCATGTATAATTAAAGATAGACCTTGCAGCTATCTCTGATTGGCTATCAGTGGAGATTAAACTTCCCCCTCAGTCTCTGAAAGTTAAATAGGGTGAAACCAGTCTCACCTACTCCCTATATGGGAATAAGAGGTGTTAACTGATTTTGTTTTCTTTTTTTATGTGGAATTTTGTAAAATGGTCTTACTTTTCGTCATAAATCGATTTCATCTTTCCTACCAATATATCCCCAATATCACATATTTCAGAACATTAGCAGAATCGGTTATACAAGAAACCCTTAAAATTCTTCTGGGGCAACTTATGCAAGTCAGTCAACACCAAGACCCTTCAGTTTCCAGGAAAGCTGGGGGATTTGGCCCTGAAGCCCTCAAAATACAATATCTGAGTAATTTCCTTTTCCATCTGAACAGGATACAGCAATCCAACCAATCTTCTTTGATATTACCTAGGTTTCAAGCTTCCGGTCTTTGGAATTATAGCTTACCAAAGATCCAAAGCAGAACTTGTCCCAGAGTAATAGCAGCTTTGCCAGATTTTGCAACTCTGCTCTTCGGGTACAGACATCAGTAACATCCGAAAAAGCAACAACTAGTACAATATCAAATTTACCTCTAAATAGCGACACCCTGGATCTAGGGACCAACAACAACATCCTGTTTGGTCACTTTGTAAGATATCGTGACTTCCTCCTCGAGAAGTGTACTGGCATGCAGGATAGCATACAGTAACTTTCCAGTCAACTTCAACAGCTTGAAGATTTGACATGACAAAAGGGATTCTTGACATCATCAAGAATCCCTTTTGTGACTTCTGCCCGAGTACGGATGTGTGTCGCACGTCTTCTACGATTGTTCAGTCTCCCAAAACATCTGCAGACGGAGTGATGTGCTCTGCATCCTACTCCTAATGCAGGATTAGGTCATCTTCTTGCACTGACACCAACAAACAACAGGCAAAGGTTACTAATTTTTGTGATTAATGAGATCAAATGGCACATCTAGAAATTCAGGGAAGAAACCTGCAAACATCAATTCTCCAAGCTGGACAGACATCTCTTGGATCAGGATTTACTGCTTTTGTGTGGAGCTATACGACATTTCCTGAGGATTTCTGGATCTGGACTCGATTGAGAATGTATGGGAAATGTCCTCTTCTGGCAAATCTGAGCCAGTTAAAAGACTTATAATGAACGCCTGGTATGTTATAAGTAGTATGGGAGCCACTAATGACTAGATCAAGATACGATAAGGAATCGTGACGTCATTGTGTGAGAAGATCATTGACGTCATTGTGTGTGATGCTGTACGTGACGTAATGAGTGTGGATGTTTGGAATTTTTCTGGGGAACATATGTGTCATTTATGTCACGTGTGTTTTCGTTCGCGTATGGAATTGTGGGTGATGGAGATAAGATAGAGTATTATGGAATGTTTGGAATTTCTCTGGGGGCCACACATCTGTCATTGGCGTCACGTTGTGTGTTTTTGTTCACGTATGGGATTGTGAGTTCCAAGCATTCCATATTCTATCTTAGAGATAAGATAGAGTATGAATGCTTGGAATTTTTCTGGGGCCCCCATTTGTCATTGACATCCCGTTAAGAGATGGCATCAGCATTTAGACATTTTCTAAATAATTAATTACTGGGAATCAATGATGTTCTTGCACTACCCTCAAGCACAACACACAAACACTTTTTTTCCCATATACATAACTCATCGGAATATTTTGATTTGTCTAAAATTTTAAGATATTAAAGTTCATTACTTTTTTCTAATTAAATGTTATCTTTATTACAAAGTTTTTGGCTGTTGGAATTTTTAGTTTAGAGTCAAGAGATAGCGTCAGCATTTAGAGATAAAATTAGTTATGTTTTGAATGAAAAACCAAATGGCATTTCAAAAAAATAAACGGAGATAAAATGGATTACTAGAACTTTTGTATGTAGTCTAGAAAAAATTCTAATGATAATTCAGATTAGCTTTCTTTCTCTCCAGAATGGCTCTTCTTGGAACTAACAAACTTCTGAATGCAAATAGATATTCCAAAATACTTGAATTATTACCATATATTCACAGCACAACACACACAAGCACAAGGCCTGAAAGAACGAAATTGCTGTAACCTGAAAATGCAGTTGACTCTTGTTCCTTATGGGTTTCTGTCCGTTTCGTTAATATCATTCGCACTGTGGCTCATGGCTATGTTTTTACCCACAGTAGTAGATGTTCTCTAGTTGGTGACATCATGGGAAGTAAAGTCACCGCTTGTAACCACTATCCTTTTCTGTTAATTTTCACAATGTAGTGCGACAGTTGCCCTAAGTTGCCTAAGACATGGCGAACCTATGGCACTCCTGCCAAAGGTGGCACGTTCGAGAATTTTGCTAGCCCGTCAACGATCGATTTACAGGTGATATTCTTTTATACGCTTATAAGTTATTCAACCCTTTTTTTGTAATTGTTACAATACGTGCAAGTTAAATTTTGTTTCACTCCAGAGAGCATGTGCATATGATTGATGGGGTATCAACAAAAAAAAAAAACGTGCAACCCAAAGATAACCGACAATTGTTGAGTTGAAATGCTAATTCTCTTCAACCGAATTCCATAACATCTGAAACTGTCATAACAACCTTCACTATATATTTCTTACTTTTAACACATTCACCACGGGGTGTCGTTTATCATTCGACAGCACTTCTCATAAGCAGCAATAAAATTCAATCCTTGTTTGAATTTTATTGCTGCTTGTTTGCGTTTAACTCACACATGCATAATATGGTATGTTTCAATTCGTGGTAGAATTTTATTTGAAGATCCTTTGTGATCTGTCATAATGACATCGAGAATTTAAAATGCAATAAAGCAAACACTTATTTCATGTAATTGAAATATTGAACAATAGTTTTTAGTTAGATACTGTGTTTCCTGTGCAACATATGGTTTTGCTTGAGTCTATACAGCAGTTTGCTGTGAGAGAGAGAACATGTGATTCATTAGTTAGTGCTGTTTTTATTCCAGCTTCTCTCATTGCACTATTTGTTGAGAAATATATTACACAGACTGCAAAAGCCTCTGTACCTTATTCAAGAATACCATAAAACTACTTGTTTTCTTGCATCTGTAGTATAATGGCTGTTGGGGAGGGCGTGTTGTTAACGGCGGGGAGCGAGTTACTATCGCCTCGACGTGAACATGTTCAAACATTTTTCATGTGCGAGGTATATGCAAAACGTTTTAATGTCTTTTTTCATAAAGACATTAAAATCAGGGGTACGAGTTATATGCGAGGGCAAGTTATATTCGAGTAAATACGGTAAGCGTTTCGCTGACAAGTTGACATCCTTCTGCTGCTTCCCCTGCTCAGCTGACGTCTATGGTGAGTTACAATACATAAATATATTTCTCACTACCATTTTGTTTTTTCAATCCAACATCATTAAAATCAATTTAATAATAAATAATCAATTTTACATTGAATAATATTATAAATTTATATATAAATAAATATTATAAATAAAATAAAATATTATTTATAAAATCATAAATAAAAATTTATAAAAATAAATCAGCTAACGCCTTTTTTATTCCCGTATATATAGGGAGTAGACGAGGCCGTTTTTAACCCAATCTAACTTTTGGAGACTGAGTGGGCAAGTCAATCTCCACTCGTACCCAATCAGACATAGCTGGCCCAAGGCTATCACTAATTAAGCGGCACACAGTGAAGAGTGACGGCTCAACAACTGCCGCCATCTCGTAGTCCCTAACACTAACACTCGTATATAATGTCTGAAATAATGTGGGTTCTACGGTCGATTTTTTAGAGTTTACAGGACGAAACACCCGAGTTTCCGGGAGAAAAAATCCGCTTGCCCATGCCAGAGATCGACTCACTCGGGAACCGGTCGAAAAAACGCTTAGAAAAATTTCCTCTAGTCACTGACTAGAGGAAATGATGTTGCATTTGCACACCAAGCGCCATGGTGTGCAAATGCAACATCCACTGAACTACATAAATAAATATATATATTATAAATAAATAAAGTTACATTAATTTTACGCTATTAAAAACTGCCTGGCACATCAGCAATTCGAATTGTTAATTTATGGCAAGTTAATTTATTACCAAGCCCTAAGACATGGTAATTTGCACTAATAATTTTATTTTTCTTTCATGTTCACATTTCTAAAATAATTAACTATTTCTTTTGGTTTTCTATTCTTATTTGTTGGTCACATCCAATATAGTAACAAAAGTGTCGCTATTTAATTCATTTTGTACCTTATCCATTAAAAATCCACAATTACGTTATTTGCTATGTTCTTTATAGGTTTCTGTCCAAAATGACATCATTGAGTTGAAGTGGAAATGCAACAATTTTGTCATGGGTATGAGATGTTTTTTTAACTCATTTATTATGTTACGTATTTTTTCCAACACAAATAAATGATTATTTATTCTTATTTCAACTGAAGTTGGTCTGGTACTATAATTTTTAACTTAATTCCTCACTGATCTTAGCAAACACCTATCTTATCTCTAAACATCACCCACAATGCCATACGCAAACAAAAACATAAGATGTGACATCAATGACACGTTCTCCCAGGGAAATTCCAAACGTTCCACACTCATGACGTCACGCAACGACGTCAATGATCTTATCAGCCAATGACATCACGAATCCTTATCTTATCTTGATCTTGTTCATAGTGGCCGTTATGAAAGAAATACTGCACACTTATCTGGAACGTCGTGGTGCCACCTATAGACAAATAGTTTCCAACACTTCCACAATCGAACGAAAGATACAACATGATGTCACTGGGGGGACATGTGTCCCCAGGGAAATTCCTAGGAATACATACTCTATCTTATCTTTAACCATCACTCACAATCCCATAAGCGAACAAAAACACACGTGACGTCAGTGACAGATGTGTGTCACCCTGGGAAATTCCAAGGATTCAATACTCTGTCTTATCTCTAACCATCACCCACAATTCCATACGCGAACAAAAACACACGACGTGACGTCAATGACACATGTTCCCCAGGGAAATTCCAAACATTCCACAATCATGAGCGAATCACACACAATGACGTCAATGATCTTATCAGCCAGTGACGTCACGATTCCTTATCTTATCTTGATCTTGTTCATAGTGTCTGGTATACTACTATCATCAATCCATCTTTTTTTTTTGGTCTACCTTTCTTCCTTTGTCCTAATGGTTTCCTTTCAAATATATTTTAAACTCCTCTAGCTTTTTCCTTCTTTCTATAGATCCCAACCACTATTTTTTGTGTCTATATATCTTCACCATTAGTTAGTTGTTCAAGTTCATTATTTGTTCTAATTCTCCATATTCCATTTTCTTCTTTTATTGGTCCATATAGTAGCTTCCTTAATATTTTCCTTTCAAAGATTCTCAATTTATATCTTTTTGTGTTAATGGCCATGTTTCGTATGCATATGGTCTTATAATCAGGGGTGTAGTCCTAAAAGAAATAGTGCCAGGGAAAACTAACCTTGGAAACAAAAATCAAGAGCATAAAGTGCGGAATTAATTATTATTATTATTTTTAAGAGGCCTGTGTAGCTCAGTGGAAGTGACGCTTGCATCCTCTGCGCTTGGTCGCTTGAAGTCAGACTTAAGTTCAAGTCTAGTCGCTGACTGGAGGAACATTTTCTAAGCCTTTCTTCGACCGATTCCCAAGTTAGTCGATCTCTGGCACGGGCAAGCGGGTTTTTCCTCCCGGAAACTCGGGTTTTTCGTCCCGTAAACTCAAGAAAATCGACCGTAGAACCCACATTATTTCAGACATTAAATATATTGTGTTAGGGATAGGGACCACGAGATGGCGGCACATTTGAGCCGTCTCTCTTCACTGTGTACCGCTTAATTAGTGATAGCCTTGGGCCATCTATCTCTGATTAGTACTAGTGGAGATTGAACTGTCCACTCAGTCTCCAAAAGTTAGATAGGGCTAAATGGCCTCGCCTACTCCCGTATACGGGAATAAAAAGGCATTAGCTGATTATATTAATTTTAATTATATTATATTAATTTTAATTATATTATATTAATTTTTATATATTTCAATTAATATTATATTATATAATATTATATATTAGATAATATAATAATAGCGGCAATCTGCTATTTTTTGACCGAAAGCTGAAACTGTATTATAAGTCTTATTATTATAATTCTTATAATTTATTATAATGAATTTAAAAATTTTGATAGTTTTAAAAAAGTGCAGGGTATCACCCTGACCCGATTAGACCCCTGCTTATAATTGTTTTTATAAACTTTTAATTTAGAATTACGATTAATAATCTTATTACTTATTAGCTTTTTATAAATATAATAAGACTTATTTTCAGCCATGATTCTACTATTCATTTCTTCGGATGTATTATTGTTTGTTGTTATTAATAAACCTAAATATTTAAAACTATCTACAACTTCAAAACTGTATTCACTTAGATTATATCTTGTAATGTTTTTATTTATAGTCTTTCCATTGCATATATTTCGTCTTCTGTTCGTCAATTTGTAATCCAACTTCCTTAGCCTTTCTATTAAGTTCATTCAATTTCTCTTCTAAATGGTATTGGTTCGAGGATATTGTGCTTGGTCGGAGAATTTAGCGCTCCTGTAAAATTGGTGATTATTTTCTGATTTATTGTATTTTTAATTTAGAAAATTAGTGTTTTATAGTATATTAGTGTAGTTGGTATTTTATAACATATTTTTATTAAGATATTTCTATCATAATTATAAGTTTAAAATTGCACCAAAAAAGAACAAGAAATGAACTGCTAAAAAAAGCGCCGCAGGCGAGAACAAAAAGATTATCCCCGCTAACGAGGTTATTAGAGATATGGAGGAGGTTAATGAAAATGAATTAACCTCCAAAATAGCAAAATTGAAGCAGATCATCAGGTAGACGACGCAGAAATTGCAAAGAATCGGGAGGCGTTTAATGGAGCATAGGGAGAAAAAGAAAATGAACAGGAAATAAAGAAACAACAAAGCAAGGAAACAGGTAAGTCAGGAAGAAACAAAAATCAGGTAAGTGACGTTGTTCATAAAAAGAAAGAAGTTATTTGATATGATGACTCTATAATAAAACATGCTATTGACGAGCGAGTTTTCCTGGAGAAAATTATTATTATTATTATTATTATTATTATTCGTGACACCTCCAAGGAGTCCGAAGACTCATCGCGGGAGGACACCTACAACTGTCTCAACCACTACACCGAACCTCTACTACGAATCATCTCCATCAACGCCATCTACCGCCCACCTCCACCACTACCACAACTAGTATTTTTTGTCTGTAAATTGCGTGTGTTCTGAAGGCCGATTTGTCTGTATTTAAATTAACAATTTAAAGAAAAGCAATTCAAAAACAGAAAAGTAAACAAAACAAAATCGTAATTGTAGTGGGCACTAACGACTTAAAACCGGCCAGGATGTATATACGTCCAAGTTATTATGGATGCGAAGTGCATATTGATATTGTAATACCATTGATATTACATTGAAATATGTGATGTATTTTATTCATATTGAAGGCGACGTGGTTAGCTAGTAATAAGTTCAGTATGAGAGAGGACATGAAAGGGTTGTTGGAAGATGAGAATGAAGAGTGAGAAAGTGAAAATCGTCAGTATTTTACCTCCGTATGATAAAAATGAATTAAGAAGGGCTATCATGACAAACGATTCAAAGCGTGGGCTGTGTAGAAGGAATGGATGAGAGTTTTTGTATGTGTGGAGTGAGTTTAAGGGAAGATTGGATTTGTATAAGAGGGATGGCCTACACCTGAATGCGTTTGGTATCAGGAGTCTAGAAACACTAATAACTGGTATGAGACCCAACACAGAGAGTCAGGGAAACTAAATTATAAAGGGAGGAATGGTGAGGATGTGAGTGTAAGAGCGACAATGTTATATAACTGTGTTAATGAAGGGAATAGGCTTTGTCATGGAAATGTTGACGAGGAGAGAACGATTTAGACTTTGTGTTCGTCCGGTTCGGACCCATCAAACATGTGCAAAGATGTCTACATGATGGCACTAGAGAAGAATGGAGATCTGCAAGTTGTCCAACTGTGTCATGCAGACAAGAGTATACAAATAAAACATACAGGTAGATTATTATGTCTGTACATGAATGCTAAGAGTATCAGAAACAAAGGGATAGAGCTTGTTGTAATAAATAAATAATTATATGTTATTTTAACAGAATAAAATAAGATTTGCAAAAAATAGTTCATCCTCACCACGAACACGCACCAATAATAAGTTTCGTATCTCACAGAAATAACGCGCGCAAGCATACGATACACTGCCCAAAAGAGCAGTGTCGGAATGATTTGTAACCTGCAATCACAAGTGCAAACGAATATCGGCGTGACTGGCTGCGATTGGTCGGACGTGATAATTCCAACACTACATTAGATCGCAGTGTATTTGTTTCGTAATCTAAAGCGTTAATCGAACAATTCCAATTATTATAACTATTCAATCACTGTCGAAACATAAGCTGTAACCTTTAAAATGTTGTACTGCATTTATATAATGTTGTAAGCATTGTTATTATTTATAAACACAAACAAAATTTTAATTTTTCACTTGGGGGTGCTGCAGTGTCACAGTGCTTATGTACGGGCCGCCACTGATACAGACGAGGGGGGGCATGCTGCTAATGATATCGAATGACTTGAATCCAGTTAGAGTTGAGACCTATGAATGTAGAACTACTAACAGGATTTCATGTGGCAGTGAGTTTGAAGCCATCTGGTGTGAGGTGGAATCTAAGAAGATCAATTACATAGTGGGGTGGTGTTACAGACCTGGTGGATCGGTTGCTAGTAAAAACGTATGGGATCCTACCACCTTCATCACAAGTTGTCCCAGTCCTGAAAATACTTTAGGTGCAAACTTTGTTTGCTTACACTTGGATAAAGGTATAAATCACATATATAATATCTTCGTATCTTTAATTTATAGTATAACCAAGTGGAAAAACTTTCAACTGCCTATCACTAATCCAGAGTATTTTAATAATAAGGTGTGACACCATTTGGCAACTCACAGATGAAAATATGAGTTCTGCATTACTTCAACCTTGGTATCACCTCTGGGTCTGGCTCCCACTGATGAGACCTCAATAAAGGTGGAAACCGGTTGATGACTTGATTGTGGGGAAGCAGAGTTTCTGCCCAGGGTAATGGATGGTAATGCTGTATGTAGCCAATGAAGTGAGGCTCGGCTGTTGCTGTACCCCCTCAGATGAGATATGAGCAGCTATGCTCAATGGTGGGGTGAGCCTGCACTGTGTAGAGCCAACACTGAGAGTTCTTCTCGGTGACGGGGTTAGCCTGTTGATGAGTGGAACGACGCTGAGTTTTTGATCCTTTGTCACTTCCTGATGGGGATCTTGGGAGTTTTTGGAGAGATAACCTCGCACTTAATACAGGGAAACCATAATGCATAGCGTTATACATCTTCGCAAGGAGGTGTGCTTTGCATTATGGGATACTAAGGCAAGTAATGTGAAGTCATACCACTTTTACCATGAGTCCTGAAACTACTTTGTTTGTTTCAGGACTCATGGCGCAAACTTTGTTTGCTTACACTTGGATAAAGGATTAAACCAAATATATAATTTCTTGGTATCTTTAATTTAAAAAAGAAAATGATGATGAAAAACAGACAAGGAATTATAGAAAGAAATGACAATGCATTTTTGTAAAAAAAAAAAAAAAAGGAGAAGATATAAATATATAAATAAAAGAGAAATTATAAGAAAAATTTGGTACAAGCTAACTGTATGACTTCATATAAATAATATGAACAAACAAGTAATATTAGTTGGGTTAAAAGCGAATTTCCCGGGCCGTCTGACAAATTGTGTTGCTCCAAGTAATATACATCATCATCATCAAATTCCTGCCATGTACCCTCAAGGGGTGTACAGGATATGACAGTACTACATGAAAAAATTACATCATTACTAACTTCCTATCTACAATTTTCCTCCAAATCAGTCTGTTACTTGTCAAGACTCCAACATTATCAGATCTTATATTTCTATCGTCTAAGGCACTTTGTACCGTATCAATCCTCCTATATCTTGGTATTCCTCTGGGTCGTTTTCCTGCCAACCTGGCAGAGAACACTTGTTTTGCTAATCTTTCCACTCCCATTCTATTTAAGTGACCATACCATCTGAGATTAGCTCTGCTAATGCATTCCTGGATGCTGACAATGTCAAGTTCTTTCCTAATATCCTCATTTTTAATATGATATTGCCATTGATGCCATCTGTTCACGCCTCTAATCTTTCTAAGGACTCTCATATCTGCGGTCTCTAGTCTTTGGTCAAGTGTTTTACTTCTGACCCAGCTCTCAGATCCATAAGTTAAAATTGGTTCGAACACAGTCTTGTATACAGCCAATTTAGTGTTCCGACTAATTTCTTTCTTATTCCATATGAATTTATTCAATTGACTTCCCACGATACCAGCTTTGCTGATTCTGTTGTCTATTTCTATATTTAGTTTACCATCTTCGGTAAAAATTGTGCCTAAGTAGCTGAAATGTTTTACTTGTTCCACAGGTTCTCCATTCACAACACAGTTGGCATTTTCAATGATTCTGACTATTTTCATTGTCTTTGTCTTTTTATTGCTGACCTTCATACCATATCTATTACAACAGCTATTCAATTTAGTCAGAGAATTTTGCAGACTTGTAGCGGATTTATTTAGAAGTATAACATCATCCGCATAAAGCAAAGAACTGACATTAACATCTCCAATTTTGAAATCAGGTTTAATACCACATTCCTTCATAATGTGAGGATAATGTACATCCTTGTCTCACACCAGATTTAACATTAAACCATCTTCCTGTACTTCCTTCAATTCTAACTGCTGACTCACAAATCAAATAAAGACTAAGTATTGCTTGATATAATGCCCCATTGACACCTTATGACTGCAGCGTATTGAATAGCTTCTCTCTTGGCACCTTGTCATATGCCTTTTCCAAATCGACAAAACTTAAAT
This sequence comes from Typopeltis vanoorti, assembly GCF_054136105.1. NCBI lineage: Eukaryota > Metazoa > Arthropoda > Arachnida > Uropygi > Thelyphonidae > Typopeltis > Typopeltis vanoorti. The sequence goes on from NC_143557.1 coordinate 133,450,517, forward strand.
ACAGATCTTTGTTATATTCCCATGCTTTCTCGACTATTTGTCGTAAAGTGAAGATCTGATCCTGACAGCCTCTATTTGGCCTGAATCCAGCTTGTTCTTCACTAAGCTTTTCTTCCACAATTCTTCTCAACCGTTTCTCAAGTATACTTGCATAGATCCTGCCAGGAACACATAGTAGGGAAATACCTCTGTAATTCTCACATTCAGTTTTATTTCCCTTTTTATATATGGGTACTATGAGAGCTCTACTCCAATCATCGGGAATTCGTCCCTCTGTCCAGGCTTTCTGAACTATGCAGTGCAGCCACTGTAAGACTCTTATACCACCATACTTCAGCATTTCTGGTCGAATATCATCTACTCCTGCTGCCTTTCCACATTTCAAGCCTTTGATGGCTTTTTCTACTTCAAGTATGGATATGTATTCCTGACTGCATGCCTGGTCAGTGTTTTTTATCACTGTGCTGTCATCACTGCTTGTTTCATTTAGCAGTTTTTCAAAGTAATTACTCCATACTTCAAGGATATCTTTTTCTCCTGTTTTCATTTCACCTTTTTCATCTCTAATTCCTTTTACAGCACTCTTTCCTCCATTCCTAAGCTTCTTCAACAACCTCCAGAATATTTTGCCACCTTCTTGATATTTATTTTCTATATTCTTGCCAAAGTCCTCCCATGACTTTTGTTTAGCTAGTTTTACACACTGTTTAGCTTTCTTACATTTGTCTCTGTATTCTCTAAGAGTAAAAGCTGACTTATTTGCCAGGAACTTTTGATATGCTTTCTTCTTTTCCTTCACTGCCTCTTTAACTTCCTGTGTCCACCAAGGAGTTCTGATTTTTTTATCCTTGCACACAACCTCACCACATGCCTCTCTGGCAGAATCAATCAATGTTTCCTTCAGAATTTGCCACTGAATCTCCAAGGTTTGATTCCTGTTCTCAAACTCTTTCATTTTCTTTTCAATAATATTTCTGTATTTTAGTCTACAGTTCACATCTGAGAGCTGCTCAACTTTTATTCGCTTTAAAACTTTCTTACATGTTATTCTTTTCAATATGAAATTCAATTTTATCCTGCTCAAGACTAAATAGTGATCACTTCCAATTTCAAATCCTCTGTACACTCTGGTGTCCTGCACCAGGGAGAAAACATCACTATCAACAATAACATAGTCAATGAGACTTTTCTTATTCCTAGCCTCTTCTCTCCATGTGAATTTGTGCACATTTTTATGTTGGAACATTGTGTTAGTAATAACCAGTCCATGTCCTGAGCAGAAATCCAACAGATATTTGCCATTATTATTAGCTTTGCTCTTTTCTCCAAATTTTCCCAAAATATTTTTGTATGTCTCACAATCATTTCCTACTCTGCTATTTAGATCCCCAACAAGGACCAACTTTTCGTTTTTCATTGTGTCAGTTGCTTTTTCTAAAGCCTCAAAAAATTCCTCCACTTCTACCTTAGTAGAACCTTCTGTGGGACCATAGGCACAAATAAGTCTCATTGTCCAGTTCCCCATTCTCATATTTGCCCACATTACTCTACTTGAGACTGACTGTCATTCAAGAAGATTAGCCTCGTATTTTGTGTTGAATACTATGGCTACTCCTTCTTTTCCTTGATTTTCATTGCCTGAATATAAAATTTTGTATTTATTGCTCAGAAAGATCTCACCAGTTTTGGCCTTTTTTGTTTCAGTCACCCCTATTATGTCGATCTGGTACTTATCTAATTCCTCAGCTAGCTCCATTTCTTTGCCATTCAGGCTTCTTACATTGATAGTACCGATGTTTAACTCCGGTGATGTTGAGTTGGGGTTTGTTTTCAGATTTGTTCCAGTTGCTGACTTTTCGCTGTTCGCCCTGGTTCCCTGGCGAAAACAGCGGGGGCCTTGTTTAACCGGGCGACGTCCCAGCCGGCATGAAATTTTGTTATGTTGTACCATCATTTTTTATTTTGGTTTAACCAATAAGAATACAATTTGATCGGCTAAATCCCAAATTGCCAGCCCATCCTCGTTCGTTCAGTATCAAAGTAGATACCCAACAGGGTGCACCACGAGAAGGTGAGGATTGGACATTAGGTCAGAAGCCTCGTCGGTTCTCCGCATTCCTTTAAAGGCTATGTGGAGGTCTCCTCTCAGTTATACAGCTTTGACCCTTAAACACTCCTTAAACACAAGTAATATACGGTATTACAAATTATCTTTCTACTCCTTCTTCTTCTTTTTTTTTTTTTTTTTTGTGGTTCCTTCCCACGAGAGGTATTTTGTAATCCAATTACATTCATACCTTATGCCGTCTAAGGACCCCCCCCCCCTCAATTTTATTGATTTCATTATTATTATTTTTTTTTTCATTTATTTTTCACACATAGAAATGCATATGAATGAGCGACCACATACGAATTCATATGTGATTCCCGATATATTCTTAATCTTTTCACTTAAGTGGTTATTGACGTCAAGCCCTTCAGATACTTTCGGCTCAAATTACTGATGAACGAAGTTCATTATCCTTAATAGAGACAAAGAAAAGCTTAGAAATCAAAGTTATAACGTTCAACATACCTGAAAAGTTAGCCGGAAAGATTTGGTACTGAATTTATAATAATATGATTATTATTACCCATAAATCACAGAAACCGAAATACACAACGCCTACACGCCATCTATAAGAAGCGCCAAACGACATAAACACTATCGCATTAGAACGATCAACAGGAGAGGGAGCGAGAAAGAATATCGAATTAATGCAATGAATTTAATCCACTTCAAAGTTACTAAACGGAAAAAGAAATGTCATCGCCAGACTAGAAAATGTTTTCCAAACCAAATTGAAGAATGCCACATAAAAAGATATTAACCCAGCTCCAAAGTAAACAATAAGATCCGTTAATATATCCGCTTCAGTTTAAATGATTTCATCAAATGAAAGAGAAATAATAAAAACTGCTATTTTTAAAGTTATTGTATCCTTAAGCCAGTGGTTCTTAAACCGGTGTTCCGCGAACTGGTTACAAGTGTTCCGTCAGTGAAAGATGTCACATGACATCTTTCAAAATACATTACCGGCAATATTAAAACCTGTACTAGACCAGGTTGTAAATATGGTAAATTACATTAAGTCAAGACCTATAAAAGCACGCTATTTTTTAAAAAAACTTTGTGTGTCTCTGGAAGTCAAGTACGAATCTTTGCTTTTGCACACTGAAATGAGATGGTTATTCAGGGGTAAAGTGCTGTTCCGACCTTTACAACTTAAGAATGAATCATTGATCTTTTTTCAAAATGAAGGTACAGATGCTTTTGTAAAATGTCTTCAAAGTGATATTTAGTGTGCTAAAATGGCATATTTAGTCGATATTTTTAATTACTTAAATAGCGTGCTAATACAAGTCTCCAATAGAAAATGAAATATTTTGACATTCACTGACAAATTGACAGCTTTTCAGGAAAAATACAGTAGATATCTTTCCTTCGCTCCATAATAAAAATATCGAGGGAGTTATTTCCGTTATAACAGAACATTTAACAATATTGGAAGAAAAGATTTCAATTTACTTTCCTTCTTTAAATACACAGAATTATGACCGGATACGAAATCCATTTGGCAAAGTTAATACATTGAGTTGAGAATATTCGTTACAAGAAGAAGAACAATTCGTTACCTTGTCAACGGATCGTACTCTAAAAATGAAATTCTCTGAAATAACTCTTGAGGAATTTTGGATTTTTGTCCAAGCTGAATACCCAGCTCTCTCCACAGGGGCACTGAAAATTTTGTTACAGTTTTCAACATCATATTTGTGTGAGTTCGGTTTCTCAATATTATCCCATATAAAAACTAAAAAGCGTGAATAACTTACTAATGTAGACAAAGAGATGAGGGTAGCTATATCACATATTAAGACCTGATATTGCTGAAATCTGCAAAAGCCGAAAAGTTCAAGTAACCCATCAAAATAGGTTCCAATTTTATAAAAGGCAAGTCCATGCATATTTTTATTGTTAGTTTTATGACCCTAAAATTTGGTGTTCCCCAAATTTTTCTTATAATCAAAAGTGTTCCGTGCTTCGAAAAGGTTAAGAACCACTACCTTAAGCGATAAATATTAATTTTATTACTACTGCTAAGTAATCAAAATATCTACGTGACAATCAACGCATGCGTAGAAATTTCACTAGAACATTGTTGTTATTAATAAATTTAGTTTAATCCTTTATCCAAGTGTGAGCAAACAAAGTTTGCGCCTGAAAATATCTCCGGGACTGAGGTAAGGTAGTACAACACCGACAAACTCGCAGCAAAGGTGGATCAAGCTCTCAACTCCTTGTCTCGGTATCTCCCATAATGCACAGCACATCCTTATGGATAGTGGAGGGCCACTATCCATTCCGGTTTCGACCTTTATTGAGGTCTCGTGAGTGGAAGCCAGGCCCAGAGTGGAGATACTAAGGCAGAAGCAATAGGAGAGGTCATCCTTACCTATAGGACTTTTCAAAAGGTGTGCCACCTTATTATTAAATTACTCTGGATTTAGAGAAAGATATACATGTTTGCAAGGAGATGTGCTGTGCATTATGGGAGATATTGAGACAAGGAGTTGAGAGCTTGATCCACCTTTGCTGCGAGTTTCCAGGTGTTGTACTACCTTACCTCAGTCCTGAAGATATTTTCAGGTGCAGACTTTGTTTGCTCACACTTGGATGAAGGATTAAACTAAATTTATTATAGTCTAACCAAGTGAAAAATAAACTTTCAACATTGTTGTTATTATTAAATCTCCATGGAGTCAACAGACTAATAGCGAGGCAAATCATACAGTTAATACGTATACAATACACACAGCAAAATTAATCACTTCGGACTTCCATAAGCGTATAAAATACACATCAATATTTTATACGCTTTTAAATGTATAAATAACGTATACATGTTACTGAAATACAGAAATCAATAATTATATTTATAATAATGATAATACAGTTAAAATGTATAAGGGAATAGGCAAAATACACCGCAACAAAACACAAGTTTAAGGGTATCAACGGGATTCATTCAAACTGTAAATACTTATAATTATTGAGAAGTAATAATTACAGAAGATGGGAGAGTTATGGAAATAAAATCCAGAATAGCTAAAGCAAAAGAAGCGTTTTGGAATAATAAATTGCTAATGACCTCTGGAATAAATAAACAGACGAAAAATAATAAAATCCTTGGCATGGTCCGACTTGAATTATGGATGTGAGACGTGGAAATACAAAGTCCACAAGAAGAAAAATGAATTAATAAAGATCGTGTAACTGATAACTTCTGTAGCTTGATGTACCTCAATCCCATGGATTATTATCCCTTCATTTCTATGAAAAATGGTTTAAATTAATGAGAATTTATCGAGTACCTGGCTCACCCATTTTAAGGCAGTGTGGGAGCGTCTATACCGATGAGCAGAGCTGCTTTTGGACGTTTGTGTTTCCACCTATCATCGTAGTTAGATGACTCTCTAATGAGTTGATTGGGATGGCTAGCTGTTTTGGTGAAATATGTAATGGCAGTATCACGGAGAAACATGTGAATATCGGGAATGGCAGCGTCTCGGTGGAGGAGAGCATTCCTGACAAACCAAGGAGCATTGAATATCATACGGAGACATTTTTTCTGGATGACCTGTAGCTTTTTGATGTTGCCAGGAGGGATGTGACCCCAAGCCGGTGATCCGCATAGGGTCTAATGATTGTTTTGTAGATCTGTAGTTTGTTTTCGGTGCTGAGACGGCTTCTTTGGTTGAGAAGAGAGTAAAGTTGCATAATTGCGGAGTTTACCTTGCTGCAGGCAAGGTAAACTCCGCAATTATGTCGATGCAATAGTCGATGTGAGAGTTAAAGTCGAGGCGATTGTCTAGCTGAATACCTAAATATTTGGTGCTGGATTTCCATGGAATAGTTTGTTAAAAAGTTTGACTTCTATGTAGTGGGCTGCCTTCCGTCTTGTGAAGAGAATGACAGTACTTTTGTCGGCATTCACAGCTATTCTCCATTTCCGAGCCTTTTTCTAGGTTTGTTGTTGCAGTTTGTTAGCGCTGTGTAGCTAAGTTCGGCCTGAGAGATCTACTCAAAATTGCCATGTCATCCGCATAGAAAGCTGTGGTGGTTGATGTCGTGTTAGGGGCGTCAGCAACGAAGATGTTAAAAAGCAGCGGAGAGAGCAACATGCCTTGAGGAACACCTGCAGGGATTCTTTTCAAAGAGGATTTGAGTCCTCTCAACTTGACCTGAAATTTCCGGTTTTTTAAGAAAGGAGTCGATAAGTTTGATAAGGTAGAGCAGAACTTTGGCCATAAATAATTTATAGATGAAGCCTTTGTGCCAAACCTTTTCAAAGGCTTTTGCTACATCAAGAAAAACAGCTCCTGTATGTTGTCGCCAATTGAATCCAGTAGTGATGAATTCGACCAGTCTGTGAACTTATTGTGTAGTACTGTGCCCGGTTCGAAACCCAAACTGCTCTTTCGGTATTGTGTTGTTGTTGTTGTTGTTCACCACAACTTGAAGTCGATTGAGGATGTTTTTTCTGCAATTTTTCCCAAGCATGAAAGGAGACTGATGGGTCTGTAACTCTGCGGTAACTGTGGCGCTTTTCCCGGCTTATGAATGAGGATTATATCTGCTTGTTTCCATCGGGTTGAAAATAGTTTAGTCTGAGTATTGCATTTATGATTGCTATCAAATGCATGACAGCTTTGTGCGGAAGGGCCTTGATTGTTTTGTTGTTAATTTCATCTGTGTCAGGGGCTTTTTTGTTGTTAAGCTTCCTAATGATTGAGTAGACCTCTTTAGGCGAGGTGGGACGGATATTTTCATGGCTGCTAGGCTGCCGGAGCGCAGTACGGACTCGACGGTGAATTTTCTCTATGAAGACCAAATCCGTATGCGCATAATCAAGACTGCACTGAAGTTGAAGAGCTTCAGCGAGGGCTTCTGTCTTTTCATCGTTCCTATAAACTATACCTCTTTCTCCGTGAATGGACTGGATATTGGAACGATCCATACGGAGAGCCTTTGCCAACTTCCACAAGGGGTTATCTTCAGTTTTCAGGGAACAAAGTTTTCTTTCCCATTGTTGATTTGTGTGATCTTTTAGTGCATAGCGAAGTAAGTTTGATGCTCTATTCAGCTCTTGGCGGTCTTGAGGAGATAGCATGTTATGAAAGCAACGTCTGTTTTTTTTTGTTTGTTTGTTTCTGATTAGAGCAAGGATTTCTTCTGGAAGTAGGTTTATTTGAGCTGGAGCACAAATAGAAGTGGCTGCAGTTAAGATAGTCTGAATTTTGCTTTCCAGGTTGTTGACTGCTGCATCAATTTCTTCACAGGAGGAGATATTCGGCACTGAATCCATGATAGTGTTGATTGTAACCTAGAATTTTTTGAAATTAGTAAATGACCGACCGGGAATAAGTTCTGGATCCTCTCCCAGTTTTAAAAGTACTGGATTGTGGTCCCAACTGAGGTCGTTAACTACTTGCAGCTGGAATTGATGAGATGTGTTTTTGAATATGGCTATATCTAATACATCGGGCCTGCTGTGTGTTCCATAGTGTGTTGGTTCAATCGGGCCTGCGATGATAATATTTCTCAGCTTTGCAAAATTGTGAAGGATTTTTCCGTTGTAATTTGCACACCTGTAAAGATCGTGTAGATTATACGATCGGTGTATATATGCGCAACAAGAAAATTACGCATACATGAATTTATGATTAAAATCTTTATAAATATAATTCTATCAATCAAAATTTCACTTTTAACTCTTAATTGTGAATATCTGCTACCTTCTCATGTCTTTACACTTATAACTTTTAAGTTGTTGGAATTATTATGGTCTCAATATATGCCATATATAAGGATGTATGTAATTTCTTTCAGCTTTATGGCTGGTGGAGCAGCATACACTACTAAACCAGGGAGATGATTATGAAGCAAGGTGTGTTCCCGTTGCCTTCCTTGCCGAAGCATATTCATGACTGTAGCAGTGTGTGCGTTCACGATCCGATTTGCCTGTTTTGAGTGATGAAAAAAGCAAGGAGAAAAACTCCCACTTCCATACGAGACCGGTTAACCCACCTTTAGTCGAAAGAGACCATATAAAAGTTCCTCACATCATGGACGAGAATCGAACCCAGCTCTTTCTGACCAAAGGGCTTTGTCTATACCGACTGAACTAAGTAGGCTCCATATATAAGGATATCAATTACATTTACATACACAGTATACATGTCAATTTTTTTATTATTATTATTAGGTAACATCTCCAAGGAGTCCAAAGACATCGAGGGATGACACTTACTCTACAACTCACCGTTTCCATCGCTTAATCCGCCACCTATCAACCACTACACCAACGCCGTCTGCTGCTCACCGCCACAGTAGTATTTTTTGTTTGTAACTTGCGTGTGCTGTCAAGGCCGATTTGTCAATATGCGGGATGAAGAAACCCAAGTTTACTGGAGAAAAAACTTGCTTCCCTGTGGCAGAGATCGACTTAACTAGCTAGGGAACCGATCGAAAAAAGGTTCAGTAAAAGTTCCTCTCGTCGGCGACTAAAATTGAACTTATGATACTCTATTTACGGGCAGTCCAACGCCGTAGACGGCACACACCGATTTGTATTTTATTTTCTCAAAAGCATCTATGTACATTCGGACGAGCTATTTACATATACATACAATAAGTGCATAGCATGGTTATTTCAGTTAAAATTTTTCATTTGCAACATGGGTAAAAAAAATGAGTCATTCTCTAAAAAAAGTGAAAACCACTTGGTAGGAATAACTGAGATGAGATATCATGAAATAGTAGGTGTTTCAAATTCGTGTAGGGGTTACCTCAGTCCCTCGACTGCTCCTTAGGACAGGTTGAACCCTCCTAATGAAAAAACCCGAGTTTCCGGGAGAAAATCCCTCTACCTCCATATGAGACGGGCTAACTCACTTTTAATCAAAAGAGAACAGATAAAGGTTCCTCACGTCATGGAATCCCTTTGGGTCTTTCCGACCAAAGGGATTCGTCTATACTGGCTGAGCTACAGAGGCTCTATGAAAGAGTAGTAACAATAGTCATCTTATTCTGATTTTTTAAATTGAATATACTTAATATACTATTAAGTATATTGCGCACTTGATCTCAAGAAAATTGTCATCAATATCCTTATACTATCAAGGAGTGTATGGCTCCTATGAGAACACACTAAACACATAAATTTACGTTATTACTAATCTCTTATCAACAATTTTCTTCTATAGTCTATTACTTGTCAGCATATCAATATTGTCGTATTTAACACTTTAATCTTCTAAGGCACTACTGACTGAATCAATTCATCTATATCTTAGTCTTCCCCTGGGTATTTTTCCTGCCTTCTTGGTATCAAACACTTGTTTTTTTATTATTATTATAATTCCGGGCAACTCCAAGGAGTCGAGAGACTCATTGAGGGAGGCCCTAACATCATGTCAAGAACAACTATTCGACATTCACACAGTATCAATCATAGCTCGCCTTGAACTCATTCACAATCATAGCACCCACAACAGACTCTGGCAGCTTATTTCACTCATTCACCACACTCCAAGTAAAAAACTTAGCCTAACAGACCTGCTAACCATTCTTGCCCAGCTTCCATGTATGATCCCTTGTCCTCCCACCATCAGTCATATTCTCAAAAATATCTTCTGGATTAATCTTATAGAAACCCTTGAGTAATTTGAATGTCTCAATCATATCACCCCTTTTCCGCATATCAACCAATTTTTGCAACCTACAAATCTTCAACCTGTTCTCATAAGGTTCATTCCATAGACTTGCTATCATCTTGGCCACTCGTCTCTGGATCTTCTCCACCTCCTCCCCATCAAGAAAAAACCCTGGCACCCATATCTGGGCACAGTAGTCTAGATGGAGTCTTATCAAGGCTCGATACAGAGGAACAATAACTTGTTTGTCTCTGCTTGTTAAAATATTTTTCAGCAACAAAGTGATTTGATGAGCTGATTTAGCCACTTTTGCGATGTGCCCCCTAAACCTCAACTCTCTATCCACCAACACTCCCAAATCCCTGGCCTCATCAATCTCCTGGAGTACGGTTCCACCAATGTGATATACTGCTGCTAATCTTTTCACCCCAAAATGCATAACCTTACACTTTGCCACATTAAATTGACATCCATTTTCCTTAGTCCAGTCCTCCAAACTATCCAAATCATCTTGCAAAATTTTGACATCCTGTGCATTCATTATTGCTCTACCCAACTTTGCATCATCAGCAAACAAATGAACACTTCGTCTCAGATCCTTTCCTATATCGTTAATGAACAAATTGAAAAGTAGTGGCGCAAGAACAGAACCCTGCAGCACACCACTAGTCACAAGCTGTCTTTTGGACTCTACTCCTGAATAAACCACTCTCTGATATCTCTCCAATAGCCACCGTCCTCTCCATCTCACCAACCCTTTATCCATCCCCATATGCTGCAGTTTACTGATTAGAGTTACATGTGGTATCCTGTCAAAGACCTTAACGAGGCCCAGTAGAATCACTGTAAACCCATTACCCTTATCCAGTTCAGCCGTCACTGTTATAAAACGTGAGAAAGTTACTGAGGCATGATCTACCCTTCACAAAACCATGTTGTCCCCCATACAGTATCCTATTTTCATCTATCCAATCCTGTATTCTTCTCTTGACTAATTTCTCCAAGACCTTGACAACGATTCCTGATATGCTAATCAGTCGGTAATTTACAACAGCAGTCTTGGAACCTCCTTTATGCAGTGGAACTATTTTTCCCTCTTTCCACCCTCTCGGGACTAACCCAGACCCGAGACTCAAATTAAACAAAGTGGTCAAGGGTACTGACAATTCTTTAGCCGCTTCTCGTACGACACAAGCTGGTATACCATCCAATCCCACAGATGTATTGACATTGAGGTTTTGTAATAGACTATTCACCTCCACTTCATTCACCACCATTCCCATATAAGGTGTTGGTTCCTTCATTCCTGCAATGGTGCCACCTGGATGATTACTCTTGCAAAGTGCTTGCTCAGTAATTCCACAATATCAACTGATTCAGTTACCTACCTACCATCGGCATTGTTTAAAATCATTCTAACATATACATTTTTTCTTTTATTTGCAACATATCGAAAAAACTGGTTGGGATTCTCTTTAGTCTGCATGTCTAATGTTCTTTCATAATCCATTTTTGCTTTTCTTACCACACTCGTCACCCTTCTGGCCTGCTGGTCACCTTTCTCCTTAAATTCCCTCCGTAGTATTTCTTTTTTTGCAGCTCAAGCTTAATGGTGTTATTCATCCATTTAACCCCTACTTGATTTATTACTCGAACTCTAGGTATACAGTCAGCCATTGTCTCATGCAAACACTTCCTAACCGCCTCCCATGCACTATCAACATCTAGCCCTTGCAGTTATACATGCCATGGCACTGAACCAATCAAACTCCTTAGCTTGTCATACTTACCAGTCCGATAATTCCGCATGTACCCTGTCTTAATTGTAAATTCCACACCTTTAGCCACCTCCCAAGTCAAGTCCCTATGATCACGCTCACCAATTGGTGGCAACGTGGTCATATTCTTTACCCAAATTCTCAGATGCAATTACTAAGTCAAGCACTCTCTGATCCCTAGTATTTTCCATTACATGCTGTCGCGGATAGTTATCCCTTAATAACCGCATAAAATCCAATTCCTTCCTCCCATGTGTCCTTTCCTACTTCCAGTCAATGTTATCGTAGTTGAAATCATCCACAATAATTACCCTCCTTCCACTCATTTCTTCTATTTGCTTATGCATACTATCTCCACCATCTATTCCATCACCTGGTCTATAGCAGCAGCCATCTGTATATTTTGTTCTGCTAGTTTCAATCTCACATCAAATAGCCTCAAATGTGCTCTTTTCTATATCCTGCAGTTCCACTTTTATTCTCCTTGGCTGTAGCTCATCAGCTATCATCAATAATACTCCTCCCCCAATTTTATTTTCTCTGTCACTCCTGAACACACCACACCCCTCACATTCAATTCCACTAGCTATATCATCTTCTGTCAGCCATGTTTCACTAATGCCAATAACCTGTGGCCTGGAAGTGCCAACCAAGGCCAAAAATTCTTCCTTCTTGTACCTAATACTTCTGGCATTAGTATACATGAATTGCAGAAGCCAATTTGTCCAATCCCTATTTTGATGCCTAATACTAACTATCCCATTCTGATTCGTGGTCTTTCGTAGTCGCTTGGGCATATTACACATTCACAGACTCAACTGTCTCCCTAAAGTCTGCATATCTACTTCCTCTCCCCCTTAATTACCCTAGTTTCCCTGATTCTGCACATTCACTTTCACTACATTCGACAACACCTTTTCAAGTCTCTGTACACCAAATTCATTCAAATGTAAACCATCCATCTTATATAAATCCTTTCGCCTCTCGAACTCACTCCACAAATTCCACACCACTCATCCTGCATAATTCACGCAGTCATTAGCAATTATGGCCCTTCTTCTATACTCTTCAATGTCATACCGCGGCAACAGACTCACCATCCTAACTCTCACTCTTCTCTTTTGCTACCTCAAGCAATTCCTTCACATCCTCACTCATAGCCATTGTCTCCTTTCAAATCATTTGTACCTGCTACCACTATCAATTCTTTCACCCGCTCCTTTTGCATTCTAATTGACTCGCTTACATTCTTAACGTTCGCAACCAGGTTGGTACAATTTTGTTAAACTCTAGCACACCTCTCATAAAGGAATCTCCATACGACACTCGCTGTTTCATTTTGTTTAAACTCACTATCATACGTTTGCTATTAGTCGGTACACTTGGTAAACATTTTTGCCAACGCTCCAGCTGCCGATTTACTCTGTGTATCGCTCTGCGTAACCGAGCAATCTCACTCATTGCACCAGTCTCATCATTTTTATTCTCCGATAATTCATTCATTCGGTATGTTTACTTTCATTCTCACTTTCAACGCCACTCTCACAGCTATCAGGTACTACCACGCATATCACTGTTATCTAGATTCTCACTTTCAACGATATCACTCACATGACCTGAAACACTCTTTAAATCCTCACATTCTTTACACTTTCTGCACACATTCACTCCACTATCGTTGTTTAACCAGACTCCAACCGCTCTCCTCAATGCATACATTTCGCAAACGGTACACTGAATCAAATCCTTTAAATTAAAAATTTTAAACAAAGCTGGCGACCTGGATGGCATCTTTGTATTTCTCTTAATGGGGGCCATGTGCACAGATAATCATATCTATCACTTTACTATTTAAAATACTCAAAAAACACACAAAAATCACCTAGACATGCTAAAATACGAAAAGTAAACAATACTATGTAAATACCATGCAAATTCACCAATTATTACTTATCTGCTCAGGAGCTATCCACAAACACTACACACCATGTAGCCCTCTAGTGGCTACCCTCTTGCTAACCTTTCCTCTCCCATTATGTTAAAATGGCCATACCACCTTAGATTAACTCTGCTGACACATTCTTGAATGCTAATAATGTCAAGTTCCTTTTTAATATCTTCATTTTAAATATGATTCTGCCATTGATTTTGATTCACTCCCCTAATTTTTCTCAAACCCTCATATGTGGTTTCTAGTCTTTGATCAAAGTGCTTTATTTCTAACCCAACTCGCAGATCCATAACTTAAAACTGGTTTGAACACTGTTTTGTATACTGCTAGTTTGTGTTTTGGCTAATTTCTCTCTAATTCCATATAAATTTATTCATCTGGCAGCTACCCACCATACCAGCTTTACTTATTGTTGTCTATTTCCATATTTAATTATTTGCCATTTAATCTCTACTAAAAACTGTGCCTAAATAGCTAAAATATTTTGTTATCCATAGATAATGCACCTGAAGTTTTCTATGTTCTTGACTATTTTCATAGTTTTGGTCTTTTATTGCTAATCTTCATGTCAAATTTGTTACAGACTGTTATTCAATTTAGTTAGAGAATCCTGGAGACTTGCATCGGATGTGTTTAGGAGTGCATCATCTGCTTACAGTAAAGAGCTAAGTTTGATATCTCCAATTCTAATATCAGGTTTAATGCCACTTTCTTTCATAATGTGATTAATGCACATGGTAAACAAGAGTAGAGATAGTGGATACTTGTCTCACACTTGATTTCACATCAAGCCATTTTCCTGTATTTTCTTTGATTCTAACTGCTGACTTAAATATGGGCTTGTATTGCTCTGTATTAATGTCCCATTTACCCCACTGTATTGCTTTGAAAAGCTTTTCTCTGGGTACCTTGTCATAAGCCTTTTCCAGATCTAAAACTTAAGTACAGATTCTTGTTATATTCTCAATGCTGTCTTACTTCTTTGTCATACAAACTCTTCAGTCTGATACTTGTTTCATGTCATCATTATGTCCAAGTTTCTCTTCCATAATTTTTCTTAGCTTCCTTTCAAATATGCTTGCATAAATCTTGTCTAGAACATAAGTAGAGAAATTTCTCCGTAATTCTCATATTCAAGTTTATTCCACTTTTTTACAGATTGGGAACTATGAAGGCTCTACTCCAATCATCTGGGATTTGACTTTCTGATTAGATCCCCAGTTATGCAGTGTAACCTCCATATTTCAACATTTCTGGTCAAATATCGTCTAATTCAGCTTCATTTCCACATTTCAAACTTTTCATTGCTTTTTTTTCTACTTCCATATTGATATGTACTCCTGTTTTATTTAACAGATTTTCAAAAGTAATTACTCCAAATTTGTATTTAAAAAATTCTGTTTTTCATGTCATCATTACTGTCCATTTTTTCTTTTTATTTTAAAACAGTACTCGTTCCCCCATTTCTAAGATTTTTTTTTTTTTTTTTTGCTTCAGGATTTGCCATTGAATCTCCTAGGTTTTGCTGTTGTTCATGAACTGTTTCATTTTTACCTTACTATTTGTATAATTGAGTTTACAGTTTACCTGTAAAAGCTGATCAACTTTATTTTAAAATTTTCTTATATATATTGTTCTTTTCAACGTGATAGTGATATTCATTTCTCTTAATTAAAACTAAGCAATGATCATTTCCAATTTGAAATCCTCTGTGTACTCTTGTATCCTGAGCTAGCATGAAGATATCACCATCAACAATAACATAGCGAGGCTTTTCTTGTCTCCTCTCTTCCACGTGAATTTGTGCACATCTTTTGGAACATGGTGTTAGTAATGACTAATTCATATACTGTAACCTCAAAAAACATTTTTTAAAAGAACAATTAATTGTATCTATTTATTGCACAAAGACAAAATTTTTAAATTTGTTTTGACTCAATTTATTTAATTTTTCTTTCCTACATATAATAGTTTTAAATTCTCCTCCTTTTTGTTTCAAGATTTAACTGGTTGCATCCCCAAATATTTCAATGCAAGCAGTCTGTCCACTTTTTTTTGGTCTACCAGCTGGTATTTTCATATTTGTCTTCCAATCTCTTGCTAGTTTAACTATCCTTTTTGGGTCTGTCCTATTAACATGTTGATCCCATTCCAATCTTGTCTTTTTTTATCCAGCGTTTATTGGTTGTAACTGACATTCTTCGTAAATCTTTTCATTTTTTTCTTTACCAAATTTTAACCATTTTTCTTGTTTTCATTTTACACATTGCATTTTTGATGTTTCTATTCTTGTTTCATATACATATGTCAATACTGGTAGGATATTCTTACTTTTCTTTTGTTTAGATATGTATTTTTCCATTAGTTCTAATTTACATCTGATCAGTTGTTTTGTTACTATTGTTGTTGATTTCTCTGCTGATATTTGAATAACTAATTGCTTTTGGGGATCTTCATTTTCTATAATAAATTTAGTTTAATCCTTTAACCAAGTGTGGGCAAACAAAGTTTGCACCTGAAAGTATCCTCAGGACTGGGGTAAGGTGGTACAACACCGGGCAACTCATTGCAAAGGTGAAGCAAGCTAACATCATCACTCCTATCTCAGTATCTCCCATAATGCAAAACACATCTCCTTGCAGATATGTATAATGTTATGCATTAAGGGAAGGGCTACTACCCAGACTAGTTTCGACCTTTATTGAGGTCTCTTCAGTGGGAGCCAGGCCCAAGTGGAGATACCAAGCAGAAGCATTAGCAAGGTCATCTCCACCTATAAAAGTTGCCAAACAGTACACCACCTTTTTATTAAATTACTCTAGATTTAGTGAAAGATGTTGAAAGTTTATTTTTCACTTGGTTAGACTATAATAAATTTAGTTTAATCCTTTATCGAAGTGTGAGCAAACAAAGTTTGCACCTGAAAGTATCTTCAGGACTGGGGTAAGGTGGTACGACACCGGGAAACTCGTTGCAAAGGTGGAGCAAGCTAACATCATCGCTCCTATTTCAGTATCTCCCATAATGCAAAACACATCTCCTTGCAGATATGTATAATGTTATGCATTTAATGCCAGTCCTATATTTTTTCTATTTATGAGTTCTGATTTTCTGTAAGTACATCAATACATCGTCTGCATATTCAACCAAATTTAAACTTTCTTTAATTTTTATTCCATTTAATTTGTTTCTTGAATTATGTGATTTCATCTATGATTATATTAAATAAACATACTTAATTCATAATCTTGTCTGATCCCTTTCCTTATATTTTATCTTCTGATATCTTATTACACATTTTTTTGTGTATATATATCTTTGAGCATTTCAATGACATGGTATCTTTCTTAATGCTAGTACTTTCAGGACATTGTGTAATCGGATTCTGTTGAAAGCCTTCTATAAGGTCAATGAAACATAAATATTGGTTTGTTACATTATTTCTTTATAATAAATATGGCATCAGTACATGATTATCTCTTATGGAATCCTTGTTGTTCATCATCATTATTACAGGCGACTCCAAGAAGTCCTTAGACTCATCGAGGGAAGGCCCTAAACATCATGTCCATCACAACTATTCAACATTCACACAGCATCTATCATACTTTGCCTTGAACTCATTTACAGTCATAGCAGACTCTGGTAGCTTATTCCACTCATTCACCACTCTAAAAGTAAAAAACCTAGCTCTAACACCCTTACTAACCACACTCTTGCTCAGCTTCCATGGATGTCCCCTAGTCCTCCCACCACCAGTCCTGTTTGCAAAAATATCCTCTGAATTAATCCTATAGAAACCCTTCAGCAATTTGAATGTCTCAATCATATCTCCCCTTTTCTGCCTATCAACCAATTTTTGCAACCCACAAATCTTCAACCGGTTCTCATACTGTTATTCTGTTCATTTCATAGACCTGCTATCATCTTGGTCACTCGCCTCTGGATCCTCTCCACCTCCTCCCCGTCAAGAAGAAACCTAGGTGACCAAATCTGGGCACAGTAGTCGAGATGGGGTCTTATCAAGGCTCGATACAGAGGAACAATAACTTGCTTGTCTCTGCTCGTCAAAGTATTCTTCAGCATCCAAGTGATTTGATGAACTGATTTAGCCACTTTTGCAATGTGTCCCCTTAACTTCAACTCCCTATCCACCAACACTCCCAAGTCCCTGGCCTCATCAATCTCCTGGAGTCACTGTCCTCATTCACCTCCACTTCATTCACCACAATTCCCATATAAACTAATGGTTCCTTCATTCCTTCAATGTCATCACCTGATATACTCTTGAAAAGTGCTCACTCATTAATTCCATTATATCGACTGATCCAGTGACCTCCCTACCATCGGCATTCCTTAAAATCATTCTGCCATGTACAGTTTTTCTTTTAGCGATAACTAATAATCCTTTATAATTCTTGTACATATTTTTAGGATAGTACATAATACACTTATTCTTTGATAGTTTTTGGGTTCAGGTTTTGTTCCGTTTTCTAAATATTGGTATTGCACTATTCATTCTTAATTCATTGGAAATCTGTCTTTTCTCCAAGATATGTTTAATTAAATTTATCATGCTTTGTCATTTCTTTACTTCCATATTTTAGCATTTCATTATAAATTCCATCAGTTTCAGATGATTTCCTATTTTTCAAATTTGATATGACTAATTCTATTAAATTTTTTCAATTTCATGTGTGTTTTCAGTCTGTAGTATTTCAGACGTTATTTCACTTCAATTCTATAGAGTTTGGTTAAATAATTTTCCTATTATTCTCTTTCAATGACTGGTATATTTATGTATTCACAAATTTCTTTTCTTTGATTTTGGATCATTCTTCATAATTGTTTCTGTGCTCTGTGAAAGTCATATTCCAGAAACATTACAAGATTTTTTTTTAAATTCCATCCACTCATTTTTGTGCCTGTAGTTAGATACACTGTCTATCCTCATCGTGCTTTGGTCTTCACCAGGAAAGATCACATATATCTTCAGTGTCAGTTCAAGTCTGACACTAAATTGTTTTCATAAACATTTTGAAAGATGATATATCAAACTGGATAACAAAAACAGCGTAAGAAATAATGTATCCCAAGCTGAAATACGATAAATATTATATTCACAGATAGATTTAAAATAATGAATTTTAAATAGGTATGCTCACAATAGTAAAAGAACTACAAGATACACATTGAAAAATACATCTCCTTTTTTGATTCTCTATGATTTTAAAATTTGTTTTAAACATGTAATTTAATTGCCACTTCATTTGTTTTCATGTATCCAGCTGATAAGCTTTCAGTTCAGTTCAGTTCACTTCAATGAAAAAATTCTCAAAATCATACTAGCTTGCTTACCTTCACTGAAGAAATACATTCACCATCTTCTTCCTTTTGTGTCTTATCCCATCTATTTGGGGTTGGTCTTTTACATGATGTGACTTTTATGTGCACAATCCCAACTGACTTGTTGCAGAGCCTGACATTGGAGGGGAGGAGGAGATTATTTTTTTGTCTGTAGAGGTGTGCTCACAGTGCCAGTTTGACTGTTCTGAAGACCCTCCACCTCCATATGAGACTGGCTTAATCAGAAGATAAAGGTTCCTCACGTCATGGATGGGAATCGAACCCAGGTCTTTCTGATAAACTTTATCTATACTGACTGAGCTATGGAGGCTCTAAATACATTCATATTAATATTATAGTATATAGTATACTACTAGTGTGAACAGTTTACCCTTGCATTTATGGTCTGCTTAAGACTAACTTCTGTGCTAAGCATTTCTAACATATTTGTTAACATCATTTTCATGATGTATAATAAACAAAATACATTATTTCTACAACTAAAGATTAAAAAGGTAAAATGGTAATGAAGTGATAAAGATGAAAATTCAAATTTTCCAACTAAGATGTTTTTCTTGTCTTCTTTTTATCAAATTTAGTTTATAAGCCAAAACTTGAAATATACTACAAAGCAACTAAGAATTTTTCATCTTTCAAATTCTTTTATTTTTTGCTTTGTACAATCCTCAAAATTACATGTGTTATTTGGATTATTTCATCTTCATATGCAATTTATTGCAAAAAAGATGTAAATGCAGTGTCCAAAATCTATTTCATTGCAAATAGAGCTCAATTTGAACACATCATCAAATTCCTGACAAGTACCCTCAAGAGGTGTACAGGATATGATAATACTACATGAAAAATTTACATCATTACTAACTTCCTATCTACAATTTTCCTCCAAATCAGTCTGTTACTTGTCAAGACACCAACATTATCAGATCTTATATTTCTATCGTCTAAGGCACTTTGTACCGTATCAATCCACCTATATCTTGGTCTTCCTCTGGATCGTTTTGCTGCCAACCTGGCAGAGAACACTTGTTTTGCTAATCTTTCCTCGCCCATTCTGTTTAAGTGACCATACCACCTGAGATTAGCTCTGCTAACACATTCCTGGATGCTCACAATGTCAAGTTCTTTCCTAATATCCTCATTTTTAATATGATATTGCCATTGATGCCATCTGTTCACGTCTATAATCTTTCTCAGGACTCTCATATCTGTGGTCTCTAGTCTTTGGTTAAGTGTTTTACTTCTGACCCAGCTCTCAGATCCATAAATTAAAGATTAGCTCTGTTAACACATTCCTGGATGCTCACAATGTCAAGTTCTTTCCTAATATCCTCGTTTTTAATATGATATTGCCATTGATGCCATCTGTTCATGCCGCTAATCTTTCTCAGGACTCTCATATCTGTGGTCTCTAGTCTTTGGTTAAGTGTTTTACTTCTGACCCAGCTCTCAGATCCATAAATTAAAGATTAGCTCTGTTAACACATTCCTGGATGCTCACAATGTCAAGTTCTTTCCTAATATCCTCGTTTTTAATATGATATTGCCATTGATGCCATCTGTTCATGCCTCTAATCTTTCTCAGGACTCTCATATCTGTGGTCTCTAGTCTTTGGTTAAGTGTTATACTTCTGACCCAGCTCTTAGATCCATAAATTAAAACTGGTTTGAACACCGACTTGTATACAGCTAATTTAGTGTTTTGGCTAATTTCTCTCTTATTCCATATAAATTTATTCAGTTGACTTCCTACCATACTGAATTTGTTGATTCTGTTGTCTATTTCCATATTTAATTTACCATCTTCACTAAAAATTGTGCTTAAGTAGCTGAAATGTTTTACTTGTTCCACAGGTTCTCCGTTCACAACGCAGTTGATATTTTCATTGCTTCTGCCTATTTTCATTATCTTTGTCTTGTTATTGCTGACCTTCATACATATCTATTACAACAGTTATTCAATTTAGTCAGGGAATCTTGTAAACTTGTAGCGGATTTATTTAGAAGTATAACATCGTCTGCATAAAGCAAAGAGCTGACATTAACATCTCCAATTCTGATATCATGTTTAATACCACTTTCCTTCATAATGTGATCCATATAGATAATGAATAACAGAGGAAATAATGTACATCCTTGTCTCACACCAGATTTAACATTACCATCTTCCTGTACTTCCTTCAATTCTAACTGCTGGCTTACAACTCAAATAAAGACTAATATTATATATTACTAATATTGATTTGAACACTTATTTTCATAATTCATATACCATACTTCATTGTGTATCAATCAATTGCAAATGTACACAAGACAAATATTTTGTCATCCTGTCTTCTTATTTAATCTTTCTGTAACAAACAGAAATTTATAAGGTTGATCTAAACACTCTGTATCTATGACTTTATGTGCAAATGAAAACTGTACACATTTATCATGGAAGTAAAATATTTATATATATAACATGTAAAAATAATTAGTGGATATCATCATGATCATTAAACATGTCAAGTATCAAAAAACTATTACTCAGAGATCAAAGTAAGGGTGTGCTGATCATATTTATTCTTCTACTCATGATTTTTACAAAAAAAAAATAAAAATAAAAATACAAAAGGCTTGACACAGCCATATTTTACATCAAAGATGGTAGCTAAAATCATGTATTTTCAATACACTGAGAAAAGAATGAGGGGGAAAGTGTACATCACTATGACAACATCAGAACTACTGATGAAAAAACTGCTACTTTTCTTGCACAAACACATGGAAATGCCCTCAATTTCAAGAGAAAGAAAGAAAGTGTGGCAATTAGAAGAAATGGCAGTTGTGCTCAAGAAACTGAGCAGTCATTTGGCATAAATAAAGCAATGAATAATGATGTTTACAATAAGAAGTACCCCAAATAATGATTTGAAGAATAAAAATATAATAAATGAAAATTTAATAACCTTTGGTATCAAAGATTTAGGGAGGAAAAAAACAAGTACATGGAAAATTTATCCTAAGTCTATTTATAAACATTTTTTCAGACATCTAATATTTCTAGATTTCATAAGCAACAGAAGATGCTAAACATAACTTACTCTTCTGAATAACATGATTTTCAAAATTTGCACTGAAAAGCATTATATACAAACTGTGAGCTGGAAGCTATAATATACAAGAAATTTCTTATGTATAAATTTTTAATATCTTTTAGTGAGTACAAAAAGGCAGCATTCTCTGTAAAGTCAGTGACAAAGCTGAGCATCATCATAAATAAATGGCACATGAATAGTTCATTAAAAAGATTCCTGATACAGAGTAATGCTGATACCATGGTAAAGAGTACATAGATAAGGGGGGAAAAATGGTACAAATGAAATATTACATGAATTGTCATAATTCTTCCGAAGTCTGTACATCTCTTACATGAAAATAAAGTCTTTATGTACAAAACAAAAGTACAACAAAGTGTTTTTTTTTTCAGTTTTTTTTTTTTTTTTACCCAGTTATTAACACATTTGTTCTAACAACTTAATGCATGGGGTACTTATGACAAGGTCTGAATTTAACTAGTTTGAATGAAATGTGTCAAATTAACATCAAATAAATTCAAAATTACACTGAGTACTAACATTATAACAAAATTCGATTACTTCATACACCTTGTGTGTGTGTGTGTGTTGCTAGTACAGGTCGGAAAGTGAAATGCCCGGTTGTTGTAAAGCTTATTTAACATACAAAAGATGAGCAGCAAATTGCAGTGATGGATGAGAAAACTCGTACATCACTTGTTAAAAGTGTTCTATTGTATAAATACCAATGACGACATGTAGCAATATAAGTTAACTTCATAAAACACTAGTATCGGCAGTATGGCACAAAGCCTTGTTATATGGTATGGGGCTGCTTTTAAAAAAGTTCATAAAAACAATGATCCCAAAACCAGGCTAAGGGAAGAACACAAACATGTGGTATCTTTGTTTTTATGTTTTTTTTTTTTAACTTTTGTTTTTTTTTAACAGCAACCTCCATTATGGAATAAAGTAAGGCTTTTGGACTTAGTGATTTTTAGCTACTTTTATTCAACATTTATTCGTTTAACAAAAAACCGACATGATGGCAGCAGAAGCAGCAGTATCTAATTTCCACCTCACTTCCAAATGAATGTACGCAGTGATTTGAAAACACTATGACTAAGATAAATTTCTATCAATCCCTCCCACACCCATCTGATTCAGTTGCAAACATTCTACATAGAAGAGATGTATGCTGTATATCATTTTCTGTGGATGATGCCATAAAGTTTACATGAATTTTCAAAGTACTTCAGGTCTGAGATTGTCATCATAATACCACATAAGTACACATTACATTCATAGGTCAAAGTTTAGTAGTTACTTTTTTTTAAAAAAAATTATTATTACAGGATTGTTGAAACAGAAGTAAGATGGAAATCAGTTTCAGCAATAAAATCACATAACGATAGGACCACTTTTTTTTTTAAGGGCTACTATACAAATAAATTATACACTTACTGGAATGAGAACTCATCTGGTATCATCTCAGCATAACACAAATAGGTGTATAATTCTTAAATGGCAATAAAAATTATGAAGCAGAGAGAGAGAGAGAGCATTATTATCACAATTTTAGAATTTCAAACATTATAATTCTTTAAAACACAACATAATAGAGACAAATGAAAAAAGTTTTCAAAAATATGGATTTTTTTTTTTTGTCACTGTGTCTGATAAGAAAATGGATATTTACAATGATAAAATATCAAGTTTGATTATATAATGCACCACATGAGAGTTCAATTCAAAACAATGTATGCAATGATAACCGACTAAATGAAAGAGCAATACATATACACATACACTCATAAATACACTTATATGTTAGTAACAAGGATATAAATATTTATAAAAAATTCTAAATGCTTAGCAGCCCAAAACTTTTACAAAAATTCATAATGTATGCTGAGATGATATCAGTGTAGTTATCTTTCAACTCTTTCCTGGCCAGAACACATTAGTATTTACAATTGCTACCAGTCACAAATAACTTCTCAAAATGTTAATTTTATTTATAATGAAAATATATTCAACTAGTCTAAAATGCAAAGGCATATACAGTCTTCAGCAAACATGAACAAACAAAAAACATGATTGATTTGATTATAGGAACATTACAATAAATAATTTCCTAAAATGATCCTGCCAAAAGCAAATATGTTTCCGTTGGCCAGAAAAAGGTCAAACTAAATGACTGGAAGACAAACAAGTACAAAGGCAGAAAAAATAGCCTGGGTGCAGGATGCAAGCAGTATAACATAGGAAAGACTTAGAAGAGACCCTTCCTTTTTTCTTTTTTCTTCTCTTTGCCATCCAAATGTCTGAAAAAATATGAAGATTGCATATCAGCAAAAGTGTTTAAAAAAACTCAGTTAAAATACTACAAAGAAAGATAATGAAAGATAAAGCCAAAGCAAATTACAGAAATATTACATCAAGAATAAACATTAAAAAAAAAAAAAAGAGAGAATTTAATATTTAAATAAAAGATAAATTAATGATTAAAAATGCAACACTTGTTACAGACTATTCTACTTTGAATTACAGAGGGCGGCAAGCAAAGTCATGCTGAAGAAAGTTCATAAATAGCAATATAAGGCATACTCTCCCTAGACAAGTTATATATATATCTTAATATTCACACAGAAAGAGCGATATCTGCATAACAGTTTTTTGGTGATGTTTGTGAATTTTCCAAAAAACAAAAAAATAAAAATAATTTTCAGATTTGCGAGGAGATAAACCTATTTGTCACCATCCTTCATTAGTTCAAATTGATGAAACTATGCTCAAAACACTTTCAGAATGTATCTTCGTATTAAAAGGAGTAATTGTATAATGGAGTGATGACTGGTTTTAGTTGTGCTTTGACTAGTGCACTCTCTCTTCTTTAATTTTTTTTAGGAATGCATTAAGGGAGAATTAAGTGGGGTACTGTATAAGAAAACTATAGTTAAGATCTAAAACTGAAGGAAAAAAAAAAGTTTTGTACTGGAATCATTTCAATCTTATAATGCCTGTGATTAAACCTGCTGATTTTGTTAATGACATCTGCCCCTTCCTTTTCTTACTCTTTAAGTACAATCACTCTGAAATAATCTTACTTATGTAACTGATAAGCAAGTGGGGAACAAGCACCTGGAAGTCTGCAGTTTTTCACTGATTTTCATATCATCTGTTCAACTTTGTTGAAATACTGAGCAGAGAAAGATTAATATAGGGTAAGTTTTCAATTACAGTTTATCCAAGCAGCACTTGATTTACATTAACATCTGATTGTAATTTAATTTTACTGACATAGCAACAAGTGCTGGCCTAGTTGGCTGTGGTTAGCGTACCTGCTCTCCAATCTGCATGTTCGAATCCTACCAAGGGCAAGGAAGTTTGTGATTGTCTTTAGGTGGGAGATGAATTTCATCGCCCGGTGTGAGACCACCGCCCTGAAGTGACTTGAAAAAGTTCCATGTTTGGTATCTACAGTGGAATTTCCAAGACTATGTAAAAAAAAAATTAAAAAAAAAAAAATACATACATACACACACATATATATGTATGTGTGACTCAAAGAAAGACTTATTATTTTTAAATAAAATTTATTCAACTGGTATCCCCCCAATAGAATGGAAAAAAGCAATTGTGATTCTATCTTAAAAAAAGGTAATAGAGATGACCCTAAAAACTATAGAGGTATCAGTATACTAAATTTCTGTTACAAAATATATAGCAGAATCTTAAATAACAAACTAATGAAATATTTCGAAAACTTTATTTTAGAAGTACAGAATGGATTTAGAAAAGGGCGATCATGTATAGACCCGGCCTTTTGCCTAATATTAATAATAGAGAAAAGAAGAGAATACAATTCAGAAACACATATTGCATTTATTGACTTTGAAAAAGCATTTGAGAAAGTTAAAAGAAAGTTAAAAAAAATATTTAACATATTAAAAGAAAGACAAATACCAAATAATATCCTAAAAGCTATCACAAGTATATATGAAAATAATATGAAAATATATATGAAAATAATCAAATACAAATAAGATTAAATCACGAGCTATCATATACGAGAGAGATAAACCAAGGGGTCCAACAGGGATGTCCCTTCTCAGCAACTCTTTTTAATATCTACTTAAATGAAATAATAATAAAATGGAATAAAAATTTACATCAAGGAATTAAACTTTCTCCTACAGTAAACTTAAACACTCTCCTCTTTGCCGACGACCAAATAATAATTACAAATTCTGAAGATAAACTACAGAAAGCTATTTTAGATCTAAATGAGATATCCAAAGATCATGGTATGATAATATCAACAGAAAAATCAAAAACTATGGCCTTTAAAGGACAAGATCCAGCAAGAACTAAAATAGTAATAGATAACAAGATCTTAGAACAGGTGAATTCATTTAACTACCTAGGATGTACGATCATATATGAAAATGAAAAAGATATAAACGTAGAAATTGCAAAATATTTAAAAATAACAGGTGTAATTAACTCTATATTTAAACCAAACCTAGTTCAAAAACAAACCAGACTAAAAGTATACAATACATTAGCCCTACCAGTCTTAATGTATGGAAGCAAAATCTGGACAATAAAACAAAAAGAGAAACAAAGATTAACAACAGCAGAAATGAAGAAATTATGAAAGAATTAAACCAAGAACCAGTAATAGAAAAAACGAAAAAATATAAACATAAATAGATGGAACACGTTCAAAGAATGAAAACAGAAAGATTACCAAAACAAGCCTTAAAATACAAGCCATTAGGAAAAAGAAAACCAGGATGTCCTCTTAAACAATGACGTCTAAGGCTGGAACAGGCCATGCTAGGCTTAAATCCTTGATATGAATGATGATGATATATATATAAATTGATAAAAATACAAAAACAAAATTCTCAGCCCACCCATGGTAAAAATGTACTATAAGTTTGCAAATAACCCTTCATGGATGGAAGTCATATAAACAATTATAATAGTAATAAATCTGTATGAAAAAGTGGCATTAGTTATAGACCCCTCCCTCTGGAAGTGGGAGATATAGTGCTGAAATAAGTGAATTATAAATTTAGTAATTTTTTTTTTTTAATTTATCCCACATGCAAGAGGTACAAGAATCTATAGTACATCAGTGCTGTATGTGAGATGCGCAGATAAGAATGAGAAAGAAAAAATATACCGACATTTTTCTTGCTGCTGTTGTGGTAATTTGTTGAAAGCAACAAATCCAAGAGTGATAATTCTTATCATTATTAAGGTTAAATAGCTGGCTTTTGGGTGCACAAATCTGATGGGTAGGATTCTAATAAGAAGAACTCCCTTGTTTGACTCTGTGTGAGATATTTAGGAATAATTTGAAATATTTTATGTGGGTAGATATATAAGAATGGAACTTAGGCATGATTTCTTAGTGCTAAAATAAGTGAACTAAATGTAAATTTATCTAAAAGTAATATACATAAAGAAAGTACAAGAAATTGAAGTTTTTAATGCTGATAGAAATGAATGATTTAAAAGAGGTTATTAAAGATCAGTGTGATTTTTTGGTAATCATGGTGTAGCTATATTTTAGTGCTGTCGGCAAATTGATAGCTATATGCTTTTTTTAATGTAACGATTTTGATAAGTGGCAAAATGTTGTCATTGCACTCTTCAGACACTGGTGCCCTTGGCAACTGCCCCAATGCTCCTACACCTCTGGCAATCATGTCAGTTACTAAATCAAAAGTTAAAGAGGTTCAATTTCTTTAACATAATGCCTAGGATGGATAGTATGATATCCTTATGCCAAACTGCATAATAGTATGTTCTCAGAAGATAGGAGAAAAGAATACATTATTGCTTCTCAGGGAAAATTTAGACTATGAGATCAATGATACAGTGTATTCTCATTGTGAAGAATTTATGGAGACAAAAACATGCATGTTGGAGTATTACTATTCCTTTTCTAGACATGTTTGTCACATGTCTTCCCTCAGGCTGCCTTTCGTTCACGGTCTACTATTAACCTTCACACACAGATCTATACACATACAAAAATTTATACCACCATCCAACACAAAAACTAGGCTCATCAGCATCCTCAAACGCCCTAACAATTTCCTCTAATGAACAAGCATTGAAGAATAAATATGAAATTATTAACCAAACATTCATAAAAAATGGCTGCAACAACAACAACAACAACAAAAAAAAAAAAACACCCAACACGATCCTCAATAATACCATTAAAAGCAGAAAAGATTACAAGAATGCCATAGCCATACACTGGGGGAATATCAGAAAAAAAAGAAGAAATAAAAAAAGAAAAAACCCTACATAAATACAACATTAAGGCAATCTTCAAACCTCTGCAAAATTAAGAAGTATACTCAGCTCATCCAATCTCCTTCCCTACTTTGCCTACCCAGGGGTTTACAAAATTCATTGCACCTGCAAACCTACCTACATAGGGAAAACAGGGTGCACCATCCAAATAAGAAAAGAAGAACAGACACCACATTATACTAACTTACTTATGTACTATAACAAGGTGACAAATACCTTGGACAGGGAAGATGCATATATAACATATACTTGGATTCTGTAAAAGCTTTTGATAGACTACCACATGACAAATTGTTAAATAAAAAGAAACAGATGGGATTGGATAACAGACTTCTGAGTTGGATCAGTGACTGGCTGTCAGATAGGTACGTATCAGAAAGTTGTATATGGGGGTGCAGTATCCTGAAAGAGGAAGATCACTAGTGGCATATAGCAGGGGTCAGTTTTGGGACCATTGCTGTTCAATTTGTATGTTAATGATATTGGGATGGGCAGATGTGATATGCAGCTGTTTGCAAATGATGCAAAACTGGGGAGAGCAGTGCAGAGTCAAGCAGATGTTATGACTTTACAGGAAGACTTGGATAGATTGCATGAATGGGCAAGTAAGTGGAATTGCAGTTCAATTTTGCAAAGTAGAAGGTTTTGAAATTTGGTAAGCATCGATGTAATGCAAAGTATACACCTGGTGGAGAAACTTTCAAGGAGGTAGAAGAGATGACAGATCTGGGAGTGGTGGTGGACCTGAAATTCAGTGGCCACATTGCACAAGTTGTGACGACATCACGTTGGATAATAACAATGATGCAAAGGATCCTGACATGCAGAAATAGAGAGGTTATAACACCATAGTATAAGGCCTTGATCAGGCTTCACATAGATTATTGTGCCCAGATTTGGTCACCGGGTTTTCATGGTAACAAGGATATGTTAGAAAGGGTCCAGAGAAGATTCACAAAGGTAGTCAGCGGTCTTTGAAATGTGGAATACAAGGACAGATTGAGAGAATGTAAATTGTAAAGTCTCATGAATAAGAGGAGGAGTGGGGATATGATTGAGACATGTACATTAGTCAGGGGTTGTTTTGACATGGAAAAGATTTTTCACAGAATGGGAGAGAGAGGGGGGGGGGTAGAACAAGAAGCCATCCCTGTGAAATGTATAAGGAGAGTGTAAGCAGGAAAGTGAGGAGAATGTTCATTAAATGAAGAGTGGTTAGTGAGAGGAACGTGTGTTGTGAATGTAAACACAATGAATCAGTTTAAGGTAAGGTTGGATGAGCATTATGTGTATCTCTCATGATGAGTCTCTGAATCCATGGAGGTCAGATGATAATAATAATAATTATTACTAACTTCCTATCTACAATTTTCCTCCAAATCAGTCTGTTACTTGTCAAGACTCCAACATTATCAGATCTTATATTTCTATCGTCTAAGGCACTTTGTAACTTATCAATCCACCTATATCTTGGTATTCCTCTGGGTCGTTTTCCTGCCAACCTGGCAGAGAACACTTGTTTTGCTAATCTTTCCTCTCCCATTCTATTTAAATGACCATACCACCTGAGATTAGCTCTGCTAACGCATTCCTGGATGCTGACAATGTCAAGTTCTTTCCTAATATCCTCATTTTTAATATGATATTGCCATTGATGCCATCTGTTCATGCCTCTAATCTTTCTCAGGACTCTCATATCTGCGGTCTCCAGTCTTTGATCAAGTGTTTTACTTCTGACTTCTTAATTTATGGATCTGACTCTCAGATACATTAGTTAAAATTGGTTTGAACACTGTTTTGTATACAGCTAATTTAGTGTTCCGACTAATTTCTCTCTTATTCCATATGAATTTATTCAATTGACTTCCCACCATACCAGCTTTGCTGATTTTGTTGTCTATTTCTTTATTTAATTTACCGTCTTCAGTAAAAATCGTGCCTAAGTAGCTGAAATGTTTTACTTGTTCCACAGGCTCCCCGTTCACAACACAGTTGACATTTTCAACAATTCTACCTATTTTCCTTGTCTTTGTCTTTTTGTTGCTGACCTTCATACCATATCTATTACAACAGCTATTCAATTTAGTCAGAGAATCTTGCAGACTTGTAGTGGATTTATTTAGAAGTAAACATCATCCGCATAAAGCAAAGAGCTGACATTAACATCTCCAATTTTGATATCAGGTTTAATACCACTTTCCTTCATAATGTGATCCATATAGATAATGAATAACAGAGGGGATAATGTACATCCTTGTCTCACACCAGATTTAACATTAAACCATCTTCCTGTACTTCCTTCAATTCTAACTGCTGACTTACAACTCAAATAAAGACTAAGTATTGCTTGATATAATGCCCCAATGACACCATATAACTGCAGCGTTTAATGTAGTTTCACAATAAAACTTTTTTTTTTTATTTATATAGATTTTTTATCATCTGTATATCATTATATTTATATGTATAAAAATTGTTTTATTTTGTTAATTCATTTATATTTAAATATACATTTTTTATTTATTTTTTTCACCAGAGGTCAGGCTAGGGTATATGATTAACAAAGCATGTTAATATCTTACTTTGCATGTGGCTTGTGTCTTGCCATATGTATGTTTTTCTGATGAAGTCAATATAGAGGTCAAAACATGAGTGTTATTTTCATAATTAGAAGTAATACTGCAACATGTGTTTTTAGAATTTATGTTTCTGTCTCCATAAATTCTTCACAATGAAGAAAATGCTGTATTTAATAAGAATTGAGAATGTACAGTTGAGAGTGGGAGTCTGTTACTGTAATGGAGGAAGTAGTGATAATATTATTATTAACACCAGCCCTCCATAGAGTGAAGAGCCTCATCAGGGAAGATACAAACTGTTACACACAAAGCTAATCAAGCTGTGCTTTAAACTTTTTAACATGTCTGCATTCACACATTCTCAGGCAATGCATTCCACTCACCAACCACTCTCCATGCAAAGAACCTGTGCTCACACCCTCTCTATATATTTCCAAGGATGGCCTCTTGTTCTATCCCACACCTCTTATCCCACTATATGAAAAATTTCTTCCATATTAACCTGGTAACAACGCCTGACCAACTTATATGTATCAATGATCTCCTTTCTCCCACTTATGAAGGCTTTGCAAATAGCATTTCCATCAATGTCTTCATACCTTACATTCCAAAGACCAGTTACTTAATGAGGTGGGAAAAGTAAACTTAGCACTTTAATGGGAAATTAAAATTTAAAGATGCTAGCTGGGAGAACAAAATAGATCATAATATAACAGGCAGAAAATTGTTAGAGAAATTTCATGACTTATCTGAAGCAACATGTTAAGTGAACTTGCTACAGGGGATACTGTAATTGTAATCTTTGATTTTGATGAACATTTACTTGCCAGCCTGGTTGGCCGAGTGGTTAGCGTATCCGCTCTCAGCCAAAAGGCTGCGGGTTAGCTTGCAGTGGACATGGATGTTTGTGATTGTCTGTGAAAATACTAGTAGTGGTGGTGGGAGATAGTGGTGTTGGTGTAGTTGCAGTTCATTGTAGTTGGTGGATTGCTGGTGGAGACAGTGTTGTAGAGTAGGTGTCTGCCTTCGATAAGTCCTTGGACTCCCTGCAGGTGTTACATAATAATAGTAATTTTATAACTAATCTGAAGTAGGTTAGATAAATTAAGATGAGATTAACCAATTTCGGTCATTCATTACTCTCAAAAAATGAGTTCTCACACTCTTACTAACCAGTTTCTATAATGTACTCTCTTTTCCACCTATCAACAAAATTTTGCAACCCACATGCTGTCAATTTATCTTCAGAGGAAGCATTCCACAGATGCTACCTTGGTCACTAGCCTTAGGAACATCTCTGCCACCTCCTCATCCCAAAGAAATCCAGGTGACCAAACTCGTCCTCAGCGGTCAAGATGCAGATATATCAAAGTCTTTTAAAGAGGGATAACTTCCCTGTCTCTACTTCAACATACAAATAATCCTTTGAGCTATTTTCTCCATTTTTACATGTACTCTGAACTTTGGCCAACTGTCCACTATTACCCTCAAATACCTCATTAGTTTCCAGCAGTTGAGTACCATTAATGAAATACATAGCAGTTTGCTACATTAAACTGAAAACCTAAGGTAGGCTCTCTATATTACCTTTATTATGACCCCCCCCCTAAGTTTTGCATAATGTGAAGCCTTGTTGCACTCCAGTAGTCCCCCAGTCTCCTGGGGACTACTGGAGTGCAACATCGTCCTGGATTCTACTTCACCTATTCATTCCCATTCATGTAACAGATTTCCATGAATTATCCTATCAGATGCTTTTGCATAATGCTTTAGCCATCACTAAGCTATGTTGCCCCACCCCTGAGAGTATAGTATTTCTATCCTTCAATTCCTGAATTCTACCTTAAACCAACTTTAGTGATACCTTAACCATCATTCCTGAGATAATACTTCTTCCTCTGCGCGTTTTCCGGCTTCCATTGCAGGGTCCACGGTGTTACGTAGATACGACTCTTGTTAGTACAACCCCCAGCTGGCCTGTTACCGAGCCTGCCGCTGAGGGGAAATGTATTTTTGAATGTAGCAGTGTGTGTCCATGGGGCCAGTTTGCCTGCTTGCCGGATGAAAAACCCCAGATAAACTAGGGGGAAAAACCCAGTTTATCTGGGGGTTTTCATCCATTCCTGGGATAATACTGATCGGTAGTAATTGTTACTTCTATCTTGGAGCCTCTTCACATAAAGGAACCATCATGCCCTCAACACTTGTTAGGAACTGAGACTTAAACAGCTTGGTTGGAGGTGCCAGTTTTCTTGTAGTCTTGGAACAAACAGGTTGTTACTCATTCAATTTCCTGGTTGTAATATGTTGAACACCTCCAGTTCATCTACCTCTATTCTCACATCAATCTCCATTACATTTGCAATCCTGATATTTAAAAACTGGATGGCACACCAATGAAAACTGATTTGCTTATGACTAATTTTTAATGCTTCTGGTACCTTCCTGCTATCAGCATTCATTAAAAGTTATTCAACCAGTGGCGTAGCTAGAGCTTTTGCCGCCCGGGGCAGTCCCTGAGTTTTCCGCCCCTCTCAACACACACCAAAAATACTACAAAAAGTCAAAACGACGTATAGGGAAATAAATTAAAACACTATGTTTATTTTGGAAGTAAAACTTTAACTTCGACATTCTAAAATGTTATTTTTCTTGCTTTTCTTTTAGCAAAATTGTCGATGACAATTGTGAAGTCTATTTCATAGTAACCTAGGTAATTCTTAATCTATATTATTTAGAAAAACTCCTCTCCACAACTAGCAACTTACAGCAATTGTGAGGAAAATTCGCAGTAGTATTACAATATTTGGAAATGAGTTTTCTCGAGATTGTATTTTAGAATTAACTGCAAAAGTTCAAAAAGGTTCAAAGTGCTGCCCAGGGCAGACCGCCCCCTCCTAGCTATGCCACTGTAT
The DNA here is from genome assembly GCF_054136105.1 of Typopeltis vanoorti. Taxonomy (NCBI): domain Eukaryota; kingdom Metazoa; phylum Arthropoda; class Arachnida; order Uropygi; family Thelyphonidae; genus Typopeltis; species Typopeltis vanoorti. Next base: position 133,484,264 of record NC_143557.1, read on the forward strand.
TCAACAATAATCATTCTTTCTTTTAAGGTTACACAGCAGTCAACATTCATAGTGAAGAATTTATAGAGACAAAAACATCTGTTGAAGTAATTACTTTACTTATAATTAAGAAAATAACACCCAATGTTTCTACCTCTGAATTGAGGTCATCAGCATCATCAAGAAAACATACATGTGCACAGGACACAAGCTACATGACACTACACAAAAGTAAGATAAATCTCAATGCTTTGTTAATTGTTTATATAATAAAATTTATATAAAATTATTATATATATAATTAAGCTTACTTTTGTGTGGTGTCATGTAGCTTTTCTCCTGTGCATATGTGATTTCTTGATGATGACCTCGATATAGAGGTCAAAATGTCAAGTTATTTTCTTAATTATAAGTAATTACTCCAACACTTGTGTTTTTGTCTCCATAAATACTTCAACATCAATAATCATTGTTTTTCTTACTAAGTACACAGTGAAAGAACTCTCTGGATTCCCTTAGTCCTGCTCAGCTAATTTTCCCTCATAATATGATTTTGCCTTCCATACCATATTAATAACAATCCTTGTCCATGCTTTGCACTCTCTCAGCTTTTCCTTTATATTCCCTCTCCACAATGTTTTTATGGTACCACTGATTACTTTAGGTATGCAAGTCTGATACTACTTCCTCTCAAACACTGTTGACCATCTTCCCACACATCACTGATATCTTTCCCATGTGTAATTTCTTATGCCACTGCTCCAGGCTTCCTCCCAAGACTGCTATACAGTCACTACCTCTGTAGTTTCCCATTTGCTCCTTCTTAAATGAAAATTCCACATGCTTAACAATCCCCCCCTCCCCACCCTCAGTACAAGACAGAAACTGTATGATCACTTTCCTCATTTGGAGGCAACCTTGGTTATGATTACATCATCTGATACTTTATTACCAGATCCAGCATCTCAAATCTTGGGTCCTCTCTATTATACACTGCTTCAGGTAATTTTTACTTAGAAATTGCACAAATTCTATTTCCATAGTGTAATGTGCCTGTTTCTCCTTCCAATCTATGTTCCCATAGCTGAACCCCCACCTCTATCTTACACCAGATATCTTCAGACATACTGTTTCCCTCAGCCTCCCCTCCTACTTGTTGCTATTCTTTTCTATCATCAGTACCCTTCCCATGCTGTTCCTTCTATCTTCCCTGAAAATATAATGTTCCTTGCATTCTATAGTATTATTATTACATCACACCTCAAGGAGCCCTTGAACTTATCATGGGAGGATCCATTATTTCCCTATACAACTCAAAATCTCCTCTATTTAATCCTCCTACTACACACTGTGATACTACCACTGCGACACAATGCCATCTACTGCCTATTACCAATAGTATTTTTTGTCTGTAAATTGGCTGTGTCCTGTTGGCTGATATGTCTGTATGTGAGATGAAAAACCAGAGTTACTAGGAGAAAAAATTCTGCTGCCTCCATATAAGATTGGCTAACTCAACTTCAATTGAAAAATCCCATATAAAGATTCCTCTCATCATGATGAAAAATCAAATTCAGGTCTTTAATCAAAGGGTGCAATGTCCTGTTGTTCGTCCAAGTGCACAGAGGTGCTTAAAAACTGAAAGGGCCATTTTGATTAAGGTTTCATTCCTCAACTACTGAAACTGTACAGTGTCTTTCCCTGATGTTTTACAGCCTCTACTACATCCCTAGCTACAGTTACATGCTCACTGTATGTAACTTCATGATACCTTAGATATTATCACGATGATGCTTGGCCTGAAAAAACTGAAAATACACTACAATGAAAAATATCATTCACTAATCAAGTCTCAGTGATGCCAATAATTTTTGGCAAAGTAGAGATGACCAATGATCAAAACTCCTTAACTTAATTAACAATGCTTCTGCCATTTGTGTACACAAATTTCAATATTCCCTTGGGTCCACAAACTACCCCTGTGTCGTGAAATTAATTCAGTTTTTGGGAACTGAGATCAAAATATTTGGCATGATTGTTCCCCTTTTGCCACTGATTTGTCCCAGGGTTCACAAGCTTGCTCGCCTTCCAACTCAACAGCTCCAGTTCCTGTGATTTTGGCACTTCCAACCTTTCAATGAACATTTTCTCTAAATATCTAGCTACAAAATCATTTAAATGCAATCCATCATCATATGCAAGCTCTTTCATCCATCAAATTCTCCAAACATCTACAAACTGCACATCATTCTCTCTGCACAATCTTTACATTGATTTATTTGTAATTCCCTCTTATCATACCACACAGTGGGCTTTCTTTACTCTCTCATTATTATCATTTATTTGCTTCTCTCATTCCATATTTTATGCTTTTCAAATCCTTCATGCCTGCCAAAACAATAAAATCTTTTACTTTCCCTATCTATATTCTAACAACATCACAAACATTCCTGATCTTCATCAGGGAATCAATGATTGTCACATTCTTATCAAGCCCACATCTTATCATAAAATCACTATCCTCCCTTATTTCTGATTTCTCTTTCAAGCCCTTCTTAATTATTTCTCTTCATTCTCTACTCTGCTGTAACATATGCTAGACACTTCTCAAGTAACTCAAGTTTAACTTTTGTCCTGTAAAAGACTCTGCACAAGCACAGTATTTATTTCATCAATACACCTTGTCATTCACATTTCTTTATGACATACTTTCTAATTTTCCCACTACCTGCACTTCTGGCACTAACTCATGAAATACAACACATTCTCTTGTCACTCTTGCTTTTAAACCACAAACCATCTGCCTTTGGTAATGAGTACGTGGCACACACACAGATTACATTGTATGAAGTCTATAATAGTAAACCCTAATTTAATAGCATTTTATTAAATAAGCACTGGTTAGCATTGTTCCAATCCACAAACAGTAATTGATTTAACATTTTTTTTAAAATTCTAGTTACTTATTTGAATGTACCAATTATAACATTCTGATAACATCTAATATGTGTAGTTCACTGTTTCAGTTTTTTTTATTTTTTTGCCCCTGACGATGTAACTTTGATGATTTATTAAACTCGTAGAGTTATATTTGTTTATTAAACTCATTATTTATCTAAAAACATGTGGTCTCAATACTGGAAACTTTCTACAGAACTGTAAACTACAGAAACTTACATATTGATCAAGTACTAGTTAGTTGAAAAAGAAAAATATCTCCAGAAGCAAGGCTTACAAAATAACTCAATACAGGATGAGGCAATTGTTGATATCTAACTCATTTGGTGGTTGAAAAGGTTGGAGGAAAGAATAAACTGATACATGATCATCTTATCTCCTATTCATGACCACCTGCCTTCAGTTATTTTGGTTATTAATTCAAAATCACAAAACCAAAATTTCTATTTCAACTGAGATTCCATTTTTCTGACCTCTTGCTAAAGTCTCGGTTCTGTCTTTGATCTTGAGTACAGTAGTGTGTGCTCAAGATCAAAGAACAATAACACAGAGGCAACTATTATCATCATTATTATTACCCTAAGACCCCATGGAATCAGAAACTCATCTAGGAGGTCCCTTTGTCATACGCAGCTCATCATACTGCACCTTAAACACACTCAAATTTTCTGCAGACACCACACTCTCAGGCAAGGCATTCCAATCATTCACAGCTCTGCATGCAAAAAACTTGCTTCTCACTCCCTTGTTCATGCACCCCTTATACAGCTTCCAGAACAAGAGAACCTCTTGTTCTCCCCTAATCTCCCACAGTTTTCTGAAAAACCACTTCAACATTGACCCTACAACAATCCCTTACTAACTTGTAGGTCTCTATCATATTATCCCTCTTCCTCCTATCCACTAGACTCTGTAGATTGCATCTTCTCAACCTTTACTCATATTCGACATTCCAGAAATCAGAAACTACCTTAGTCAGTCACCTCTGGACCCTTTAGAACATCTTTTAGAAAACCAGGTGACCAAATCTGTGCACAGTAGTCCATGTGTGGCCTAATCAGAGCCTTATACAATGGAACAAGAATCTCCTCAGTGTCCTCCGCATCACTCCCAGAATTCGTTGTTGTCCTCACAATTTTGCAATATGTCTTTTAAATTTTAGATCTTCATCCACCATCACCCCAAGATCTCTCATTTCTTCCACCTCCAACAATATATCCCCACCAAGCATAAATTCTATGTCCTATCTTTCTTTTCCAAAATTTAAAACCTTACATTTTGCAACATTGAAATGGCATCCCCACTCCCATGTCCATTCACTCAATCTTTTCAAGTCTTCTTGTAAAGCCACAACATCCGCTCTATTCTTCACATAGTTCGTCCCAACTTTGCATCATCATCTGCAAACAACCGAATATCCCCATCCAAATTCTCACCAATATCATTAACATACAAGTTAAACAGCAATGGCCCTAAAACATCCCCTGAGGCATGCCACTAATGACCTTCCTCTTCCAGGATATTGCTCCCTCAACTCACAACTTGCTGATATCTATCAGATAGCCAATCTCCGATCCAATGCACTAATCTAATATCCAACCCCATCCACTCTAGTTTGACTATCACTATCATGCAGTAATCTATCAAAAGTCTTTGCAAAATCTAAATATACTACTGTGTATCCCTCTAATTTGTCGCCTTATTGTAATAAGTAAGTAAATTACTAAAGCATAATCTCCCTTTAGCAAATCCATGCTGTCCATCAAAGATAATACCACTGTTGTCAACCCAATTCTGAATCCCACATCCTCTCCAACACTTCGACCACAACATCTGACACACAGATAGGCCTATGATTTTGATGCTTGAGTTCTATCACCTCCCTTATGAAGTGACAATGGAACAAGGGAGGTGATAGAACACTCCTTTGGAACTTGACCCACTGCAAGACTCACATTAAACAAATATGCCAACTCTCTGGCACATTCCTTCAAAATATCTTGGTGATATTTTATCAAATCCCACAGCCTTATTCTTATAAAGAATTTAAATATACAAGAAATGAAAGATACCAAGAAATTATATACAGGTATCCCTCGATGTTACCACGTATATCAAAATCGCGTTAATCAAATATAATAATCAATGGTAAAAAGTACAATTCGTCCATGATCGATTACTGTAATAATAGTTTGTTTTATATGGTACTCTTTTAAGAAAGATAAAAAATGAATGCAAAGTAAATGTTTAATAAATACTTGTACATACATTAGTTACTGCAATTTTTTTTAAATCAAAAGAAGCTATAAAAAGTCGTTTGAACAATTTTAATTTTTTCCTTATCAGCATAAATTCTACGATAACAAGCAAAATGACTCTCCAGACCTTGGCAAACAAGCATTCTTCGATTAACATCTGGATCCATATCCATTACTTGCTGCTTAAGCGATTCGAAACTGCAAAATATTCCATCCAGTTCTTTGACTGTTATTTCCTTTTGAACCCATCTTCGCATTCCATTTGTTCGTTGTCTTCATATGTGCGTTGTTCAATTTCAAGAAGATTGTTGTCACTGAAATCTTTTGAATTTGAATCCAATAATTCTTTAACATCTTCTGCATCAACACCATCAAAACCGAGGTTTTCACCAATTGCAACGATTTCTTTGACCACGTTGTTCACAGGATTTTGAAAACAACCATTAGCGCATTCTGGCAGAAGGTTTTTCCAAACAGCTTTCATGCAATTAGAAGACACTTGCTCCCACGAGTCACGAATGTTCTCAATTGCGTGTTTAATGTTAAATTTTTTCCAAAATTTGTGGAGTGTAATCGCATTTTCTCCCATTGTTGTTTCTACTGCCTTTGAGAATGTCTTTTTAAGAAAATAGGCTTTTAAAGTTGCAATAATGCCCATGTGTCCATGGGTTGTTGCAATGATGTTGTATTTGGTGGGGAAAATAAAACTTTCACATTCTCACACAGATCATTAAGAGAATTCGGATGACCACGAGGCTAGCAGCCTCGTGGCGCAAGCATGATTTTGCATGGTAAATTTAAAGGCGCGTTAATTAAAACTCTTGCCGTGTATATCACGGGATTGCTGCAATTAATTTCACCATGATAATCAAATCCGCATTAAGCAAGGGATACCTGTACTTGGTTTAATCCTTTATCCAATTGTAAGCAAACAGTTTGCACCTTAACGATTTTCAGGACTGGGGCAACTCATACATAAAAGTTACGACTTCACATCACTTGCCTTATTTATTTATTTTTGGCAGGAAGGAAAGTATCTAGAATAGTAAGGAAGACAAAAATGGAATATGGAAAGAGACTAGTACTATAATCTAAGGAAAATTCTATGGGATTCTTTTGTTATGTGATCAGTAGGGATAGAAATGATTGTGGATGAATGACTCTGTTACAGCATTGAAAGTTCAGAAATGCATGAGGAGGAGAGTATATTTTGAATATCAAGTACTCTAGAAATCAATAAGGCAGGACAGGAATGGATTGGATTTCACTGCATATTTTTTTAAAAGAATGTTGTCAAACTATAGACCACCTTGTATTCTGCATTTATTAAGATTTTCAAGAAATTAACAAGAGATCATATAAAAAATCAGGCAGATGAGGGTAATATCTATGACAGCATGGATTTTAGAGAGTGCTCTTGTTAATAAAGTAAAGAGAGTGGACACAGTCAGTTAAGATATCAGGTTAATGAACTGAATTGGAAATTAGCTGTGATAGATAGCAGAGAGTTGTGTCTGGGGAAGTATCAAGTAAGATCATGAGTGGGGGGGGGGACTCCAGAGGACTCAGGACAGAGATCCTGTTTAGCTTCTATGTTCAATGATACTTTCACTGGATTGAAGGAAGATATTCAGAGTTGTTTGTAGATGAGGTGAAGATTGGAAGGAGTGCTGATGTGGTAACCCTTCAGGAGGATTTGAATATGGACTGAAGGGAATATGAATAGAGATTATCAGTTTAATGCAACTAAATGTAGGATCTTGAAATTTGGGATCCACCAGTGGAAGGATGCATACTTTACTAGTGAAGCTATGTGAAGGATGCAAGGGATCTAGGGATGATAGATGATAAAAATCTGAAGTTTAGGGGACGTATTATGAAGGTAATCTAGGGTGCTTACAGCATCAAAGATAAGCTGATCTCCTGGCTACACTTCTGCATAGATGACCAAGGCAAATTGCCTTCTAACCATACCAAGATTCTGAGCACTGTATGACTCTTGCAGTTTTCCAGCAAAGACACCAGAAGAATAAATATTAAATAACTTGGAAACTAAAAACTCTTCTGGTCCTAATGGATCTCTCCAATTGTACTCAAACACTCTGCCCCAGAGCTAATGTTGTCCTACATCTCTCCACAACCCTCTATTACTATGCTAGTGCTTATCATAATCTAAATATGGAAAAGCAACTGGAAGAGATGAGGAGAAGAGACTTGAGGGGTATAAAAAGTTTACAATGGCACTGCATAATTCTGAGTGCATGGTCAGAAGGTCATATTCTGTATTGCGTGTTCCAGATGAGAATTTTTCAAGCATACTTGCGAAGGGTCTAAGATAAATTTGGAAGGAGATACTTAAAAATGAACAAGTTGGGTTTATGACAAATAGGGACTACCACGAATGCTATATATGCACAGACACAAAAATATAATAAGTAAAATTTTATTTCAAAATATTTCAATTCGAGACTAACAGATCATCATTAGTGTTAAGCCAGTTCAAACAAGGCAGAATGCTAACAATGGTTTATTTAAATGTTATGAGTCGCAGGATGGCATAATGAGGTATAATAAACAACAAGATGTAGGAATGATGTAGTAAAATACGTAGATGACAAAAAACTATTGATGGTTGATAAGAATGAGACCTTCCCAGATTGGAGAGATAGTTGTCCCAATTTAAATTAGAACAATGTAGTAAAGTTTCAACATTTTTCTTGAATAAGCATTTGAATTTGAAGAGGCATCAATGAAGTAGATGAGTTCTTGACCAGAATATTCTATGGTTGGTGTCAATCTCATGCTATGCTAAACCAGATTTGTCAGGTTTCTTATTAGAAATATATGATTGGCATCAGCACCTAGTATTTTTCTTGTGTGCGCGATTAATGTTCGGCACCTTTCCAAAAAAGTTTTTTTTGAATAAAGTGTGAATAAAACGAACAGGAAAGGAAAAACAAAAAAAAACGCTTTACGGTATAATGTTACCTACGGATTAGTCCTGCTTATACAAATATTTTTTACATGGAACTCAACAATTAATCATAAGTTGATTTATGATACATCAAAAAATAAAGAAGAACTATTTTAGGTATATTTTCGTAAATTTTAATCAAATATTACAGTGATATAATCGGGTCCAGGATACAATTTCAGAATTTATTTGATCGTTTCCGGGAAGATCTGAAGGGGCTCGAACGGAAGACAACGTACATCCATAATTATATGTACCATTTGTTGTTCGTTTAAACTCTTATCTCATATTTTTTGACATCTTTTAGGCACCTTTTCTTCTGCGGCACCTGTGTATATTGCACACGCCATCAGCCGGACCTGATTGGCATCCTTGTAATCTTTCTTCTACAGAGCAGTCTGTAGAAAAAAAAACTATCCAAAGTAGAAGAGGAGGAAATCACAGAGAACTTCATGTATGACTGGATGGAAAAGAGGAGATCATTTATCCTTAGAGGAAGACAGCCAGGAGGAGAGTTTACTAATAGGAAAAAAAAATTAGGTACTGGCTGTACTTCTTGAAGATTTCTAAAATTGGTTCAGAGATAACTGAAATATACAGAATTGGAACCTTAATTATTAGTTCTGGCTTGCTGAAGCAGGCTTGTAGGAGTCAAAATTTTGCTGTATTTTCTGTTGGAGAAAGCTCTTTCTTTTGCATGATCACTGGATGTTAAAAAGTTCTAGTTTGACATCCTGGCTGTTAAAGCAGACAAACATGAGCTCAATTGAGTAATTTATGATACCAATTTTTTGAGATGGGTGATGTACAGACTTCTGCACATGTGAAAGTAAGTTTGGAGTAGAGCAAGATGCCTAAGACAACCAGTTTATCATCCTTTTCTATATCCACAGTGAAGTTTATATGGGAGGGGGTATACTATTTTTGTTAGAAAAGCTGGTAGAATATATCTTTTGGGATGGGCCAAATGGTGACATCATCATCCATGTAGACAGGATACCAAAACGAGAGTTGGGGGTTGTATGGAAGAGAAGAGAATTTCTCTAAATATTCAATGTAGAATTCACTAGTGCTGGAAAGAGTGGGCTTACTACTGAAGTACCTTTGATCTATTCATAGAGTTGATTTTGCAGATAAAGTAGCTGGAATGGATGAAATCTAATAATCTAATTAAAAGAAACACACGTATTAACCACATTGAAAATTATTTAATGTAAATATTTCATCCTAAGTATCTTAGGACATCATCAGTACAGTAGTTTAAACAATAATAGGAATAACATACAGTTAGGGCGCATGATTGCAATAGAATCCCAATAAACATGCATAACGTGTTACAGAAGTAAAAAAAAAACAACAACAACTAATAATAATTATTTTACACAATTTTGTATGACAATTTCACATACTTTAGGAATAGTAAGAACGTCGTTGCAGTTTAAATTTGGTCTGTGTAGTAGGGCTTCAGAACTTTCTTTATATAAATGTTCATGTTTATATAAAGATCTATGTAAAAGTTTAGACTTTTCCCAATGGATCCTATGGCTTGGATTTTCAATTCCATGTTGAGAGAGGGCAGATTTTTGCGGTTTAAAAAGGCGAATGTGGTCTTGATGTTCTGAGATGCATTTCTGAACAGACCTACCTGTCTGTCCAAAGTAAGACAATTTGCATGAGCATGGAATCTCATAAACAACAGGCAACATCAAAGATGAGAGTTTGTCCTTTTACATAGATCTTTATATAAAGAAAGTTCTGAAGCCCTACTACACAGACCAAATTTAAACTGCAACGACGTTCTTACTATTCCTAAAGTATGTGAAATTGTCATACAAAAGTGTGTAAAATAATAATAATAATTATTATTATTATTATTTTTTTTTTTTACTTCTGTAACACGTTATGCATGTTTAATGGGATTCTATTGCAATCATGCGCCCTAACTGTATTTTATTCCTATTATTGTTTAAACTACTGTACTGATGATGTCCTAAGATACTTAGGATGAAATATTTACATTAAATAATTTTCACTGTGGTTAATACGTGTGTTTCTTTTAATTATGATCTCACCACAGGTTTCGTTATTTAGAAAAAAAAAAAAAACCCTAATTATCTGACTAAATCAGGCAGGAAGGTTTGCGAGGAACATTTGTAAACAAGGATTCTACATCGAACTGACCATGATATCGCTTTTTGAAGAGATTGGACTTTCTGCCTAAAGTGAAAATCTTATGAATATTTATAAATGGGTGAGAATTTCAAATTTGAGAGCTTAATCAGGAAACATTCAGGCTGCCCAAAATCATCTAGATAATATATGTAAAAATGCAGCAGCACTGAATTGATAGTCAACAGCTGTATATATATTATTATTATTATTATTATCATCATCATCATTGTGGCATATATGTGGAGTCTGAACTCATCATAGCTTTCCCCAAACACATTTACTGACAAAGCAAACAACCATCTTTGCAACCTATTTCATTTATTTGCCACTCTCTAAAACATCTTCATGCTCTTGCTAGTCACACTCTTATCATGTATTGAAATATTTCTTCTCTGCATCTGTCCTACAAACCTTCCTTAGTAATTTATATATTTTTATCATATATCTACTTTTCCACCTATCAATTAAATTTTATAACTAAAACCTTTGGCCTATTCTTAGGGAGCATTCTACAGAACTGGTGAGGACAATTCAGACGACTGTGCACACCTGGATTTTGAGAGGGAATCATGCAACTCTAGAGGAGATACAAAAGCTGGTAACAAAAGTTATGAAACATTAGCTATGAGACTAGACTGGAAGTGTATATCTGCAATTTAGTGGAGAGAAAATGGAAGGTAATAAAACTGAAATATAAGTAGATGTATTTTCTGAATGATCCAGGGAGATTCCAAATCCACATGATGTGAGTCTTGACAATAAATGAGTTTAAGGAGTTTTTCTGGTGCCTGCAGCAGACTTCCTAAAGTAAGTCTCTAGATACTATGTAGGTCCTGTTAATAATAATGTTTCATAATACTACATCTACCTGGTTTTGAATGCAGTGCTGGATATTTCCACAGAGAGGCTTACTGTCTGGTTAGAAAGTATGATTCTAGATTGGAATCATACTTCTAACTTTCATTCTCTGCTATTAATTTGGACAAGAATTTTTCGTCATCTCTAAAATGTTCTTGAAGAATATGGCATGCACACACAATTTTGCTCCAATTTGTCAAAAGTTCAATTCTTCACTAGATAAAATCTAGTGGCCTATTGAATAAGACAAGTGCACCATATCTAGTACTTCATGATTAGTATGATGTCTATCTTCATGGATTAATTCTTGCAGTTTTTCAGCATTCTCAGTGGTTGGCCTCAAAGACAGATGATTTAAACTTGGAATCTTCAACTGATATTCTTACACTCTTGAATCTAGAAAATCACTCAAAAATCTGCATTAAGTATTGATCATATAATCATAAAAAAGGTGTTTTCAATGGTGATACTATACTGGAGCCTCCGGAGCTCAGTCAGCATAGATGAAGCGCTTTGGTCAGAAAGGCCTGGGTTTGATTCCCGTCCATGACGTGAGGAACCTTTATCTGGTCTCTTTCGACTACAGGTGAATTAACCAGTCTCATACAGAGGTGGAAGGTTTTTTCTCCCAGTAGCTTGGGTTTTTTATCCCTCAAAATAGGTAAACCGGTCCTGTGAATGAACGAACGCGCGCGCACGGCTACAGTCATAAATACTTATGGCAAGGAAGGCAATAGGAAACTACCTTGTGTCATTATCTCCCTAGTAATCAGCTGCAACCTTCTCAAAGAGAGAGGAAGGCACAGGATTAGGATACTATTCATTATCACAAAAACTTGGGCTGTTTTTGGAATACATGTTGAAGATACAACTTTTTTTTTTTTTTTGTGCAGTTTGGCCATTAAAAATGATCATTGAAATTACTAAAAAATTAAGAGCAATCCTAAATACCAAATTTCATCAAACTATAGAGGAATTCTTATAATTTTGAATAATTTTCAAGTAAAAATAGTCCAATTAAAAAAAAAAAGCTTTCTTCAACCAGTCCTGAAGCTAAGACTAAAAATTTGCTGCATTATAATGTACAGGAATCCATTGTTTTACATGGTTAATGTATCCCATGAAAATGTGTTAATGGAATAGCAATGGGGAAAAAAAAAAAAATCATCTATTATTATTATTTGTTTACATACATTTGTTTTTACCAGTTTTATTGCCAATATAATCATAAAAGATAATAAAATGCCATTGAAAGTTTATTAAACACTGCATAATATGTATTCATAATTATAACAAGTATATTTATATAAAAAGTTTGAGAAATATTTGAAAAGGGTATGTGTTATGTATAATAGTGGGTTATGCTTCTTTTTTTCTGATGTACACCTTGCAGTAACAATTCATAATTTTATCTACATTCTGGTAGACCTTGTATACTGCAATCAAGGTTTGAGTAAATATCTAGCTGCTTTAAAATTTCAACAACTCAAAATAATGATTCAAAGTTCTTTTAAAAATTATGTCCTTCATTGGTACATTTTCTTCTGCATCACAAACACTTGTTCTTTATGCAAATATGATAATGAGATCATTATCACTTAGTTCTACTGAATGGAAGTTTAATAATTAATAATTCCTGAACATTTACAGTGTCCATTTCATTTAAGCCTAGTTCTTTCCCCAAAGTTAACAATTTCTTCAACAACAAAGTCCACCTGTTGTGTAAAGCTTACAAAATCAAATGCGCAATGCGGCAAAAGTTTTTTTCATACAGCTCTCACGTTAGTCTATGTTACTGGCACAACTGGAAGAACAACAGAACATTGCACCCTTTGATTAAAGACCTGAATCGGATTTCTTGTCATGATGAGAGGAATCTTTATATGGGATTTTTCAATTGAAGGTGAGTTAGCTGATCTCATATGGAGGTAGCAGGATTTTTTTCTTCTAGAAACTTAGGTTTTTCATCCTACATACAGGCAAATCAGCCATGAGAACACGTCATTTACAGACAAAAAAATACTCTTGTGTTGGGGGGGGGATGTAGATGGCATTGTGTGTATAGTTGGAGGATGAAGTGGTAGGTGAAATGCATGCAGTGGAGTAGGGTGCTATCCACAATGAGTGCACAATTAATCACGTAATAATTATAATAACGTGTTACCAGGGCCGTTTTAAGGCATGAGCACACTGGGAAGTTGCCCAGGGGCCCCATGCTGCTATATTGTTCATGAGAGATCTCTTGGCAGAGTGTATAAATTACTTGACCTCTCGCTGGAATACTGAGCTAAGAAAGAACTGGAGATAGCACACAATACATCAATAACTAAATACTTTTCATACTATAAATAAAATTTGTGTTGATTAATCCTCGCTTTACAGCATGTTTTTTATGTTTAAACACTGATTTTGTTAAAAGTACCAATAAAATCTATAGGCTTAATTTTATTGACTGTTTGCATTTTTATTCCCATAGGCGGGCATGTAGGGGGCCCCTTAACAGTATTGTAGGCCCCAGGGCCTTCAACACTGTTAAGACAGTACTGGGTGTTACCACATATTTTCTGTAAATGAAAATTTGAAAGAGGATGTTAGGACAAATGTTTCGAGTTAGACACTACAATAGTATTGTTTTAGCTTGTCTGTTTACAGTATGACGTCTGTGGGAAAGGAGGTGTTTTTCATTATGTATGTTCATTTTCATTTCAGTAATTACACTAATTGTCGGTAAATATAGTATACACACTGTACTGTTATTTACTGATACAATAAAACTATGCCTTGCTTCAAGGTCAGCCTGAGAAGTTTTAACCAGACCAGCATGAATGTGTTAAGTCAGTGATTCCCAACCTATGGGACGTACCCGCTTTGGGGGATGCGAAATACTTGGGGGGGGGGGGTACAGAGAAAGTGGAAATCAAAGGAAAAACTGAAAAACTACTTTAATGAAACAAAAGCATAAAATACATTCTGAAAATAAAATAAAATGTATAAAATCCACTGTATCGAATAAACTGGGAACATATCCGTATTGCAAAATATACCGAGCAACTAATTAAAATTAAACAATAACAATGAATCTAAAAATTAATGGCTTCCTTGGGCCTGTGTTGCAGAGCAAAGCTTTTCATATGATGGCGATACATTGGAAATTGACACTCTTAGTTCACTTTTCTTTTTTTTAAAAAAAAAAAACTATTTATAACATGGTTGTAGAGGCCATAATTTGTCTAAAATAAATGTTGATCACTGTATAACACAAAAGAAAAAGAATTAGTTCTCTTTCTATATTTAACTGAGATCTATATTTTGTTTTTAAGGCAGCCACCGCAGAAAACCAGATTTCACAAAGATAAGATGTTGGAAATGGCAAAAGTGCACAAAAAGCTCTCAACTTTAGTGCAGAAAATTCATCATCAACATGCCCCAAAATTCAAACAGCAATTTAGATGCAAATTGTCTTTTGATTTCGCCGTTTGATGTGAAGTTCTATAAATTGTTCCTCCTCTTCAATTGAGAAACCTTCAGGGGTAATTTGAAATGGGTTTCTAACCCACTCGTACTAAATTGCCATTATGTCATTGTCGGTTATAAAATAGTTTCTAAAATTCTTCATCAACATTGTTAAATGATTTTCAATAGTTGCAAATAAAACTTTGATGTCTTGCTCTTCTGCCTTGTAGGTTTTGATAAATTCATCCACATTTACAAACATTTCTAATTTTTGTCACTTTACCTTTTTTTTTGTTTTGTTTTCCATAACTCTAGTTTTTAACAAAAAGCATTAACTTTGCCACTCATTTCTAAGATATGTGTATTTTTCCCTTGGAGTTGCAGGTTTAATATATTTAGTTTCTCGAATATGTCCACCAAGTAGCTCAATTTCATTACAAATAAGTACTCTCTAAACTTTTCTGCTTCTTCATGATTTACCTCTTCCAAGAAGATAGCTATTTTGTTTCTTAATTCATAAACACGTTGTAAACATTTAGCCTGTGATAACTATCTTGTCCCACAGTAAAATAGTAATGCCATGTCTTTGCAAACTTCAGAAAACAGTCTTAATTTTAAGGGTCTCATTTTTATATAATTCACCACAGTTATAACTGTTGTTAACACAATGTTTAGATCAGGACTCATTTCCTTTGCAGCAAGAACTTTTTTATAAATCATGCAATGTGTCCAAATACATCGTGGGGATTTTTCCCACACAAGGGCTTGTAAACTTTTAAATCTTCCAGACATAACTAGAGCACCATCAGTGCAAATTCCAACACAATTTTTCCACTGTAGGTTTAAAATATAAAATTGTCCAATATTTTGAACAATTCAGGTGATGTGGCTCTTCATTCTATTGGTTTACAAAAAATAACTCTTCAACTGCTGATAATCCATCACAAAATCGAATATAAGCAATTAAATGACAATCCTTGTTGCTATCTGTTGCCTCGTCAAGCTGAATTGAGAATAATTGGTCACAAAGCTTCGATAAAAGTTGTTGCTGCATATCTTCACATATATCACCAATTTGGTAAGCAACAGTATCATTTGATAGCGGTATGCACTGTAGTTGTTTAATAAACCTTTCTCCAAGCATAGTTTCCACAATATCAATCGCAGCTGGCAGAATTAGGTTTTCTCTGATAGTGTGGGGCTTTTTGCACCTAGCTATTTTATATGAAACTTTGTAAGAGGCTAGTAAAGCTTTTTAATGCTAAATTTTTGCTTTTCAAAACATTTCAGTTTGGCAGCAAAGACCTCTCGAGGTTTGTTAACATACGCCTCCTTATGAAGTGTTTCCAAATGTCTTTTAAGTTTATTCGTTTATGCTATCAGCCGCCAAAATTTTCTTACAAATAACACATAGTGGTCTTTCTTCATCATTTACTTCAGTATTTGTAAAACCAAAATCTAATACTCTGCTGCATACTTTATTAATTTTACTTTAGGAGTGATCTTCTGTGAACTTGCATTTGTTGATGTCAACACTTCACAGTCGTCAGATGCCCGCTTACGTCCGATTAAAAATGTATTAATTTTTCTACACTAGAAAAGATTGTTTTTATACCATGTTTCACAGTCGTTGCAAATAGGAGTATAATAACGCCAACCATCGACTTCTCATTGTTGCAGTGTTACTGTTATCTTGCCATTTCAAGCCTTATTTATACTCGCAGGAACATTTCCAGAACATTCAAGACTTCCTGTGATGAAATCGTGAATATTACGAAAAGGCCGATATGATTCAACAGGCTGTGCAGTGATGCCAGATCTATACAATTTTCGAAAAATTTCATGACCTATTTAAATTTGTATGAATATTTAAAAATTTTAATTAATTCCTAGTTGGTTTTTTTAGCGACTTTTATGGGTTTTGTCAGTATCTCAACACAAGAATTGTGTGTGTGTGTGGGGGGGGGGGACATAAACACTAATATTAAAAAATGGGGCACACATGAAAGAAGGTTGAGAAACACTGTGTTAAGTGAATCTTAACCTGTGTTAAATAAATTATTGTATCAATTTATTAGCTGTGTTAATGCTATAGGAAACTGTGTAAAGTGAGGGATTTCTGTGTGTATATATATATGACCAAATATCTCCAGGTTAGCAGACTTATAATTGATTACAGAGTTGAATTCAGATTACTGATATTTCATTTGCTTTCAGAAAAACAATCATGATGTCTGTGACAAATGTACAGTGTTCAAAAAACTCTATCAAACAACTGCGCTGTAAAAATTTTATGCCTGTAACAAATTAAAATGGTTTACAAAACAGTGACTGATTTTTGCTCGTGTACTATAGTAATAGTTTTGTTTTCCTTACTTTTGCCATTACAAACAATTGTTTTGAAACCAAAATTGAAATGACTCGACAAATTTTAATGGTGATACTGAATATTAAATTTCATCAAATTCCATCTGTACAGAGTGGAATTATTCACTTGAAATCATTTTGCCAATAAGATGATGCAACTGCATTAATGAAAGCTATCACCATGCAAAGATATTCTAGTAATACATCTTAAATATCAAATTTTATTAAATGAATGATAAAAACACTGTATGGTTGTCTCAGTAAGGTTGTACTGTTGGGCCAAGAACCTTTGTGCGGTCATGTTACACTGATTCTTGAATAAAAAAAATATATATTCAAGAATTTTACTCTAGCATACTCTATTAATTAAATAAACTGACTGAAATTTTTCTAAATACAAAGTTATAATATTAAATAAAATTCCAGATAATGGATCTCTCTCTTTACATTAAATCTTTAAATGTATGTATAGACTACGTTTTGACTAATCTATAGCATTTTGTCAGGTATTGATTAGACAGAACTACTGAAAAATCCCTAAGCAGTGGAGTTTTTGCATAATAGAGGTAATGACACTAGAATGACACTTTCTGGTAATACAAGAGCATGTGCTAGAGTGGTCCTGTCATGTCAGATATGTTAATTTCATTATAGCAATATTAGTGCTCTTGGTCATGCAACAAATTTCCTAAAAACTTAATTTATAATGGATACAGAAAAATGAAACTAAGATGCCTGAAGTGTGCTTTTTGTTTGGAATATGAAATATTAGTTTCTTAAAATTAAGCTTATATAAGAGAAATATGGATATACAAAGGAAACTGAGATGCAAAAAAATATATCACTTCCATCTTCTTGCATTTAGTAAAGTAACAAAAAACCAAAGTTTGCACTATGAAATGGAAAGTTTTTCCACACAATGCACAAATGGCAGTTATTTGTCTATGTACTTAATTCAAAAATTAAATGCAATATAAATTCTACAGCTGACAAAAGCTTATAAAAAAAAGAAATAATATATCTCTTAACCAAATATTAGGAAACAACAGTTTTCTTTGTATGCACATATTCTGCATATTCCTTTGATGCTATAACCATTCTATGTTAATTTTAAGGAGCTAATATTTCACATTCCAAACAAAAGTAGAGTTCTGGAGAATCTTTTTCTTTCTTTCTTTCTTTTTTCCCTGTCAGTCATTTTTCTATATGCATTATTTTTTCTTATTAATATTACCATTCTCAATGATGCAATATGGACACAGAAAAAAAGCAGCATGCCACTAATCTAGAAATGACTGCAATATTATTCATTTTTCTACTGGAAATACAGAGAAGAGAAAGTATAATTTCCAACATTATTTGCCTACTTGGCATCAACTAATATTTATAAATTATAAATACTTTTCTTTCTTTTTGAAATATAGTTCTGAACCTTTAAGCATTTTTAACTTAAGTGCAGGGAAAAAAATGTTAATAAGAATGACTATCATAAATATACTTAATCCTAATTTTCGGAAATAAAAATATTAAATTTCATAGTTTCAGTTTTAATTAAAATTGTAACCAGTTTCTAAACTGGTTACAATGTTAATTTTCAGTTTTGTAGAACTTCTATTAACTTTTCCAGTACTGAATTACAAAGTAGCATAGCCACCATAAACCACTTTAGGATGATTTCAGAAGTATTAATATTATAGTAACCTGAAAGTTTATTTTTCACTTGGTTAGACTATAATAAATTTAGTTTAATCCTTTATCCAAGTGTGAGCAAACAAAGTTTGCACCTGAAAATATCTTCAGGACTTGGATAAAGGATTAAACTAAATTTATTATTATAGTAACCTTTTTTTGTGTATCACATTGATGAATTATTACTATTTTCGTAACAAATATAAGGAACAACCAACTCATTTCACTTTTGCAGTCGAAAAGATTCAGAATTCGTTATTCTTAAAGAATGCAGACACAAACTAAACTGTCAATTATTAAACTTTTCAGACTAAACATAAGTTAATTACCTGATGTAAGTAATGTTACATCGCTGAGGTTATGATTGGAATATAACGGAAGGAAACCACAAGTGTGGGAAAGTATATGAATGTTTAAATAGAGAGATAGCTGGCTTCAAAGGGATAAAACCAAAGTGAAAAGATCAGAATACCATAAAATTCTAACAGTCTAAATCCTTATAAATGCACTGTTGTGATGTCTAAAATATTTATTTTGTTTTTTGTGGAAACTCCACCATTGCCCATCTCAAGTCCGGATGAGAAAGGAGAAGGGTTGTACTTGTGGCTAGCAGCCATAATATGGAAAGAACATATTGCTACAGAAACCTCAACCATTGTTGAAAACCGACACAAAATCAAGAGGGAGAAGTACTGGGGAAAAGAAGCAAGCCAGTGAAAGTGCCACTGGGGAAGGTGACAGGCAGAAAACTCTAAGAAAAAACCTCTTTAGCCCAAAACTTTTAACCAAAATTGGATGCTGGAATATTAGGACTTTATACGAAAGTGGAAAAGCTAATTTACTAACCAGAGAAATGGAAAGATACAAAATAGAAATACTAGGTCTAAACGAGACAAGATGGAATGGTAGCGGAGAAATCCAACTAACAAATACATTTTATATTCTGGAAACTAGAATGAAGATGACACACATAGCAAAGGTGTAGTTTTCATGCTAACAACAAATGCTAGAAGAGCACTAATTGAATGGAAACCAGTTTCTGAAAGAATCAAAGCTAGATTTAAAACTAAATACAGAAATGTGACTATAATAAACATAAATGGACCAACAAACAATGCAAAAACAGAAGAGAAAGAAGACTTCTATGACATGCTGCAAAAAAGAAGTAGATGAAGTCAAAAGTAAAGATATGCTTTTAATTATAGGTAACATGAATGCAAAAATAGGAAATAGTAACGTGGGATATGAACGAATAATGGGAAAAGAAGGTTTAGGAAACTAACGAAAATGGGGAAATCCTAAAAGACTTTTGCACTTTCAATGATATGATCAAAGGAGGAACTGTATTTAAACATAAAGACATCCATAAACAGACTTGGATATCACCTGATAAGAAATCAAAAAAACGAAATAGACCATATTTTAATAAACCTTTGATCGATGTAAGAGTTTGGAAAGGTGCAGATGCCTTTACAGACCACTTATTATTGATTGCAAAAATAAAAATGAAACTAAGAAAAATATTTAAAGGCAAGAACCAAAGAATTAAATGCAATATATCCAAACTGAAAAACAAGGATACAAAAGACAAATATTAACATTAAGGAATAAATATGGAAGCCTTGTAGAACAACATAAGGAAATGGACATTGAAGAGAACTGAGAAAAAATAAAGAATATATTTAATAGCACGGCCAAAGAAGTTCTGGGAAGGCAGAGTAGGAATCACAAACAATGGATCTCTGAAAAAACCATCAAATTATATGAAGAAAGGAAAGCTTTATGGAATACACTTCTGCAAACTACAGAAGAAAACAAAAGAAATAGGATAAATGAAAGATACAGGCTTAAAAACAGACAGGTAAAAAAAAGTGCAAGGAAAGATAAAAGTGTTTTCCTGGAGGAAATCTGTAAAGAGGCTGAAGCAGCAGCAAGTAAATTTGACCCAAAGAGGTTGTTTGAGATAACAAGAAAGCTAGCTAGGAAGAGTTTTAAAAGTGAAGGGCCTGTAAAAAATAAACAAGGAAAGTTACTCACAAATGAAGTAGACATAGAAAAAAGATGGGTAGAACATTTCCAAATTTTAAATGGAGAAATAGATAACCTAGAACAAAAAAATACCAGAAGAAGAAATACTTAAATTAAATACAGGAACTATAACTAAACTAGAAATAACTCATGCAGTAAAGAAAACAAAAAACAATAAAGCAGTTGGGAGTGACAATATACAGGCTGAACTACTTAAAGCAGATATAAACACTACTGTTGAAATACTACACCTGATATTTAATCAAATATGGGAAAAAGAGGAATGGCCAGAAGACTGGAATGTCAAAAAAGGGAGATATAACACCTTGTAAAAATTGGAGAGAGATTTCACTTCTAAATGTTGTAAGTAAAGTATTTACTAGAATTTTGCTAGAAAGAATGAAACCAAACTGAGGAAAGAACAGGCTGGGTTCAGACCAAACAGATCTTGTATTGATCAGATAATAGCATTAAGAATAACTGTTGAACAGTGAATAGTGGCAGAGTAGCCTATATTTGGGATTCATCAACTTTGAATGTGCATTTGGTAGCACAGACAGAAAGACTATATGGAAATTAATGAAGCACTATGGGATTCCTCAGAAAATCATAAATATAACAAGGAAAACTCATGAAAAATCCAAAATCCAAATAATAAATAATGGCAACCTATCAGAACCACTTGCAACAAACACAGGAGTAAGACATGGATGTATACTCTCCCTGACCATCTTTCTGATTGTCATTGACTGGGCGATGAGGAAAACATCTGAAGAAAGAATTGGCATTCAATGGGGATGGTCAAATAAAATCAGTGACCTGGATTTTGCAGACGATATATGCCTTTTGGCACAAAAACATCAACACCTCCAAAAGAAAATAGATAATTTAAACCAGGAAGCAAATAAATGTGGATTGAAAATAAATCATAACAAGACCAAAGTAATGAAGATAAACCCCAAATAAGAATTAGTCTTTGAAATACTATGGAAAACACTGGAACAGGTAGATAATATATACAAAATAGAATCCAGAAAGCACAGATTGCATTCAATATGATGAAGAAAATTAGTGTTGAAGAGCCTAAATTAGGCTCTTCAACACTAATGTTAAACCAGTTTTACTATACAGAGCTGAGACATGGTCACTAACAAAAGGAAAACATAAATAAAATACAGTTCTACATAAACAAATGCTTGAGGAAGATACTAGGAATATACTGGCCAAATAAAATAACAAACATAGAACGAGAGAACAGGTCAAACCAGCATCAGAAATGAAATCACTAAAAGAAAATGGAACTGGAGAGGTCACACAATCAGGAATCCAGATAAAGAAATAGCAAAAATTGCACTAGAATGGAATCCCTAAGGCAAGAGGCAGACCCAGGATAACATGGAGAAGAGAACTAGAAATAGAGGCAAGGCGGTTGGGACGTTCCTGGAAAGAGATAAAAAAAAAAAAGAAGCATTGAATAGAGTCAGATGGAGGTCAATGGTTGAGGCCCTATGCTCCTCAACCATTGACTTCCATCGCAATCATTGCAGGGAGCGAAGAGGATAGGTAAGGTTAGGTTTTCTGTGGAGGAAAATGTGCAGAGTAAGTATTCATTCTGTGAAGCACTTTTTAAGTATGATTATGAATAAATAATAAGCTAAACAATTTAGAACAAACAAATGAAAATTTTAAAAACTTTGACGGTACTTAATAATTGTTTTATGTTTATATGGAATAAAATTCTTCTTGGACAAAAAATGCACCTTCAGCTAAGTATATTTAGGCAAATTATATATAAAAAAAAAGTAAAAGTAGTTGTGAGATTACCTCTTCCAGGCAGATATAATATTTATGTAATTACATAGATATTTTATCTGCTTATATTCGTTGTTAAAATTTTGCATATACCCTTTTTATTATTCTTATGGACATCTCCAATGAGTCCTTGCTAACTAAACTCTTTCTTAATTTTCAGGGATGATCCCTAGTTCTCTCCATACTAGTCACGTACTGAAAATCTCATCTGTGTCAATCCTATAACAACCTTTAAATAACTTATATGTCTCTATCGTAACCCCCCTTTTCTCCTATCTGCCAATTTTGTAACTCACAAATCTTTAATCTATCCTTATAAGAAGCATCCCATACTACCATCTTGGTCACTTGCCTCTGGATCCCTTCCACCTTCTTCTACATCTCTAAGGAATTCAGGTGACCAGATTTCTGTGCAATAGTCAAGATGAGGCATATCATGGCATTATAAAGAGGTACGATGACCACCTTATCTCTGCTCGTTAGTGTGTTCTTCAATAACCAGGTAATTCTATTAGTTATTTTAGTCACTTTGCAATATGGCCACTGAACTTTAACCAGGAGCCCACCAGCACTCCCAAATTCCTGGCCTCTGTAATTTCTTGCATTTCAGTTCCATCAATGAAGTACATAGCTGATAATCTTTTCATCCCAAAATGCACAGCCTTACATTTTGCCATGCTAAATTCATAGCCATTCTTCATTGTCCATACTGTTAATAAGTCATCCTGCAAGTTCTTCACATCAACCTTATTAACTATTGCTGTATCCAGTTCTACATCATCAGCAAATAACTGAATATACCCCCTCAGGTTATTTCCTATATCATTAGTGTACAAGTCAAATACAGAGCCCTAAGGCACACTGCTAGTCACATGCTTTCTCCTGGACTCAACTCCTCCATAAACTGCTCTCTGATGTCTATCAATTAGCCACCCATATATCCACCTCAATAGCTTCATTTATGAAGCTTTTTTATGATGATTAAAAAAATCTTATATTACACTATAGAAGTTTCTCTTATTTTGTCCTGCCATCAACAAACTATAAGATAAACAAGACTGAAAATATAAAAATATATTGTAAATGGTTTAGTCAATCTAATATTTGTATATAAAATTAGAGCTATATTGTAAGGAAATATGCTATTCTGGCTTTCAGTAGAAGTTGCTCTGAAGTGCAGCTATATTAAGCCAATAAATTGTTTACCCCCAGTTGGATTAAGGTAAAATCCAACAATGTGATACTCTGTGGTGGGTGGCACAGCTTTGTAAAGGGTAGGTAGGTTCTGTCTTAGAAATTCACAGTAGTCAACGTGGCGTTCGGCCACGTTGACTACTGTGCACAGATTTGGTCACCTGCATTTCTTGGGGATCGGTAAGTAGTGGAGAGGATTCATAAATGCGTGACCAAGCTGGTGACAGGTCTGTGGAATGTTCCCTGTGAGAAGAGATTGAAGGTCTGTGGTTACAAAGGTTAGCTGATAGGTGGAAAAGAGGAGACATGATAGGAACTTTTAAGATATTAAGGGAATTTATAAAATTGATGTAAAGGAAATTTTTCAATATACGACAAATAGTCAGATAACTATGGACCATCCATGGAAGAGAGTGTGGTTAGTAGGGGGCAGACCAGATTTTTTTGCAAGGAGAGTAGTGAATGAGTGGAATAGATTGTCAGAATTAGTTGCGAGTTCCCTGACAGTGAATGAGTTTAAGGAGAGGTATGATCGGTTTTGTATAATAGTTAGTTTGGGTGTCCCACACTCCATGGAGATACTGTAAATAATAATTATAACAAACATTTTTCTATTCAAATTTCCCTTATTACTGTTCATCTCATACTGATGTTTTACAATACATAAAACAAAGTCCCACAAGCATTTTTATACAAGAAGATCATAACATGTGCATGACATTATCAGTCTAATATCAAAAGTTCCTGAAATCAGGATATTCATTATGTGTATAATGTTAAATGTAAACAGATATATCAAATTTCAAATTTATTTATAATAGAGAGTGAGAAATATAAATGCTGCAAAGCATAAACAGTGAATATAAAAATCATGTTTTTTTTTTTTATGTAATGAGAAAATACCTTATTTTTATTTTTGGCTTGGATAAAATAATCCAACATCAGTGGATATTTCTTAATACTGTGTCATATATGAACATGTACACATGCACACAAACTTCTATACTGCTTTGGTGCCAATGATGACAAACCTTTTTAATGATGTGTTCTAATGATTCACCTATCAGATAAAAATGTTTGGGAACTATGTAATACTCTTAACATATCTGTAGTCATTATGCATATATTTCTGTTCACAGGGCAATTTTTTTTTTCCTGTTAAAAAAATAATGGAGAAATAAAATAAATTACACAACATCTGATATCCTATCAATTAGCTACACATGATCACACACAAAAATAAGACTCATGATCAATAAGCTTATCTGTTGCACTTCTCTTAAGTCATTAAACGATTAGTTATTATTGAAATAAATTATTATTACCAATAAAAGAAAGAAAAAATAAATTTACACGTTGAAAAGAAGTTTTGAAAAAGAAATGCTATTTTAAACTTTGGGAGATATATTTATCATTTCTTGCACATGTTTTACTCATTTTTTTGAAAGGTTTGATGTTGTTTTTTAATGCCAAAATGATGTTAAAGCAAAGTGCTAGTAAAAACATATTAAAAAAAATGAACAAATTGCAGTTATGTACTTACTCGAGTTTATGAACTATTCTTGGATCACTACATTCTTTCAACAGTGAATTTTTTTCCCAAAAAAAATATTTTTCAAAGTTTTTATAAAGATTTTTGTATGATATACTATTAATGATATTAACCTTATCTAATTCAAGTTAACTTTGAATTCAATGAATAATGCATTTTGTAAATTTTCATTATTTATAATGCAGCTAATAACAAACAACAGATGGGATTAGCTTCACGGATAAATGATGACAATTGTGTTAGTGGAAGGTAAGTGTTCAGCTTCCATGCCTCAATGTTGATATTGACAATACCCTATAGATGGAAAGACTTTGGTAATAATCCATCTATGAGGCAAAGAACCTTTATAAGGGCTTTTTCAACTGAAGATGGGTGAACTGGTTTTAAAACAAAGGTAACAAAGTTTTTTCTCCAATAAAACTAGTGCCAGAGAACACACGAATTGATTCAGTCATAATTCCAAACAACAACAGCAAGTAAGCTACATTACTTTAATTTGAAAAATATAAGCTAGCCCACTGTTATAATTCTTTTACAGTTCTGATAAAAAAAAAGCATTTATACATTAAAATATTTAAAAAAAAAATGACATCAGTAGATACCAAACAATCAAATATTTTAATGATAAATCCAGTGGTGGCTTGTACATAAGCACTGAGACACTGCAGAACCCCCCCCCCCAAGGAAAAAAATAAAAAATACATTTTTTGTTTGTGTTTATAAATAATAACAATGTTTATAACATTATATAAATGCAATACAACATGTTACAGCTTATGTTTCGACACTGATCAAATTAACGCTTTAGATTACAAAACTTGTTCGATTAACGCTTTAGATTACAAAACAAATGCACTACGATCTACCACAGTGTCGGAATTATCACGTTCGGTCAGTTCCGGCTAGACTCACTGATATTCGTTTGCACTTGTCACTGCACGTAACAAGTGAATCTGACACTGCTCGTTTAGCAGTGTCGCTACAGATAAATTGTATGCTTGTGCGCATTATTTCTGAGATATGAAACTTTTATTATTGGTAAGGCTTATTTTATTCTGTTAAAATAACATATAATTATTTATTTAATACAAATACAAGGCTGAATTATGACAAGTGTCACTGTTGAAAATATGAAAAGAATTATATTTTCTCAATTATCGTTACACGAAACAAATGCACTGCGATCTAACGCAGTGTGAGAATGTCGAAACTGACACTGCTCGTTGAGCAGTGTTGCTACAGATATGTTGTATGTTTGCACGAGTTATTTCTGTGTACGAAACCTTTATTATTGGTGTGTGTTCATGATGAGGGTGAAATATTTTTAATAAAGCAATTTTTGTAATATGTAAATTTACTTATTAATAAATTGGTTACTGATTAGGAAAAAAAAAAAATTATTTTTTCTTATTTTGTATATGCAGCACCCCCACTTAAAATTTTCACCGGCCGCCACTGAATAAATCTTTATTCTGTAAAATCCAATATAATTTAATAATTCATACTAATGCTTAATAGTATAAACCAGCACAAAAAAAAAAAAAACACATTAAACTCACTAATATTTCACTAGTTTTTTATCCAGCATCAATCATCTAATCACAATGATAACTGTGACAGGCATGGTAGAAATTAGTGAGTTTAATAAATGTATTTTTTTTTACTCTTAGTGTTGGTTATACCACTGAGCATTATCATGAACAATGAACAACAACTAACAACTAAACATTTCTTCATGTATAATTTACTACTAATAAATAAAGATTAGCTCTATTATTTTATAATGGAGTTATACATCTACAGATAAATATATAACTATAATATTATCTATTTAGGTATTACAGTACATTATGACTACTATCACTAGTAAGCAGCGGTGGGCAATTATCACAGTATTATTTTTACCCAGTTGAGCCACATACTGAAGTGCCACCATCCAAGTGGTTACAATATAAGATGAGATTACAATTAAAACTAAAATTAAATAAATTAACTTTGAAATGACACGACCAGGACTCAACAAATTATGCAAAAAATTTACTTGCCCTTCATTTTTTTGATGATATATCCTAATAACTCAATAGAAGTTCTACAAAATCATTAGTGCTGTGCTGTGGTTTGGAAAAGTTTTTTTTTTTTTTTTTTAAATATTCTATTCTTTCTTGTCTGCAGTTAGCAAAATCTATTTGCATAGGCAAGTGTGTCAAGCCCTGGATGTCGCATGCTGTTTATTAGAATAAGACTCTCCCAAATTATTATTTTATTATTAACATCTAACCTCCATGAAGTTAGAGACTCATTGGGGAAGATATACTTTAACACGAACGGATGCGCGCGCACGCACGCACGCACACACACACACACACAAAGCTCATCCAACTATGCCTTAAAATGATTCAATGTGTTTACATTCACAATACACTTAAGCAATGCATTTCACTCACCAACCACTCTCCATGTAAAGAACTTGCTCTTCACTTTCCTGCTTACACTTGTTCTTGTTCTACCCCTCTCTCTCTCTCTCCTGTTCTATGAAAAATCTCTTCCATGTCAAAACAATACCTGACTAATTTATATGTCTCAATCATATCCCCACTCCTCCTCCTATTCATAAGGCTTTGCAATTTACATTCTCTCAATATGGCTGTGCAGAATAATCCACATGAGGCTTGCTCAAGGTCTCGTATGGATTTGCAGCATTTTGGAGAGTAGGTATGCTTATCCACGTGGATAACCAGACACCATGCCAGCAAAGTTGTTTAAACAAGTGGTATGCTTGTGTTCATGAAAAATGATCAGAAATGTTATTTTTGACCATGTTTTTAGATTATGGTAGGGAAAGGTTTAAGCAGCCCAGTGAAAGTGCTCACAGGCTAACAAAAGCATGTTACAAAGGTGGAGTGGCTGGAACCATAGCTAATACTGGGACACCAAATGCTATACAGTTTTGGACAGCTAAGCATATAGCATACAACAAGATTATTTCTTAAATAATAACAAAAAAAATTAATAATATATGAAGTTCTAAAACAGAAAATTGAAACTGTTTTGGTACTGAGAACAAGAGTAATTTTAGCACATTTAAATTTGCCGTATCCATCTTTCTCTTTTTTTACATGACAACTCTTGCACTGTGCATATGCCAAAATTTCCACCATGAACTCCTGAAATGTCAATTTCCAAATTATCCTGGCATTCAGGGGTATATTTCATTTTTATTTTTTTATTTAAATATCAGTTAAAAGTCAACTGGCTTAAGGGAGGAGGATTGTGAAAGCTGAAAGAAAAGAGGAGGCTAAGGCAAACAAAGAAACTTGTCTTCAAAAAAAAAAGAGAAAGTGACTGTAGAACCTATTCAAATCAAACCAGCCAAGACAAGGCTGGAGTGAAGAATGTAGTGAATTTAAAATTTCCATCAATCATTTAAACAAAGATTTACAAACTTAAATATTAATATACATATCATAAACCTAAAGCTAGAATTATATATGAAATTACATTTAGTTATCTTATACTTATCATTATTTTTCAAACAAATAGGAAAAATCAATACACTTTCTTTCTGCTGATTAAAGCAACTGTACATTTAAAAATGATATTTTTTATAAACATTCAGCATATCACTAACAGAGATTAATGAAGGCTTGAATTAGGCTGTATAATACAGCCTCCAAAAAAGCAAAAATGTAAGAAGTAGAGCAAAAGCTTCATTATGATTTGCTGTCTTCAAATCTAAGTTTAGGCATAAGAAAGAACTGTCCAAATCATCATTCCTGGGACTGACATTTCACTATATATTAAGATATCACATTATGCAATGATTACATGAAGATGTTTCACACAATATGAAAACATTTTACCAACTTGATCAGCATATACACACACACACACAGTTTATATCACTGATCACACTGCCACTGCTCTTTTCTCATGTGTCAGAAGTGACAAGCTAGTTTCCAGTAACGGACATCCCCAAAATAAGATTGGCTGCATTCACAGATTTAGATAATTACATATGGCGACAGGTAGAAGGCACAAATTTACACTTCGGATGGGTATGGCTGCTCTTTCCAGACGGTTGTCGTGGCCTAGACAGATAGATCATAGACATCTACAGTATATGTCCAAATTAAACATAAAAATATGAAGGTTTAAAAACCTTTCTGATATGTATGAAAGATGGTTGATTACATCAGTGTGTTGCAATAAATAATGCAGCAGAAAGAACTTACTAAAGGCAGGTAGTATTTGAAACTTATAAAATGTGATCCTAAAATGTGAAAATTCTCTTCTACGCATGTGTTCCAATTAGATATGTCATGAAACCTATCCACATAATAAATCTAATTATTATTATTATTATTATTATTTTGTTTGTGTTTTTAGTTGTCATGTTCTATTAGTTAGAGAGGACACACACACAATACTTACTATATATTGTCAATCAGTCATCATCCCCATACTGTGCTTTTAAGTTAATTCAAGTGAAAACCCCTCAATCATGACAAATCAAGAAATGGACCAATCAAGAAATTAAATAACCTCCACAAATGAAACCATTCTCATTATTTATTTAGAAGATCGCATTTAAGTATTTTTCAGTTATTTCTTCAATTTTTGAAAAAACGAAGAAAATAAATTTGAGATTCATGAATTCATTAGTGAGAAAAACTCCCTTAAAGCAACTGTGCATAAATTAATACTTACACAATATTTCTATTCTTTCATATTCTATGGAAGAGAGAAAGGATAGCCAGGTAGTAGAAAACAATTCAATTTATTCAGTAACATAATTCTTTTTTTATTAATTTATACTTGACAAGAATTATATTCTTATCATTATCCTTTACCCAAGTATGAGCAAACAAAAATTTGAATGTGAAGTAACTTTGCAACAATGACTTTCTATCAAATTGTGTTTGAAGAGACCATTCTCATAATTCATGTGGGAATTATGCTACAACACATATTCTCATAATTCATGCTATGTGAAGGGTTGCTACCCAGATGCCTTTTTCAGCCTCATCAACCAGGAGTTGGTTATGAAGTTACTCCATGTGCAAACTTCTGTTTACTTAGACTTGGGTAAAGACTAAAGATAAAAACGTAATTTCTCATCAAGGGAAAATAAAACTTGCTACAACTATCTCTCATCCAAGGCTTCAATAATATGGTGATATATACCATTTTCTTACTTGTATGTGGAAACATGACTTCTCCCATGAGATGTCAATAAAGGTTGAAACTAGTCTGTGTAGTAACACAATAATGCATTTATAATAAGTCCAAAAGAAGGTATGCTGTGCATTATGGTATACCAGCACAATTTGATGTGAAGTCATCTGCCTCCACACACCAATAAAGACAGATGACTTTGCATATGAAGATCTATAGAATATAATCTTTTAAACAAGTATAATTTATTTTTTAACCATGTAAAAAAACTTGCTACAACACATTTTTTGTTTATAACCATCAAATTCATAATAACAATAAGACAATACCTACCTATTTTTGGCACTCTCCTCTTGAGATGATTTTTTGTACAAAAGAAATCAAAAATACAAAACTAATTTTCTATTCTTCTGATTAACAAATGATGAACCATTTCAGTATCTATGAAGCCAGCACTTGACAATGAAACTTGAATGTCAACTACAAGGATAACAACTGGCTATATATATTTTATCTCATCTTTCATTCATTTATTAGGTCAAACAGTGCATTATGGTCCAGGAATTGGACTTTCTTTAATGTAATTTGACTTGAATAGGGTGAATGATCTTATCTTCATAGGATGTGTTGATTTGTTTGTTTTTGCATTGGGAAATACTGCCGTTTATAGAAAGAAAAAGCTTTACCATCTCTGTACAAGACTAGCTAATTGACTTTCAAGTCAAAAAGTCCTCGTGCGTTTTTCAAGTCAAAAAGATAAGGTTTGAAGCATCTTTCCAAGCACAGGGCGTGTCATTCTGACTGTGTTACACAGATGTAATGCACAGGCTGATGTTAAATGTTGCTAATGTTAAAGCATACATATTAAATGCAGCTGCATATTGTATGGCACTGAGGTTAGGTGGATGTTGCAGATGCATTTGATTTTCTGTGAATTTAGCAGAAAACTTCATCATGCATGTGGCTAGTATACAGCAAAAATTAATGTTGTCTATTTATATTAAAGGCAACAAAATTATGTGTATTTTAGTTGTCATTTGGGAAATCAAGATAAAATATGGGCACTGAATGCATGCCACAAACTGTGCTATGCTATGTAAACCCAGATGAAATCAATGAAAAGAAAGAAGAGGAGTATGTCGTTTCATTTCCATGATCTGGAATCGAACAGCCAGCCACTAAGAAAACTACTATTTTATACCAAAAGAAGAAGAAAAAAAAAAAATCTAATAAGTTTTTCAGAAAAAAATAAATAAAATAAAACAGTTTCCAGTCATTCCACCTAAATGAGCCAGTGTTAGAAGATATCTTAGAACTCTTGTTTAACCACTTCACTGGAAGAAGGTTAAAGTTTGCGGTGATGGGAGGAAAATGCTTTTAGCATTTCTTTTTCTATATTCCATTAATATCTGATTCACATATTTGAGCAGTGTAAACTTAAAATATTCTAGTTCATGATGATCTGAATATAAAGCAAAAAGCAGGAACTTGAGAACATAATAATAAGAACATAAGAATGGAATTTGCTAGCTAGGGGCATGAGAATATCTACTTAAATTAAGGGGATATTAAATCCCACATAGTTTAAAAACCGAATAAGAAACTCAAAGATAGGAATCAGAGAGTTTCTTGCCGAATATAGTATAGTAAACTATAAAGTATCGGCGACACTAGCGTTAGCCAATGCAAGTGATCCTAGTACGTAGTACAATACCGGACGACTCGTTGCAAAGGTGGGGGGAAGTTCAGATCGCTATTCTTAGGTATTTTCCATAATGTAAAAACACATTACTTAAATTAACTTACCTTAAATTACCTTTTTTGAGGCTTCATCAGTGAGTTTCTTATTTGGTTTTAAAACTATGCGGGATTTAATATCCCCTTAATTTAAGTAATGTTTTCATTGCCGAAATGAAGCTTATTAGCTCTTTATACTTAAGTAACTTAATGGTTGCACCCTTTTGGAAAACTCGTTCGCAGAGTATATAAGTTCTTTTCGCTATACACTTTGATATTAGGTCTAGCTACTCACTGATGAAGCCTCAAAAAAGGCTGAAACCGGTCTGGGTAGTGACCTCCCTCCATAATGTAATAACAGCATACATTTCCTAGGAAATGTGTTTTTACATTATGGAAAATACCGAAGAATAGCGATCTGAACTTCCCCCCACCTTTGCAACGAGTCGTCCGGTATTGTACTACATACTAGGATCACTTGCATTGGCTAACGCTAGTGTCGCCGATACTTTATAGTTTACTATACTATATTCGGCAAGAAACTCTCTGATTCCTATCTTTGAGTTTCTTATTCGGTTTTAAAACTATGTGGGATTTAATATCCCCTTACTTTAAGTAATGTTTTCATTGCCGAAATGAAGCTTATTAGCTCTTTATACTTAAGTAAATGAGAATATCTATATTTCAAAAGTTAAGTGAGATACAACTGGTATGTGAAGGCATGGAGGTTTCCTTTTTAATATGTCAAGACATAAATGGACTGATGGAAAACTTAGGATTTCAGTGAAAACCTCAAGAATGGAAGCTATTTATGAATTCTGTAAATTCAGTTTAACGGTAGTGCTGCTGCCCAGCAAGATAACATAAAAGGTTTCTGTTGGTATGGAGGGAGCATACTATAATAACATAAAATCATATAAAAGAAAACTAGCTGTACATTTTGTAGTTGTTTCCAAGAATCAAAAATAACTGTTACATATATCCATAAACTTTTTTGGAGGGAAAAGTAAGTTTTCTTTCAATTTACTAGTACTAAAGACTCTCTGGTCTGCTTTTTTCAGGATTAATTTAGCAAATGAATGATTTGAGGGGGAAAAAAAATCAAATGTAAAGAGCACAATTCTTACATTACTGAAAAGGTGTTTCAAATGATGTAGAGCATGATCTTTCTACTAGAAACAGATCCTAGTATAACAACAAGTCTTTCACATTCACCACATCAAATGTACATATCATTGCTATACTATTTTTAACATCTCATTCTGCTTTAAGAGATCCAAACACTTGGGGATGAGTATTAAACCTTGTTTCTTATTACTTATAGACAAGCAAATAATTTTAAATGCTTTGTTGAAGTGGTATTTATATTCTTATCTGGATCAAGTATTGCTTACATCTCATATAAGTAATACTTATATGAAACTCAACGTACGTACCCTTTCTCTCATTTACATCTTTAACGCAATCCCCAATACAAATTTCTCTTGAGAAAACCCAACCTTGGGATACAAAATAAATTCTGCAATTTTGTGAATACCTGAATTCTTTAATAGTGAACAAAATAACTTTCATGATCAGAATATAGACTGTTTAATGAAGCAAAATGGAGTCAGGTTTACTGACTATTATGTCAGGCATGTTTTTTTTATGTAACTCTACTTTTTGAATGATGCAGGAATCTTTAGATGCATATAATTTCTCAGGTGCTTTGTGTGTGTCGCTCGTGCATGTATGCCAATTTAATCCTGAAGAAGCAGACAAAAGAGAAAGAATTTGCAAAACTAGTACACTGAAATAATCCAAAATATGTGGATATAATTACTGCTGGCAGGTATATTAGAATTTGAAGGTGATTACATTTTCCTCGGATTACAGGATGGTTTTACCCTGTACTACTTTGCTTTGCTCTCAGGGATAGTCAAGCAAGAGATGTAAAGGATTCACTCCTGGAAAACATTTAATGAATTCTAAACTGAAAGACTGGCAACACATTTCTAGTATGAAATTTCTTCTATTATATAAAAAAGTTGGGTTCTAATATTAAGAAGTTTCTAAAATATTAAAAAAATGTTTTTTTGACAAAATGAAATAAAAATTAACACAAGAGAACAATTACATTAGAACTTTAACTGCACAAAATTTTCATCCAAGTATCAAGGGCATCTTCAGTATGAATTCAAAATTGCTGAAGATGTACTTGATACTTGAATGAAAATTTTATGCAGTTAAAATTCTAATGTAAGTGTTCCATTGTATTAATTTTCATTTAACAGAGGTTTTACTTAAACGAAAAGTTTTTCAAGGCAAAATTCAAAGAGGATATCTTTGTTGGTTTACACATTAAATAGCTTTTGCATGACTCAAATGCATTTTTAGCTCCACTAAATTGCCTGCAAGAAAATAGTTTACCTCCATAATTTTTGGATTTTTGTAATAACAAAGACAATCATTTAAAAAAATGTACAAGAAACAATGAATAATTATCCAAAATTTATGATACTGGATGTCATTTGTTACAAATGCACTTCTTGTATTCCTCTAAACTTTTCTTAGGATGACCAAGAAGAACAAGTCTACCAAGACATAAGTATGATGGAACAATACTAGCAACACAGTTGGGATCCTCTCTTGATAGTATTGCTTTTTTTTTTTTTTTTTTTAAGAATAGCTAAGTAGCTGTTCATGAGAAGAAAATTAATTCATTTTATATGCAACAAATAAGAACCAGAAGAGTATTAACTCTGCTATTTTACTTTTAGCATTTTAGTTCACATTTATAATCATAATGTGGGTCTATGATGATATAGATAACAATAACATCTTACTTTCAAAGAGCATAATTCAATAAAATATATATATTAAAAAAAGGTAGATTTTTTGCTACCATATTCATAATCAGTATTTAGTATAAAACAGCAGATTTTGTAAATGTAGTGACAAAATGCAAAAATTTGTTGTCCAGCAAATCTTTATCAATATATAATCTTTATTATATGATAGGTATATAAAGTAAGCAACTTTCTAGGCTTTTCAGGAGGAGATAAGTTAACTAGCCTCAGAACGCAGGATTTTCTCCTTCCTGGAAACTCCCCCCCCCAATCAGCTACATTATTAGCTGAATAATAAGTTATATATTTCTATTTAAGTTATTGTAATTTGGCACCTTTACCTATCTTTCACTTAGTAAGAAGCAACAGTTGTCCCAGTTGTAATGCACACACCTAAAAATTTCTGTAAATTATGAAACTAAACATAGTAAGTTATATAAATAACAGTAAACAAATTTATTTATTCATATGAAGAGTCCTCCCTTTTCTCCCCTGTCCTTATTGGGGTGAGTTGAGCCCCCTCATGTGGGGGTTAAGTATTTATGGCTGTAGATCCGTGTATTCGTGGGGCCGGTTTGCCTGCTTGCAGGATGAAAAACCCCAGATAAACTGGGGGAAAAAACCCTGCTGTCCACACCCAAGACCGGCTAACTTGGCTATAGCTGAAGAAGATCCTTAAGCTCCCCACATCGGCGACGGGAATCGAACCCAGGACACTCCTTCCCCAGGCATATGGTTGCGAAGCGCATAGCCACTAGGCTAACCGCATAAACAAAGATAAGCTGCAACGCATTCCATGCTATCACCATGATCACAGTACTATTTCACTCAAAATTCAACTTAATCCAATATTGAGTGTACATACTGAGAAAAATTTCATAGCAATTTTATATTTCCTGGTGACATGACTTTCTTTTTTCTTTTTCTCAGTATATTATACATATATCCTGCATATATCTATAATATACTGAGATAATACTGGAAGGATTAGCCATTAATTCCATCTAGAAATTTCATAAAAATAAATTTGTAATAGTAGATTAAAATTATGGTTGTGTTTAGTTCTAATTAATTTCTGAGATGGAATCTCGATATATAAAAATCATCCAGGTAGGTCTTTGACCAATGAAATCATGATCATTTCTTGTCAAGTGCATTTTTTCACTTGATAAGATTATATTCTTATTTTTATCTTTATATTATCCAAACGTATGCAAACAAAGATGTACATGAAATATCTTCACAATTTTGTGTCTGTATATATATATATATATATATATATATAAAAAGATAAGACGAAATTTGAAATGTTTTTATGTGACATTATTTGATATCTACTCTATATAAAATAAAAAGGTGTTAGAAGATTTATTTAGTTTATTTATGATTATGCAGGATTATATCTACTCTATACATTCATGAAGTTATATTTTCTTTCTTTATTTATCTTTCTTCCATTAAAGTTCCTTTAATTAGAGGTTTCCAGGAATTTAAGATAAGCCGAAATTTGAAATGTTTTTATTGTCACAGATGTGACGTCAGCTTGATAGGTCATGACTTTTGGAAGGCGACGAAATGCATGAAATCCTCCACCTTTGCTACGAGTTGCCCCTGTGTTGCACTACAATTGGGTAGGTAGCTCTCTCTTAAAGGTAGTGCAACACAGGGGCAACCGCATATAATCAGTCATGACCTACCAGGAAATATAAAAAAGTTGGGCGCCATAGGCACCAGGGAGGCATACCCACCCCTAGTGTGTGTGTGTGTGTGTGTGTGTGTGTGTGTAGAGAGAGAGAGAGAGAGAGCAGCTGACTTCAATTGCTCTGTATTCCATGATGCATAGCACATTCTCCCTTCTCAGACATATAATGCCATGCATTACGGTGGGTTCACAATCCACTTTGGCATTGCCCTTTACTGAGATCCCATCAAGAGGGAACTAGATGTTTTGAGATAATATACAGAGATATATCAAGAATTATTTCTATGGCATAAGCCATTCTTCCACATACTAGCAACAAAATGAATCATCACCATATTATTATAATTCTCTGGCTTAGAGATAGCTGTAACAATATTTTTTTGTTTGTTTGCTGATTTCTTCTAAGTTTATATTTACCTCTTTATTTTGTTATTTCCAGCATTTATTATTTAAACAAATTTTTAAAAATAAACTATAAAATACTTACTCTTTTGAATTAGTTTCAACAGTCATACGCCTAAAAGCATCTTCAACATCCTTATTAGCTAGTTCAAAGGCTGTCCTCTCCTTTTCAAACGTCCGTCGTTTTTCT
This sequence comes from Typopeltis vanoorti, assembly GCF_054136105.1. Classification (NCBI taxonomy): domain Eukaryota; kingdom Metazoa; phylum Arthropoda; class Arachnida; order Uropygi; family Thelyphonidae; genus Typopeltis; species Typopeltis vanoorti. The sequence continues at coordinate 133,521,592 of NC_143557.1, forward strand.
TCTAGTTCTACTCGCTGCTGTTCTAAACTCTTCTTCATCTGTTCATGCCTTCGTTGAAGCTATTATAACACGGCCAAATGAATTGCTGTTATATTTCTAATACGAAAATACAAAGTTTATAAACTATAAATTCAGATGTGTGTGTGCATAAAGTGTACCACCCAGCAGATTTATGATCAAGAATCCACGAATCATTAAAAAGGGACATTTCTGCCTAATGACATGTTTTCTAATACTTTCATATAAAGTAGAGACAAATGATCTCAGATCAAAACAGAAGGGATCTCTTAGATACTTTAGTATTTCCTACTGAAAACTGAGACACAGAACAGACAGATATTACCCAGATGCCTTGTAGAACAATAATCTAATCAATCAAAACTAGCTTCTCTATAACTATATAATGGTATAACTGATTATTGCAACTAAAACATTAATACAACAGTCATCAGCTCTCCATTGAATCAAAAGGAGATCCTAGTAAAGCAGAAACAAAGTAATCAAACCATGTCTTGTTCTCTCTCTTTCTGCACATATCAACACTATGCTCTTAGACAAAACATTCTGCTTATCAACTACTCTCCATTCAAAAGACTTGCTCCTCACTTTTCTACTCATATTCTCTTTATTTAGTTTCCAGGGATGGCCACTGGTTCTACACATCACTCCCCATTTTATGAAAAATTATTCCATCTCATGGTAGCAACTCCTCTTATATGTCTCAATCACATCTATCACCCGTCCTTTCACCTAAGAGGCACTGCAAATTGAATTTCCCGAATCCTTCTTTATACCTCACATTCTAGAGACCAGAAATCTTAGTTGATGTTCTCTGGACACTTTTCAATATGCATTTCCTTGAAAAACTAGTGACATAGATTACCATGCATAAACAGTCCATAATGTGGTCTAATTCAGGCAAAGGCAACAGAACTGCTTTACTTCTACACATTAGTCTCCTCTGCATCATTTACCATAATCTGTTGTCATGTCCTCACACTTTCAACAATAAGTCCCCTAAATTTCAGGTCCTTGTCCTCCATCACATCCTTGCTTTTCCAATTTTAAAACCTTACTCTTTAAAACACTAAACTGGCAAATTCACGTATCTTCAAATCGTCCAATAATGCTGCGTGTACTGCATTCCTCACATCATTTGAAAGCAATTGCATACTTCCATTTAAGACTATCTCTCGGTATCATTATGATACAAGTCAAACAGCAATGGCACCAAAACAGATTCTTGGGGAACACCAATAATCTTCCTCTTCCAGGATACTGTGAACCCCCCCCCCCCCTCCATACACAACCTGCTGATACCTATCCAAAAGCCTATCTCCTATCAAACTTAATCTATTATCTCACCCAAAACATTCCAGTTTAATTATCAACTTGTCATAATATGTAAGTAGACTGCTAAAACATTATCTCCCTTTCATAAATCCATGATGACAATCATCACCACCACAGAGAATTATTATTATGGCCCTTACACCCACAACTCCAGATACAGGCATATATTTAAAAACTCGGTTTATTCAAATGCAGTGATTTCATCAACTCCTACCATCTTATTAGTATGGAAAGCTGTTAACTGAGCTTTCCATTATCATCAGCCTTTTAGTTGCAAATATATTCTTTCCACACAGAAGTCCACATATTGCCAGACATCACCCAGATGATTGTGGACATTTATCAGATGAAGGGAGATTCACACCTCCAACTGCAAAAATATCCTCTAATGAAATGTCAAATTCAAGACTCTTAATCTTCAATGTGCTCTTCATTACAAACTGCCTAAGGTAGAGCTGTATTTCAAAAATTCTTGAGGAATTCATTTTCTTCACCTCAGATACTATATCTTTATTCCAATCTATATTGCCATAATTAAAATAATTTATAATGATTATTTTTTTCTTACATAACAGGGTAACTTACCTATAAACTTCCTTGTCACCATCCCTCCATACATTCTGGCTTATAACAACATCCATCTAAATACTTCATGACATACTGCCTCAAAACTATACTAGGTGCTAGAGGGAAATAGTACCTCCACCTTATGTGGGTATAATTCCTCATAATGAGACGTTTAAAGAGAACATGTGTAGGATGTTATTATGAATTAAACAATTAGTACATATAAAAACTACAGAATTAACTTTTATATTTCTTTCTTGTTACAAATACATCATCTGGAAGAGAAGATCAGTTGACAATAGTCTTACAGAATGTACTTGCTTGCTTACCCATATCTTGGTCACAGCTGGGTAAACAGCAAAACACACTATTACAGTTCAAGGGAAAACAATGGCTAGTATTTTGTAATTAAAATACAGGATGACATCAATCATAAAATATAAATAATAAAAAAGAACTAGTAACAAGTAATCATGATTACTTCCAAAAACTTTGAGATAAGCATGCAGTCAAAACAGTTGAGATTTAGATGGTTTTGTAGGTCACAAGTCTCAAATTAGCTTGTGGCAATTTGTATAACTAACGACTTTGAGTAGGAAGTGGGTACACATTTAAACTTTCAAATTGCACACAAAGGAGTCACGTGGTGGCACTCAATAGGATAAAAGACTGTGTTAAACAAATTGTGTTTGAAGGAAGTTTTTTTTTTTTTTTTTTTTTTTTGTGAAGGAATAAAGTTGCAAACTTGGATGTCTTGTAATGTCTCGAAGACATTTAGATGATTTCATGCTGGGAAGAATTACCGGAAAGCTTGGAGAAGGCTGCAGAATTACTGATATTGCCAGAGAGTTTGGAATCTCACATAGCATTGCATCCAGGCTTTGGGCAGCATTACAAACCAATGGAATGTGTTCCAGATGCTTGATAAGAGATCACCCTCGCTCTACCATGGAGCATGAAGACAGATTTTTGGTTATTACAACAAAACATAATCTATGCACCATGGCAGGTCAGCTGACAAGTTGGCCCCATTCAAGCAAAGACATGCAGATATGCAGTAACTGAAGGCCTGTAGTCTGCATTTCTTTATCCACAGCTCATTGTAGAGCACAGTTTCAGTCTGTTGTATCCATAAAAATTGGACAAGACACCAATGGGCTAATGTACTTTTAACGGATGAGAATCATTTTAGTCTTTCCTCCAATTCCAGACGACACTTGATCTGGCATGAAAGTGGTACTGCTTACCATTGCTAGAATATTCTTGAAAGGGATAGACATGGCAGTGCTGGGGTCATGGTGCAGAGAGGCATTATGCTTAAATGGATGTACGGAGTTACAAGTGCTGGAAAAAGGGACTATGACTGGACGGCAAGTGTTCTGTGGCACTGTAGGTGAAGAATTCATTTTTATGGATGACAATGCCACACCACATTGTACACGAGCAGTGAAGATACTTTTGGAGATCGAAGATATTAATCGAATTGCATGGACAGCATGCTCCCCAGATCTCAATCTTATACGACATGTTTGGGATGTAATAGGGAGATGCACTGCTGCTTGAAATTCTCCTCCAGAAAACAAACAAGTCCTTATCCTTGCTTTAAAGGAGGAGTGGACCAGTTTGCCTCAAGAACTCCTGAATCACTTGTTGTTAAGCATGGTCCAATGTTGTTAGAGTTGTATAACAGTTCGGGGTGGAGATATTCTATATTGAAATGTTTCTCCGCATAGCTTTCTGTAAACAATGTACATTATAATTCCTAAGGGTGTAGTTAAGGAATTAAAAGTGTTATAAATTTCATACAACTTAAATTACAATACTTTGGCTAGTATTACAATTTAATTTATATGAAATTATAACACATTTTTTGTGTAATGTGATTTATTAGTATGCTGGAATAAACTTATGCCCACATTTAGGTATAGTCAATGTTCCCTCTAAGCTGTGCATATGCACATGTTTTACAACTAGTGCACAAAGCAAAAAATATGCGCACACTAGATTTTCAAGATGAAATTAAAATTTCTTTATTTACTTTATTTCTTACTTCTAATCAGATCAATATTAAATACATATAAAATATTTATGTTAGCTCTATGATTGATGTCACACAACTTACTTGGTTATGGTAATAATACACACACTTAGAATCCTATCTAGTACAGTCGGTATCGTGTTGGCCTCACATGCTCGAAGTCCCCAGATCGAGTCCTGCCCAAGGCATGTGAATCGTGATTTCCGACTGTTTACTGGGAAGGCTACTGCCGTGTGTGGGAACACGGTGGGGAGTTGGGGTGACCTGGCTGACGTTCCATTGACACCAGAAGGTAAAGAGTGAACTAAAATCTTTTAACTTTTTTGCTTAAATGATCAGTATGGCGACTCGTATGGGTGCGCACATACTTTTCAAAAGAAGGCAAATTTTGCACACAAGTAAATTTCTGCGCACACTCAGCAAAAAATTAGAGGGAATACTGGGTGTAGTCATGAATATTTTTTTAATACACAGGTAAAAATGTAGTTCATACATAGCTTTTGGACACAAGAATGGCATTACTTCTTCCTTGTGTTTTTCATGTTAATTTAATACAAGGTTTTACTTTACTATACTTAGTGTAAGTGCAATCTATGTTATACCAGGAAAAGAAAGAGAGGAGAGACTAAGAATCCTGCATCATCAAAGTTAAGATCCTAATAGAATTAATTACTGCTGAACTAGATACCATGAACTGAAGAAATAGTCTACTTTTTCTGTGATTTGGTTAAGCTGAGACAAGTTATTTTTACTATGTAACTGCAGTAAAAACCACTTCTTGAAATTAAAATTTCATGAAAAATATTTCGACTCATTTAATTTCACAATTTGTTCATCAGATTCCCAGGGATTATAATGCATATAGAGACACTAAGTACAGCTGATGTACTAATTAACTACATAGATACTTATATTTTTGGGTTTAAAATCATCAGATGAATACAGATAACTAACAAAATAACAGTTCACATTGATCAAATGATATAAATTTAATGCTTTTACCTTATGATGTTTTTGTTTAATGGAAGATAGAGAGAAACCTAGAGATAATTAACTTGTATTGAGTCATAAAAAAAAAATAATAATAAAATTCACTAATGCCTTTTATTTCCAAAAGGTAGATGAAGCCATTTAGTCCTAACTAATTTTTGAATACTGTTAAGTTAGCCAGGAAATCTTATCTCCATCCTTAGCCATCAGAGAAAGCTGACCCAAGCTATTGATTTTAATAGGAGGAAAGTACAGAAGGCAACTGCTGCCATCCTGTGGCTCAACTCAAACACTATATATATCATTGTCTGAAATAGTGCGAGTTCTGCAGTCAACTTTCTTTGAGCTGTAGGATTAAAAACCTGAGAAAAACCCCAATTGCCCATGCCAGAGACTAACTCAGAAAATGATTGAAGAAAGGTGGCTTAGTAAGTTTCTCTTGTCTGTACTAGAATTAGACTTATAGCAGTCTCTTTCATTCATGTAGCCTAATGCTATGAATGCAAATATAGTAGGAGGAGGAGGAGAAATTATTGTGGATGAATGACACTGCTGGATGAAGATAGTAGACAGGTGACCAATACAGATGATGTTGTGGTTTAACAATTACTTCATTAGGGCATTTCATTCTTGTAAAGTGCCAATTGTATTCATAAAGGAATTGAGAGGGCTGAAGGATTAGTGGTGAATGGAGAGGATGCATTCATTAGAGTAGGATAAGATGAGATTTCACCACATGTATTAAGAGGAAATGACCATGCTACTGATCTGATCTGTTTGTTTAATGCACATCCTGCAAAGGAGCAAGTTCCTCAGGAGTGGAAGGAAGGTATGATAGTGCTACAGCATCGAAGAGTAAAATGGAAGTATTAAACTACAGACTAGTTTGTATTTCTTCTCTGGTTGTTAAGATTTTGAAAAATTGATAAGAGCACATATACAGAATTGAATGATGCAATGAACAGATTTGGCAGGTGAGGGGTAATATTATTCATGATGGTCAGAATGGATTTAAGGTATGTTCAGTAATCTGTTGGCCTTTAATGATGAAAGGTATCCATGGTTATTTTTCTGGATTTAGCATAGTCATCTGATAGGGTGCCATATGTTAAGTTGATATTTAAATTTCCATGTACGGGTTTAGATATGGGGTGCTTAAGGGTCAAAGCTGTATAACTGAGAGGAGACCTCCACATAGCCTTTAAAGGAATGCGGAGAACTGACCAGGGCTTCTGACCTAATGTCCAATCCTCACCTTCTCATGGTGCACCCTGTTGGGTATCTACTTCAATACTGAACGAAAGAGGATGGGCTGGCAATTTGGGATTTAGCCAATCAAATTGTATTCTTATTGGTTAAACCAAAATAAAAAATGATGGTACAACATGACAAAATTTCATGCCGGCTGGGGTGTTGCCTAGTTAAACAAGGCCCCCGTTGTTTTCGCCAGGGAACCAGGGCAAACAGCGAAAAGTCAGCTACTGGAAGAAATCTGAAAACAAACCCTAACTCAACATCACCAGAGTTACAGATCGGTACTATCAACGTAAGAAGCCTGAATGGCAAAGAAATGGAGCTAGCTGAGAAATTAGATAAGTACCAGATCGACATGATAGGGGTGACTGAAACAAAAAAGACCAAAACTGGTGAGATCTTTCTGAGCAATAAATACAAAATGTTATATTCAGGCAATGACAACCAAGGAAAAGAAGGAGTAGCCATAGTATTCAACACAAAATACGAGGCTAATCTTCTTGAATGGCAGTCAGTCTCAAGTAGAGTAATGTGGGCAAATATGAGAATGGGGAACTGGACAATGAGACTTATTTGTGCCTATGGTCCCACAGAAGGTTCTACTAAGGTAGAAGTGGAGGAATTTTTTGACGCTCTAGAAAAAGCAACTGACACAATGAAAAAGGAAAAGTTGGTCCTTGTTGGGGATCTAAATAGCAGAGTAGAAAATGATTGTGAGACATACAAAAATATTTTGGGAAAATTTGGAGAAAAGAGCAAAGCTAATAATAATGGCAAATATCTGTTGGATTTCTGCTCAGGACATGGACTTGTTATTACTAACACCATGTTCCAACATAAAAATGTGCACAAATTCACATGGAGAGAAGAGGCTAGGAATAAGAAAAGTCTCATTGACTATGTTATTGTTGATAGTGATGTTTTCTCCCTGGTGCAGGACACCAGAGTGTACAGAGGATTTGAAATTGGAAGTGATCACTATTTAGTCTCGAGCAGGATAAAATTGAATTTCATATTGAAAAGAATAACATGTAAGAAAGTTTTAAAGCGAATAAAAGTTGAGCAGCTCTCAGATGTTAACTGTAGACTAAAATACAGAAAGATTATTGAAAAGAAAATGAAAGAGATTCAGAACAGGAATCAAACCTTGGAGATTCAGTGGCAAACTCTGAAGAAAACATTGATTGATTCTGCCAGAGAGGCATGTGGTGAGGTTGTGTGCAAGGATAAAAAAATCAGAACTCCCTGGTGGACACAGGAAGTTAAAGAGGCAGTGAAGGAAAAGAAGAAAGCATATCAAAAGTTCCAGGCAAATAAGTCAGCTTGTGCTCTTAGAGAATACAGAGACAAATGCAAGAATGCTAAACACTGTGTAAAACTAGCTAAAAAAAAAGTCATGGGAGGACTTTGGCAAAAATATAGAAAATAAATATCGAGAAGGTGGCAAAATATTCTGGAGGTTGTTGAAGAAGCTTAGGAATGGAGGAAAGAGTGCTGTAAAAGGAGTTAGAGATGATAAAGGTGACATGAAAATGGCAGAAAAAGATATCCTTGAAGTATGGAGTAATTACTTTGAAAACTGTTAAATGAAACAAACAGTGATGCATCACCGTGGTAAAAAACACTGACCAGGCATGCAGTCAGGAATACATATCCATACTTGAAGTAGAAAAAAGCCATCAAAGGCTTGAAATGTGGAAAGGCAACAGGAGTAGATGATATTCGACCAGAAATGCTGAAGTATGGTGGTATAAGAGTCTTACAGTGGCTGCACTGCATAGTTCAGACAGCCTGGACAGAGTGACAAATTCCCGATGATTGGAGTAGAGCTCTCATAGTACCCATATATAAAAAGTGAAATAAAACTGAATGTGAGAATTACAGAGGTATTTCCCTACTGAGTGTTCCTGGCAAGATCTATGCAAGTATACTTGAGAAACGGTTGAGAAGAATTGTGGAAGAAAAGCAGGGTGAAGAACAAGCTGGATTCAGGCAAATAGAGGCTGTCTGGATGAGATCTTCACTTTATGACAAATAGTCGAGAAAGCATGGGAATATAACAAAGATCTGTATTTAAGATTTGTCGATTTGGAAAAGGCATATGACAAGGTGCCAAGATAAAAGCTATTCAATACGCTGCAGTTATATGGTGTCAATGGGACATTATATCAAGCAATACTTAGTCTTTATTTGAGTTGTAAGTCAGCAGTTAGAATTGAAGGAAGTACAGGAAGATGGTTTAATGTTAAATCTGATGTGAGACAAGGATGTACATTATCCCCTCTGTTATTTGTTATCTATATGGATCACATTATGAAGGAAAGTGTTATTAAAAATGATATCGAAATTGGAGATGTTAATGTCAGCTCTTTGCTTTATGTGGATGATGTTATACTTCTAAATAAATCTGCTACAAGTCTGCAAGATTTTCTGACTAAATCGAATAGCTGTTGTAATAGATATGGTATGAAGGTCAGCAATAAAAAGACAAAGACAATGAAAATAGGCAGAATCATTGAAAATGTCAACTGTGTTGTGAATGGAGAACCTGTGGAACAAGTAAAACATTTCAGCTACTTAGGCACGATTTTTAGTGAAGATGGTAAATTCAATATAGAAATAGACAACAGAATCAACAAAGCTGGTATGGTGGGAAGTCAATTGAATAAATTCATATGGAATAAGAGAGAAATTAGTCGGAACACTAAATTAGCTGTATACAAGACAGTGTTCAAACCAGTTTTAACTTATGGATCTGAGAGCTGGGTCAGAAGTAAAACACTTGACCAAACACTAGAGACAGCAGATATGAGAGTCTTGAGAAAGATTATAGGCGTGAACAGATGGTATCAATGGCAATATCATATTAAAAACGAGGATATTAGGAAAGAAATTGACATTGTCAGCATTCAGGAATGTGCTAGCAGAGCTAATCTCAGGTGGTATGGTCACTTAAACAGAATGGGCGAGGAAAGATTAGCAAAACAAGTGTTCTCTGCCAGGTTGACAGCAAAACGACCCAGAGGAAGACCAAGATATAGGTGGATTGATACGGTACAAAGTACCTTAGACGATAGAAATAAGATCTGATAATGTTGGAGTCTTGACAAGTAACAGACTGATTCGGAGGAAAATTGTAGATAGGAAGTTAGTAATGATGTAATTTTTTCATGTAGTACTATCATGTCCTGTACACCCCTAGAGGGTACATGGCAGGAATTTGATGATGATGAGGTTTAGATATCAGGCTAGTAGACTGGATTAGAAACTGGCTTTCTGACAGATATTAGAGTGTTGTGAATGGGGAAGCAGTACTACGGAGTAGAAAGTTACAAATTGGGCTCTGCTTTCATGTCAGTGACTTTATCACGAAGATATTCAATTTTCAGATGAATATGAAGCTGGAGGGATATGATCAATGGGGTTGATTATGGCTCTTCAGGAGGATTGAATAAACTGGAATAGTGAGCAAATGAATGGAGATATCAGCTTAATACAGATAAATGTAATATTTTGAAATTTGGGATCCACAGATGGAGACTGCATACTCTCTTGCTGGAGATATACAGGAAGAAGTGGAGGATGTAAGAGATATTGCTGTGATGGTAGATAGATGTCTGAAGTTTAGGAAACATACTGCAAAGATTGTGAAGATGACAGGGACTGCTGCAGCAATGAGAAGGACATTGACCAAAAGAGATAAGAGCATGGCGGTACAATTGGATAAAAAACATTTCAGGCCACATCTGAATTACTGTACTCAGATGGGGTCTTTTGGATTGGGAGATGAAGTAATACAATTGGGAGATGAAGTAAGGTGCAAAGTCTGATAACAAATATAATATCAAGACTATAGAACACTAGTTATGAAGGGAGACTGAGGGCACGTAATTATTACAGACTGGTGGAAAGGAGATGAAAATGTGATATGATTGAATCCTGTAAGCTTTTGAGCAGTATTTAATGAAGTGAAAATGGAAACATTTTTCATATAGCAGAAAGAGGGAGGGAACAAGACAAAATAGCCCACAGAAAGATGTAAAGAAATTAGTAAAAGGATAAGAAGCAAGTTTTCTGCATGGAGAATGGAAGGAGAATGGGAAGAATCAAGACAGTGAACAATTATAAGGATTGGTATGAGAGAGGTGTTATCTATCATACCACAATGAGTCAAAGATTTTATGGAGGACTGGAATGGTAATAATATTAAATTACTTACATCAGCTTCTGAATCTTTTAATTTCTGCATTTTTTCCCTGACTTTCATTTCAAATACTTGTTCCATTTCTTGTTCCATGCGCTTCATTTTAACTTCATGCTCTTTCTTTTCTTCTTCCATCATTGCTAAGGGATTTCTGAATAGAAATACATAAACTCAGTATTCTCAGTTTTAATTTGTAAATTAACTAATCAGGATCCAATTAAATTTTTAAAAAACTATTTTTGTAAAGTAGATGATGCATACCAAATCAATCCATAATAGGCTGATTCAAGGCTACATTGAGTGGAGTTATTTGAAGCTAACATAAGATAGGCAATTTATTTATTTATAGTGTTTTTGATTTTTTTTTTTAGCATATTATTATGGTTTTTACTGGTTTTATTGTATTTAGTACATTTATTAATACAGGCGAACCCCTAGTAATGAACTTTCATGGAACAAATTTGTTTCTAATTTAGAACACGATTTATATAAAATAAAATCAAACATTTAAGATTTTGAAACACTTAAATGCAGATACTAAAGAAAACATAAAATTAAACACTGAATTGAAATTAGAGGAATTTCTATACAGAATTGTGGACAGATAAATATTTTAAAAAAGATAACTGGCAAACATTTAATGAAAGCGAAAAAGAAATAACTAAAGAAGAATTAGAAATCAGACTGAAAGAAAAACAAGAAATGAAAAATCACCTGGAGAAGATAAGTTAGGTTCAGGATTATATAAATATGCAGGAATAAGGTTTAAAGAAAGACTCTGACTATTTTTAAATAAAATATATTCAATAAGTAACCCACCAATAGAATGGAAAAAAGCAATAGCAATCCCTATCTTTAAATAAAGGTAGTAGAGATGACCCTAAAAATTATAGAAGTATAAGTATTCTAAATCCCTTTTATAAAATATAGAGCAGAATTTTAAATAACAAACTAATAAAATATTCTGAAGGCTTTATTTTAGAAGTACAAAATGGATTTAAAAAAGGATGATCTTGTACGGCCTTTTGCCTAAAATTAATAATACAGAAAAGAAGAGAATACAATTTAAAAACACATATTACATTTATTGACTTTGAAAAAGCATTTGATCAAGTTAAAAGAAGTATTTTATTCAACATATTAAAAGACAGACAAATACCTAATAATATGCTAAAAGCTATCATAAGTATATACGAAAATAATCAAATACAAATGAGATTAAATTATGAACTATCATATGCGAGAGATATAAATCAAGTAGTATGACAGGGATGTCCCCTTTCAGCAACTCTTTTTAATATTTATCAAAATGAAATAATAATAAAATTAAATAAAAATTTCCATCAAGGTATTAAACTTTCTCCTACTATGAATTTAAACACTCTCCTTTTTGCTGATGATCAAATAATAATTACGAATTCTGAAGATACAGAAAGATGTTAAATTTAAATGAAATAGACAGAGATTATAGAATGATAATATCAATAGAAAAATCAAAAACATTGGCCTTTATAGGACAAGATTCAATAAGAACCTAAAATAATAATAGATAAAATTTTAGAACAGGTGAATTCGTTTAACTATCTAGTATGTATGATTACATATGAAAATGAAAAAGATATAAACCAAAAAATTACGAAATATTTAAAAAATTAACAGGTGTAATTAACTCTATATTTAAACTTAACCTATTTCAAAAACAAACCAGACTAAAAGTATACAATACATTAGCCCTACCAGTCCCATTAGAAAGAATTAAACCAGGAATTAGTAATAGAAAAAATTAGAAAAATATAAATATAAATGGATGGAACACATTGAAAGAACGAAAACAGAAAGATTACTAAAACAAGTTTTAAATTACAAACCATAAGAAAAAAGAAAACCAGGCCTTCCTCTAAAGAGATTCAACGATGACTTCTAATAGGCCTGAATCCTAGAAAAGCATGATGACGAAGACGATGATATATTACCGTTCTATTTTTAATAGCTTTGAAATATAGAAAACAAATGAGAATGCAAGTTATTGTGAAAGTGCTAAAAGTGGCAAAAACAGTCTATTGATTTCAATAGAAACCAAAATCGACATAATTAAGATTTCTGAAAATGGTGACTTACTTAATTCAACTGATTGTGTTAATAATTCTAAGTTACAGCAATTTTAAAAGACAAACAAACAAGCAAAAAATATTTATAAAAAACAAATTATTTTAACTGAAGAAATGGAATGCTATTTAACAACAGAGAAACTCAATGCTGCAGTTTTTCTACATTGTAAAGGAGTTAGAGTTGGTTTGCTACAAACAAATGTAAGAGAAAAAAAAAAAAAATGGTCCATAGAGGGTGCCTTGTTAGGACATTAGCTCTGTGTCAGTTACAAATTGAATTGTTTCTAATATTTTTTGCATAGTGCTTGTACGCCTGTCAAAGTTATAATTTGTGTTATGATGATTCTGGGAACAAAACCAGCAAAATATTATTAACTTCAGTAATTGAAGTTATTTTTTCTCTTACTGTTTCTTATACAGTGAAGCACTAATATGAATAATCAACAACACCCAAGCCTTTCCATATTTATGACTTAAGTATTGACAAATATTGCAAGAGAGAGAGGATATAAAAGGATTGCTGAAAGAAGTGTAATGAAAAGTGAGAGACTGAAAATTGTTAGTTTATTAACAAGATACGATAGTATGGAGTTAAGGAGAAGGACTATGACAACAAACAATGTGATGCACAGGCTGGGTAGAAGTGTAATGGAGTATGTTTGATGGTAGAGCTTGCACATGAATGGATTGGCATCAGGAGACTGAAGAATTATTAATTTGGGTAAGAACTAATGTAGCGAGTCAGAGAAACTAGTTCATTTTGGGAGAAACAATGAGAATTTATGTGTAAGTCAAGCTAAGGTATGCAAACATGACAGAAATGTTAATGGGTATAGTTATAAATCGGAAGAGGTAAATCCACGTTTCAAGTTCGGACTTTTTGAGTGTGTCTGGGGATGAGGAAAAAAAAACAGGAGCATCGAGAATAAAGGTGTTAGTTCATTACTTTGGTGAATAAACTGCGACCTTAAGATTGTTGGCAAGTGAAACCTAGCTATAGGAGTCAGATGTAGTAACTAGAATCAAATATAGCGCATAGTATTTTTAGAAAAAATAGAAGAGGAGAGGAGGAGGGATACCATTAATGATATCAGATGATTTGAGTCCAGTTAGGGTAGAAACTCATGAAAATAATAACAGTAATAATGTCCTGTGATAAAAAAATAAAATTTGTTTCTGAGAAAAATCAGCTGAGAGAAAAAACTTGTACTCAAGCAGAAGAAATAAAGTACTAACTGTAAACAGAAATAGAATTACCTCCTTTTAGTAGAATTGTAATACCATGTAAAGAACTTTGTGTATAAATTAGTATTATAAGAATGCATCATGTATACAATGAATGGGTAAATTAGATGTAAACAATAGCCCAAAGGTCACGGGCAGGCCTGAGGCATTGGCAATCTCAGAAAGCAACGCACATTAGTTTCCCGGAAGATGTTGCTAGAGATCTCGCGATGCGCCGAAATTCCCGCGGATGAAGAAAGTTGTGAGCGGGAAAAGATCGCAGAAAGAAGAGGGCGCTGTCGCAGTGAGTAACAGGGTGCTAAAAAGGGGGAAAGTGAAGGGAGAATAAAAAGGGTTTGCGCCCCTTCCTCAAGGCTTTTTTCGCCTATTTTGCTGGATGATGATTCGACTTCTCCCGTGGACCGGAAGTTCCTGATGGTGTTTCTTGGTGATAGTACAATATCGGACAGCACACTTTTCCCTTCGATGTCTAAATTTCTGCTGGTATGAAAGCGTGAGATGTCGGCATATGCTGTCTTCGCTCCTTTGTTGAAAGTTCTGACGGAATAATATCGTGGATGTATACTAGAACTGGCAGTAAAAATGACGATGGTCCGAAACAGAACGAGAATAGACGAGGGAAAAATGCCAGGTGCAGAGCATAGCTTAATCTGATGACCATAGTGACCCACCACGTGGACACAGGCTTATGGAAGTATCGAGAGGTAATTCAAACAAAGAAGGACAGTTCAGACGGACCTGGAGATCCTGCCCCAAGAAATGGTAAAGTACAAATTTTGTTGTATAATTACCCAGTCAGTAAAAGGGTAATATCATTGTAGTGTAATAATCGAGTATGGACAGTATTTAAGAACTTTAAGTGATTATTTAGCAGTGGCTAATGTCCATAAGACAAATTGTCTGGAATGATAGATGATTGTGACTGGTTTAATGTGCAAGACTAACATAGTAGGTAGAAAATTGAGTAGAAGTGTATAATGTGTATATTATGTGTGTTTAATCTCTAACTTAAAAGAAGGATTTATTGTTCATGCATTCGAGTATTAATCAGTTTGATTTAGCATGTCATTGAACTAACTGAAAGTGAGACTGATCTAAGTGTATATGTCTTTAGATTCCAATAAAATATGTTTTTTTCTTCTATATGTAAGTGTTGCCTGTGATATGAATCAAAACTACCACTCATTAATCTGAATCATAAAGGGGAGGGGGATTGAAAGAAAGGTATAACATGTTGTTATAGAGGTTACGACTGCAAACCAGAATTTACTTAGCCACAGTAAAGCATTTAATTTATGAGTTTAAGCACTAAATTTATTCACCTATGTGCACCAAAAGTCTGGAAAAGTCTCCCTGAATAAGAGTCCCCTCTATTCTAAGATATTGGCTGGCACAGCTTTAAAAAATAAATTTGTCAATATCTGAAGAGGAGACAGCCCCAGAAAGAAATTAGAGGATTTGTTTCTTTTAGCAAGGAATAACCTTTAACAGTCAGGGTAAGCACGTGAGTAAAATTAGGAATCAGCTAGAGATATAGAATTTACTTTCCTTATAGAATGATCACGTAAGAAGTGATACAGATATTATTAGAGTCAGGGAAATTTTGTAAGTCTTGTAGTTATTGTAGAGAGGTAAATTCATAAGGGAAGTAAATTATTATAGGAAAAGTAACGACATAACAATGGCACAGAGTAAAAATTTAACAATACTGAGTGATTCCTAATTCGGCAAGAGAGTCTTGTGATAAGTTATCTGCAGGATTAGATAACTTCATGGTAGATATACGAAATTAAAGAAAAGAAGAAAGCATATAGAAAATTCTTAGCAGTTAGCATCTGAGAATACACAGAAAAATGTAAGAAAGTAAAGCAGTGTGTAAAGGTAGCTAAACAAAAGTCACGGGAAGACAGGTAAGAACGTAGAAGATAAATATCAAGTAGCTGTTGAAAAAACTTAGATTTTACAGTATCTTTCTTTTCTTTTCAGGAAAGATACTGTAAAAGGAATCAGAAATGATGAAGGTGACAAAAATTGAAGATAAACATATTCTAGATGTTTGGAGCAATTACTTTGAGATTCTTAAATGAAACAAGAAGTGACAGAATCATGGTGGAAAAGATTCAAGATGCAATCAGGAGTATACATCAATACTTGAGGTAGAAAAAGCCATCATAAACTTTAAATGTGGAAAAGCAGCTGATAAAGTATGATATTCAATTAGAAATGCTCAAATATGAAAGTGTAAAAAAAGTTTTACACTGGCTACACTGTATAGAAAGTCAAATTCCAGTAGAGCTGTCATGTTACCCCCCCCCCGTGTGTGTGTGTGTGTGTGTGTGTGTGTGTGTGTGTGTTTTACTGGCAAAGTGTGAAAAGCAGGCATTCTATAGAATGCTTAGGCGTTTTTTTGGAATGTATGAAATGTCTGTTTTTTTTTTTTTAATATTTTACATACTTTCCCTAGGCATTGTATAGAATGACAAATACTATTTCGTATATATTTTCATTTTGAAGTTTTAAATTTTGCTGCCATGGGAGGTTAGGTTTTAAGTTTTAAATTTAGCTGCCATGAGAAGGTTCAGTTAGGATGGCTTTTACCGACTTGGAACTGATTAGGTTAGGTGCTGGCAGTTGTTATGACTGTGACAGATGATGGTTACTACCAACTGGAACTGTTGAAGAAATTTTAAACCAACTCTATGCCAGATCACAATTCACTTTATGTCTCAAGGACTTACTGAGAGTTGGAGACATTCTGGAATGGCATTTTGAATTGCACTAAATTTTGGCACTTGGTCTTGCAAGTACACCTCACGAACCCTTGGCCACTACCCATGGACTGAGTGGAAGCGGATGACCGGAGAGCTATTTCGTTGTCAGGAATGTCTCCAACTCTCAGTAAGTCCTTGAGACATAAAGTGAATTGTGATCTGGCATAGAGTTGGTTTAAAATTCCTTCAGCAGTTCCAAGTCGGTGAAAACCATTGTCTGTCACACTCATAACAACTGCCAGCCTAACCTAACCTCCCCATGGCAGCAAAATATAAAACTTCAAAATGAAAATATAGCCTAAAGTTCCAAGTCGGTAAAAACCATCGTCGGTCACACTCATAACAACCGCCAGCATCTACCCTAACCTAACCTCCCCATGGCGGCAAAATTTAAAACTTCACAATGAAAATATAGCTGAAATAGTATTTGTCATTCTATATAATGCCTCGGTATTCTATACAATGCCTAGAGAAAGTATATAAAATATTAAAAAATAACAGGTAAGATTTATGAAAGCATGCTTGAGAAGATGCTAAGAAAAATTGAGGAAAAGAAACTGAGAAGAACAACCTAGATTCAGTCCAAATTTTCACTTTATGAGAGTTAAGTAATAAAAGGAACATAACAGATCACTTCAGTTTTGCAGATTTGGAAAAGGCATATGACAATGGTTTCAAGCGCAATGTTCAAAACAGTACGATTTTATGGTGGTAAACAGGACATTATAGGAGCAATACAAAGAGACTTCACTAACAGCAGATGATGTAGTTACAGGGGTAGAATATGAAGACTTAAATATTTTCAGGGAATCAGGGAAGACAGGATGGTGGGAGGAGTGCTGCTGATGATAGCGATGAATTGCAGTCAAAAAGAATAGGAAATGGGCAGGAGGGTGGCTGTTCATTTGAAGCAGTCTGGTGTGAGATCAAGGCCAGTAAGACAAAATATACAGTTGGCTGTTGATATAGACCAGGGAGCTCCATAGATGATCTGGAAGACATGCATCTGCAAATCAGTATGAGTACAGCTTGAGTGATTATTATGGGGGGCTTCAACTATGGACTATAGATTGAAAGGAAAAAAGATCACATGGCAGGAAGGAGTTGGAATTTATACACTTACTGAGAGATAATTACTTGAGGCAGGATATGATGGAGGGAACTAGGGGTGGGAGAGTATTAGACCTGGTCAAAGGATCAGAAGCACTATCCATAACTGACTGGCAGAAATGAACATAGTCTTGACTTGGGAGATTGTAAAACATGAGGAATATTTGTGAAGAAGGGGTTTATGTGGAACTACAAGGCAGGTGATTATGACAAGCGTAGGAGGAAACTTGAAGTTGTGCCATGGCATAAAACCCTGCATGGGAAGGATGTTAGTAGTGCTTGGGAGATAGTTAAGGGGCATTCTACAGGAAACAATATTAAATTGTATGCTAAGGTAAGGAGGGTTAATCAGGCAGGAGTTAGATGGGTCATTAAGCATGAGCCGCAGAAGAAGAAGAAAATGCTGTGGAGGTATATAAGGAGAAAGGTGACCAGTATGGCAAAGAAGGCAAACTCAGATTGCAAGAAGAATCTAGCCAAGCAGATCAAAGGAAATCCCAAAGAGTTCTTTCATTGTGTGGCAAGTAAGAGGAAGAATGACTCTGAGTGATGATGGTCACAAGCTGACAGAGTAGATAAATAGTTGAGTTACTGAGTGACCAATTTGCAAGGGTATATATCATACCAGTGACGTTACTGTTGTAATATATGTGACAGACACTGATGTGGTAACAGAGATGGATGAACTGGAGGTTGTTAGGACATTGCTGAATCTCAATGTAAATACAACTGTAAATAGATAGGATATCAGTGATGGTTTTGAGAGAACGTGCAAGGAAACTAGCCATACCTCTGACTAGGCTCTTTAAGTCAGCTCTTGTAGAGTTCCAAAGGAGTGGAAAGAAAGCAAAATAATTCCCTTGCATAAGGGAGGTTTTAAACTGCAGTAACAAATTACAGACCAATCAGTCTCAGCTGTAGTGGTAAAAGTACTTGAAAAATTGGTCAAAAAGAGAATTCAAGAATGGGTGGATAAAAATAGGATATCGTATGAGAAGCAACATGGCTTTGTAAAGGGTCAGCCAATGCCTTAGTAATTTACTAACTTTTTTTATAATAGAGTAACTGCTGAATTGGATAAAAGCAATGGTTACATTATGATTCTGCTGGATTTTGTAAAGACATATGGCAGAATACCACATGGAATTCTGGTATGCAAATTAAAACAATTAGGGATGGATATACCGGTTATGTGGATAAGAGAGTGACTGCTGAAAAGATATGAAATTTATTTTTGTAAGAAATTCAATTAGGGTTGTTTCTGTGCCTCTCCAAATTAAGAAAACATCATCTACACATCTCCACCAAACCAACGGCTTTGGGTTTAATTTGGAAAGGATGTCAGCTTCTAATTTTTCCATGAACAGATCAATGCAGGGAGGTAAAAAGGGACTGCTCATGGACAGTCACAGAAACAACCCTAATTGAATTTCTTACAAAAATAAATTCCTTCCACCAAAAAATACAGTTCACATTAGAGCTTGAAAAGCCAACTGCCTTTTCTAGATACACTAATCAAGAAACAAGAGGATGGACAAATCCAGCAAACCAACACACACTGGACAGTACCTGCACTTCAAATCGACTCACCATATTGCACAGAAACTCAGCATAATTCACATGCTTAAGAATAGAGTGACCAACATTATCTCAAAAGAAAAAGATCTCCTTGATGAACTCACTCTCATATCTCAGACCCTGGTAAACAACGGTTACCCAGAAAATATAATCAAAAAGATTCTTCATAGAAACCCTTCACAACAGCAACCTTCTGTAATGCAATATACATTGTCCATCATCATCTCTTATGCAGGTTCAGTGTCAACAAAAATTGCAAAACTCTGTAAGTCCTTCAACGTCAGAGTTGCTCTTAAACTGGTCAAGGCAATACACCAGATTTTAAGATCACCAAAGGATATTAATGCCTTCTTCAAATACGCAGGTGTGTTCAACATTCCATGTTCCTGTGGATTAAATTACAGGGCAAACATTGCGAAGCCTGGAAATTGGAAAAAAAGAACATGTAGGAGATGTGAACAACGACAGAACAGATACTTCAGAATCAGCCCATCACTTCTCGATCACTAACCGCACCACAGACTGGGATAAAAGCTCCAGGCCCTATATAGAAGAGGATTTTCGATGTAGAAACTTGAAAGAAGCTGCTATGGTACTCCGCTCTGGAGAAAATCTAAACAGAAATCAAGGAATGATTCTGAAAGACATCTGGAAAAGCCTAATAAGTTTGCTCATCTTACCAGAATTTCATTTCACTAAAAACTACATAAAGCGCTCAAAAAACAATGACTGATACACCACGTTCCATGCTTATGATGTTACGTGTCGGTTTAATTTATTTAATAGTGTTACTCCATTCTTTTTTACTAGCAAACGTTGAGTTCCATGTACCGTTACACATGTCCTGAATAAGCCAGACAGAACAGCTAGCGAAACTTGTAGACAATTATATATTTTTCAACAAAATCTCTGGTCAACTAATAAAGCCAAATATAAGTTCAAATAAGTTCAAGTTTAATATTCAATAAGTGACCAAATAAGCATAGAGATAACTTAGGTTCAATTAGTGCAATTCTATTTAATGTAGTTTATACATTTATACCAAATCACAATAAACATAGTCTAAATTCAGTTAAGGATCTTGCAAGAGTTGATTTTGAAAGACATCTGGAAAAGCCTAATAAGTTTGCTCAGCTTACCAGAATTTCATTTCGCTAAAAACTATATAAAGTTTTTAACAATGTGTGTGTGTGTTTGTGTGAAATAAGTCTGCAAAATGAATGACAATCATAAATCCACACAGAACTGAAACCCACTGATTGGAACAAACTGAGGTTTGGTCCAATCAATACTGGGTGAATACATGCTGGTTGCCCATTATTTTATATCAAATTTTAAATTAAAAACTTAATGTCTCTAGATGATCATGTATAAAAGGAGGAATGAAATAAACAGTGACTGTGCTAAAAAGAAGTAAAAGGTGATTACCTTAGAAGAAAAATTTGATATAATAAAATGATTTGAAAATGGTGATAGTAAAGTGAATAAAAGGCAGAGGTTTGGGAATGAATGAATTAATTGTATAATTTTTTTGGAATAAAGCAGACAAATTTGCATAAAGAAAAAGGTATAAAGTTCACCAAGTTCAAGTTTACAGACTGCCAGAAATAGAAGAATTGCAGTGATTGAGATGGGCATCTTTTATCAATCTGGATAAAAGATTGTAATAAAAAAAAAATTAATTCCACTTAATATAGGATGCAAAATCCCTTTGCATTAGCCCTTTTTACTGTAGTGAAAGGATATAGAACAGAAAATTGTATTGAAGCAAGAACTGAAGAAACTTTTACTACTAGTTCTGGATGGTTCGAGCATTTTATGAATTTAACAAAATTGCATAATGTTTCAATAACAAAGTGAATCTCCAAGCAGATAAAGAGAATGCAGCAAAGTTTCCAAATATTTTGAAAAAATAGTTGAAGAAGTCCACTTGTTTTATATGGAGCAGAAACCTGGAGTATAACAGACCTATTGAAAATAAAATCCTCACAAAAATTTTTGGACCTATAAGACATAACAGGCAAATGAAGAAGGCATAAAAACTATATGACTTTTATGCATCCCCACTTGGTGCTTAAGGGTCAAAGCTGTATAACTGAGAGGAGACCTCCACATAGCCTTTAAAGGAATGTGGAGAACCGACCAGGGCTTCTGACCTAATGTCCAATCCTCACCTTCTCGTGGTGCACCCTGTTGGGTATCTACTTTGATACTGAACGAACGAGGATGGGCTGGCAATTTGGGATTTAGCCGACCAAATTGTATTCTTATTGGTTAAACCAAAATAAAAAATGATGGTACAACATGAAAAATTTCATGCCGGCTGGGGCGTTGCCCGGTTAAACAAGGCCCCCGTTGTTTTCGCCAGGGAACCAGAGCGAACAGCGAAAAGTCAGCTACTGGAACAAATCTGAAAACAAACCTCAACTCAACATCAGAGTTAAAGATCGGTACTATCAACGTAAGAAGCCTGAATGGCAAAGAAATGGAGCTAGCTGAGAAATTAGATAAGTACCAGATCGACATAATAGGGGTGACTGAAACAAAAAAGACCAAAACTGGCGAGATCTTTCTGAGCAATAAATACAAAATGTTATATTCAGGCAATGACAATGAAGGAAAAGAAGGAGTAGCCATAGTATTCAACACAAAATACGAGGCTAATCTTCTTGAATGGCAGTCAGTCTCAAGTAGAGTAATGTGGGCAAATATGAGAATGGGGAACTGGACAATGAGACTTATTTGTGCCTATGGTCCCACAGAAGGTTCTACTAAGGTAGAAGTGGAGGAATTTTTTGACGCTCTAGAAAAAGCAACTGACACAATGAAAAAGGAAAAGTTGGTCCTTGTTGGGGATCTAAATAGCAGAGTAGAAAATGATTGTGAGACATACAAAAATATTTTGGGAAAATTTGGAGAAAAGAGCAAAGCTAATAATAATGGCAAATATCTGTTGGATTTCTGCTCAGGACATGGACTTATTATTACTAACACCATGTTCCAACATAAAAATGTGCACAAATTCACATGGAGAGAAGAGGCTAGGAATAAGAAAAGTCTCATTGACTATGTTATTGTTGATAGTGATGTTTTCTCCCTGGTGCAGGACACCAGAGTGTACAGATGATTTGAAATTGGAAGTGATCACTATTTAGTCTCGAGCAGGATAAAATTGAATTTCATATTGAAAAGAATAACATGTAAGAAAGTTTTAAAGCGAATAAAAGTTGAGCAGCTCTCAGATGTTAACTGTAGACTAAAATACAGAAAGATTATTGAAAAGAAAATGAAAGAGATTGAGAACAGGAATCAAACCTTGGAGATTCAGTGGCAAACTCTGAAGAAAACATTGATTGATTCTGCCAGAGAGGCATGTGGTGAGGTTGTGTGCAAGGATAAAAAAATCAGAACTCCCTGGTGGACACAGGAAGTTAAAGAGGCAGTGAAGGAAAAGAAGAAAGCGTATCAAAAGTTCCTGGCAAATAAGTCAGCTTTTACTCTTACAGAATACAGAGACAAATGTAAGAAAGCTAAACAGTGTGTAAAACTAGCTAAACAAAAGTCATGGGAGGACTTTGGCAAGAATATAGAAAATAAATATCAAGAAGGTGGCAAAATATTCTGGAGGTTGTTGAAGAAGTTTAGGAATGGAGGAAACAGTGTTGTAAAAGGAGTTAGAGATGATAAAGGTGACATGAAAACAGGAGAAAAAGATATCCTTGAAGTATGGAGTAATTACTTTGAAAAACTGCTAAATGAAACAAGCAGTGATGACAGCACAGTGATAAAAAACACTGACCAGGCATGCAGTCAGGAATACATATCCATACTTGAAGTAGAAAAAGCCATCAAAGGCTTCAAATGTGGAAAGGCAACAGGAGTAGATGATATTCGACCAGAAATGCTGAAGTATGGTGGTATAAAAGTCTAACAGTGGCTGCACTGCATAGTTCAGAAAGCCTGGACAGAGTGACGAATTCCCGATGATTGGAGTAGAGCTCTCATAGTACCCATATATAAAAAGAGAAATAAAACTGAATGTGAGAATTAAAGAGGTATTTCCCTACTGACTGTTCCTGGCAAGATCTATGCAAGTATACTTGAGAAACGATTGAGAAGAATTGTGGAAGAAAAGCTTGGTGAAGAACAAGCTGGATTCAGGCCAAATAGAGGCTGTCAGGATCAGATCTTCACTTTGCGACAAATAGTCGAGAAATCATGGGAATATAACAAATATCTGTATTTAAGTTTTGTCGATTTGGAAAAGGCATATGACAAGGTGCCAAGAGAGAAGCTATTCAATACGCTGCAGTTATATGGTGTCAATGGGGCATTATATCAAGCAATACTTAGTCTTTATTTGAGTTGTAAGTCTGCAGTTAGAATTCAAGGAAGTACAGGAAGATTGTTTAAAGTTAAATCTGATGTGAGACAAGGTTGTACATTATCCCCTCTGTTATTCATTATCTATATGGATCACATTATGAAGGAAAGTGGTATTAAACCTGATATCAAAATTGGAGATGTTAATGTCAGCTCTTTGCTTTATGTGGATGATGTTATACTTCTAAATAAATCCGCTACAAGTCTGCAAGATTCTTTGATTAAATTGAATAGCTGTTGTAATAGATATGGTATGAAGGTGAGCAATAAAAAGACAAAGACGATGAAAATAGGCAGAATCATTGAAAATGTCAACTGTGTTGTGAATGGAGAACCTGTGGAACAAGTAAAACATTTCAGCTACTTAGGCACAATTTTTACTGAAGATGGTAAATTAAATATAGAAATAGACAACAGAATCAGCAAAGCTGGTATGGTGGAAAGTCAATTGAATAAATTCATATGGAATAAGAGAGAAATTAGTCGGAACTAAATTAGCTGTATATAGAAGACAGTGTTCAAATCAGTTTTAACTTATGGATCTGAGAGCTGGGTCAGAAGTAAAACACTTGACCAAAGACTAGAGACCGCAGATATGAGAGTCCTGAGAAAGATTAGAGGCGTGAATAGATGGCATCAATGGCAATATCATATTAAAAATGAGGATATTAGGAAAGAACTTGACATTGTCAGCATCCAGGAATGCATTAGCAGAGCTAATCTCAGGTGGTATGGTCACTTGAATAGAATGGGAGAGGAAAGATTAGCAAAACAAGTGTTCTCTGCCATGTTGGCATGAAAACGACCCAGAGGAAGACCAAGATATAGGTGGATTGATACGGTACAATGTGCCTTAGACGATAGAAATATAATATCTGATAATGTTGGAGTCTTGACAAGTAACAGACTGATTTGGAGGAAAATTGTAGATAGGAAGTTAGTACTGATGTAATTTTTTCATGTAGTACTGTCATATCCTGTACACCCCATGAGGGTACATGGCAGGAATTTGATGATGATGATGATGATGCATCCCCACTTCTAACAGATGAAAATCAGAGCTTGCAGACTGAGATGGCTTGAACACGTGGAAAGAGTGGGTGAGGAGAGAATGGCTAAACAAGCATTTAAGATAGATAAGCCTTGATGGAAAGGTGTGACATGGTGGAAGTAGCATTGAGAAGATAACATCCATAAAGACTTAGCTGAGGTCTTTAGCTGGGAATGAAAGAAATTGGTACTTGCAGCAAAGAACCTTAGAGGTTCAGCAAGCTAAAGAAGAAACAGAATGAGGAGACTCTAGTGATAAACAAATATTAACTGTTGATGAAACAGGATTATTCTAGAAATAAATGCCTTTCACAACTTTTCTGGTGGAGAAAGAAATATCTCAACTTGGATATAAAGTGTCAGAAAAATCAAGTACCACTTTTATGAGGTAATGCTAAAGGAGAGTTCTAAACTGAAACCATATTACCATACTGTACACAGAATCTGAGAGGCTATAACCAACAATCACTACCAATCATTTGGAATGTAAATAAGAAATCTTGGGTGACCAGAAGCTTTTTTTTTGAAGACTGGCATAGAAGCTGCTCTTGTCTGTCAGTTGAACATTATTGACAAAATAATAATGTCTATTTTAAAGCTGTGATTTTGAATAACCATAGCCATCCCACTGAATTTGGTGACTTGAGTGAAAATGTGAAGGTGATATTTTTTTTATCAGCAGATACATCTTCATTATTACAGTCTATGGACTAAGGGAAGACTGCAGCTTTCAAGGTGCATTATTTATAAAGAACTTTTTGCACATGCAATTAAAGCTGACACTGCAGATGTTCATACATTACTTGAATTGCATTCCGAAGAAATTAGTAATGATGGCCTCCTTAGCTTTGTGCATACAAAGATGCAGATGCTGAAAATTGTAAGTAAATAAAAACATGCAGGTGAAAGAGATAACTATAAAAGAAATAATGCAATGTTAGAAATGTTCAAATAACAACTTATGGATGTTGATCATAAAATACTTTGTAAAAAATTTGCACTAATCATATGCAAAAAGTCTGCCCAAACTTGGAGATAGCTTTTATCTGCAATCATCACAATCATCTACAATCATGCAGAGAAAAAGAAAGATGGTTCAAATTTGTGGAAATATTTCTCAACCAAGTACATGTCATTCATTTTCTATTGTAATAAACTTTTAATTATTATGATTATTTAACTTTTACAGTTATATTGCAATTAAAAAATGGTAAGAAAACTTAGCAAATATTTTTAAAGTCCATGAATCAGTTATAATTTTTCATACTGAATATGATATATGATTAGTGCAAATTTTTTTACAAAGTATTTTTTATGAACAACACATTGACTGTGTTAATTACTGAACTTTGTTAATCTTTTCAAAGCTGACAAATTCATTTCTCCAATAAAAGCACATATTTACATAATAATGTTCAAATAAAAATCTCTGATTTGAAGCTAGCATTCTTCTTCCTAAAATATATATACTTGTCCTACCTCAGCAGACATAGAACAAGTGAAAGGCTTATCATAAATCACATTGATTCCGAAAAACATCAATAAAGAATCAACTTTTGCGGAGAACTCTAACTTGGCAGTTTTGTTTAAACAGTTCTCCCATTTTCAAGAAAGTTTCCTATGGCTGTCTCAAGATATTGTTTCCTTATTGTCTCCAATATATGTAATGCATTATTAAGAAGAAAGTATGATGTTCCTCACTTAAAGTATAATGTTTTATCTTCAATTCAAATTAAATGCTAGAACATCTCAGTATGGTCAAAAAGTGGCATCAGTAGTCCAATTACTAAAGGAATTGCTCCAAAACTGTATTACAGTTTATCCTTGAAACCAATACTTAGTGAATCCGTTTTAGATTTATAACTTCTAGTGGTCATACACAGTTTGAAAGAATCTATTGGTCTCTTTTTTCATTCCTACATTTTCTACTCTATCCTCTCACATTCAGAGCTGTTGTTAACGAGTTGTGCTGTTTCCAGTTGTCCATGCTTGCAATACAAACTGCTAGTTAGGTTTTGCTAAAAGACCCCAGGGCACTGTACTTTCACCTATCCATTGAAGGAAATGAAATGTGCAAGATATTTTCAGGTAAGAAAAATAGTTTAGTTGTGTGGTTTCAGTCTATTAAATTAAATGAATGATAGGTTCTTAATATTTACTGAAGAATAACTCTTCAGTAAACTTTGCAAATGTCTTAGGACACACTTTTGCTGACCATCACAAAGCATCACTGAAGTTTAGCAATACATCATAACTAAGTTAAGTAACAAAGTTGTTTGAACAAACAACTTTCAATCTTACAAAATAATTCTGTTAACAAATAAATTAACAATGATTTTGTAAATATAATAAAATGAGTTGCTGATTTCCTCTTTAGTCATTCAGTGCAAATTGTGGTTAATGGCTTCCTTTCTTCAGCTTTTCCAACCAATGCTGGAAGACCCCAGGGCACTGTACTTTCACCTATTCATAAACGATCATCTATCACTAATTTCCAATTGTATCCAGTTTTGCAGATGCTACTATACTCCATCTTTTCATTTGACAAATCATGCAGGACCACACAACTTAAGCTACAAGATCTTCCATAATCAATTCCTTAAAAACTAATCTTGATATTTCATTAGCGTAAGGACAATTTTGTCAACTTCAATGCATTGAAACACAATCTTACCCTTTTCATGTAAGAAAGCCCATACCTTACTTTCCTTCACCTCTGATAATACCCAGATTCCCATGCAAGATCAGATATCTCTCCTTGGATAGATTTACAATTCTAGCCTCTTTTGACATAAGTATATAAAATCCACAGAATCCTCCATATTCAAAAAAATAAGTGTGCTTTTCCATTCAACTCATAATACTGTATAAATCCCATATCCATCCTACCTTAGAATACTGTTCTTATGTATGGCATGGTGCACCAAAAGCTTCTATAAATATACTGATACTGTCAGGAAGAGGGCAAATCAGTTAACTGGTAACCTCTTTCACACATACACACAGACTTACTCTAGTCACTATCTCAGAGACATGTTTCCACTCTGTACTTTTCCTACAGGTATTTTTATGGGTCCTGTTCTATCCAACTGCAGCAGAGAAGTGGCTGGCAAGGTGCATTATAAGCAATTTAATTTCTCATGGGCAATAACTTAACCCAAAATAAGAAATAAACAAGGAATATCGTCTTTCTCTTAAGCTACCACTTAAGAGAAAGATGATATTCCTGATTCCTAATCCACAGGACCACATGCTGTGTGGTCTACAAAAATAATCTCTTATAGTGCAGTAGTGAACATCCATACATTGCCGAAACCAGGAAAATATCACTAGTAGAAAATTAACTGAATAAATTAAATGGTTCAAAAAAAGGAGAAGACTATAATGTAATGTTGAGGGAAGGGGGGGGGGGTATCAAGTGATTCAATAATCATTTGTTCCCCACTGGCCACTGATAACTTTAAAGTTACTTATATCTAGAAACAATATAAAGAAGGAATATCTAAACATATAACTAGTGAACAGAAATGAAGTAGATAAAATGTGATAAATACTGCAAAGATTGCCTACGATAAAGTCAAATAAATCCTGGATAAATAATGAGATTTTGCAACTCTGTGAAGAAAAAAAAGAGAAATTAAGAGCAAAGTTCATTATAAAGTTCACAAACTATTGACAGACTGTGTAAGAAAGCCAAAGTTAATTCTAGCACAGCAGAAATATGTACAGAAGCATCGAAAAGCATCACTATAAAATAATTTATAAAACAGTACAAGAACTAATAATGAACTATAAATCTATATCATCATAATGAAAAACACTGATTACATATTATTTGCTTTATATCTCAATTAATATGTAATCAGTGTTTTTCATTATGATGATATAGATAAAAGAGATCAAACTTTTTGTGAGCTCTCCTCACCTCAAAAGATAAAGAAAAACATTAGAAATAGAAGTAAATCATACAAATAATCAAATAAAACACCAGGAACTGATAATATCTCTTCAGAAGTGTTTAAATAAGGGGGGAATAAACCTTCAAAGAAGATTTTATTATAATTATTACCTGAGACGTCCAGGGAGTCAACAACTCATCGAGGGAGGCTATAAATCAAACCAGCTGTCATACCTTCACTTAAATTCATTCACACTAGATGCACTCACTACCCCTAGAGACAAACTATTCCACTCACTCACTGCACTATAAAAGAAAACCCTAGCTCTTACCCCTTTCTTGACTGTGAACAAACTTAACTTCCATGAATGCCCCCTGTGTTCTCTCCCCACCTTCCATATAACGAAAAATTTCATCCGACGATGTCCTATATCACCCATTCAAAAATTTATACACCTCTATCATATCACTCCTCTTTCTCCTGTTAACCAGAATCTGTAATCCACATACTCACAATCTGTCCTCATAATCTAAATCCCATAATCTGGATATAATCTTTGTAACTCTTCTTTGTACCCTTTCCACAACTTCTTTATCCTCTTGGGATCTGGGAGACCAAATCTGCACACAATAATCCAGGTGTGGTCTTATCAAAGCCTTATAAAGAGGCAAAATGACTTTCTTATCCTTAGATGTCAAGGTTTGCTTTGATTATGCTGAATTGTATTTGCAACTTTTGCTATGTGACCTTTGAACTTCAAATTCCTATCCACTAATATGCCAAGATACCTTGTCTCCTCGGTTTCTTGTAGCATAACTCTGCTAATATAATATGCTGCTGGAAATCTCATAACTTTACACTTACTAACATTAAACTGAGCTCATTTTCGTTTGCCAAAATTTCTAGCCTATTCAAATCCTTTTGTAAGTGATGAATAATCATTAGCATCCCAGATTGCCCTGACTATCTTTGCATCATTGCCAAACAATTGTACATCTGATGTTAGACTCAGTCTGATGTCATTAATGTATAGATTGAACAATAATGGCCTAAGGACTAAACCCTGAGGTATACTACTGATAACCTTAAATCAGGCAGATTCACATCCACTGATCCAAGTCAAGAGTTTATATTATAATCCAATATTCTCCACTTTACGCAACAGCTTTTTGTGTGGTATCCTATCAAATGCCTTAGAAAAATCCAATATTATCAAAGTGTATCCATTCCCTCCTTTATCCAACTCAGCTGTAACAACGTTATAAAATATGAGCAAATTGCTAAAATGTGACATCCTTTAGTAAACCTATGCCGCTCCTCTGGGCCGATTGGGAAAAAGTTATTAGTGGGGTCCCAAAATATTTGCAAAAAATATTTTTTTTATTGAAAAATCACATAATTTTATTAAACATAATTTACAAACTATTTCCTATTGCTTTTATCAAAAATAATTAATAATTCTATTATAGAATAAAATAATGCTATTATCAAATTTTCTTACAAATTTGAAAGTGTGGGGTCCCTCTGAGCATGGGTCCTCAGTCTGAGGCCTGACAAACCAACATCTGAAACAGCCCTGCTGCTCCTTGCAGAGCGTAGTTTGTTTTTTTACCCATTTCTGTATGCGAGTTCTTACCAACTTCTCTAAAATCTTCACTCCACGCCAAAGATACTGATAGGACAGTAGTTAGACACAGTGTTTTTGCACCACCCTTGTACAATAGAACTATCACATTGCAAAGATGCAAGAATTATTGACCAGTAATTTCACTGTCATACACTATATATAAAATTATTAGAATTCTGCAAAATTGAATAACCAAGAATATGAATAGAATATATACCGTTATATGTAAATTAATTTAACATTTAATATTAATGCAAAACAGAGTTAATTATAAACAACAGCCAAGACCTTACCCCTGATATATGATTTTTGGAAATCAATGGGCAAGCATCACTTAACATTAAAAAAAGTTCCCTTAAGTAGTGACTAGAATTTAATTTTTAATTCTTTCTTCTGGATGAAGCGTATCAATATGGTTACTGAGGCTAAGCAGTGTCTGAATTTTTTTTTTAAATTGTATATTTCCAGATGTTTTGCACAGAGCCATTTGAAATATTGTATGGAAATTCCCTGTTTTTAATTCTTTGTTTCATAAAAATCTTAAAAATTTTAGATTAAAAAAAAACTTGTAGGGCATAAAGAAATTACAGATTCGAATACATAATAATATGTTAAAAAGTAAATGCTTACTTATTTGATATTCTAGCTGGTTTACCATCAGCACCAACACCAGCTAATTTTCTGCACCGGAAATTCTCATAATGGACATTATTTGTTACATCCTTTAAATCCTGCATATGTGTCCTGGAATGAAAGAGATTTTTGGTAAACTATATTCAAAGATGTACAAACTACATAATAAGGATTAATTATTATATATAAGTATGTAAAGCAACATTAGTAACAAATCTTACATATCTTGTATAAATTAAATGCAATACCAATGTTCTTTTTATTGTACTACCATCAATTTATATGGAATTTATTTATTTATGCATATGGCTTTGTAAAACTGACAAGTGAAATGTACAATCACAATATCCAGAAACCAATGATGAAAATCTTAACATGTAAAAGTTCACTACATAAAAGGCACGAACTGCATTCCAAGTCTGCCTTTTTTTTAAAAAAAAAAAGCAAAAGTAATCTGTTATAATCAAGTCAGAGAAAATTATCATCCTACTGCACCAAATATGACAAGACTGCATGTTCTCTCAACGCATCACAACACAAATGTAGCTGTATCCAAGGTTTTATTAGAGAGCAGTTGTGACTTTTGTGAAATCTTGAATCATTAGAGAAAACCCATTTCACTTTGCATCGTTATCTTCTAGTGGGAGGAGGAGTTCTGCTGATACTTCGACGAGGACTATGAGAATAACATCTTCGTGGTGAACAGGAACAGGACCTTGAATCTTCTATTTCCTCCATACCTACCACCACCATACCAACAACAGGTCAATGTCCAGACTGGAAAGCCAATCCAAGGCCTCATCCGTCATCTTGTGGATGTCCTGTAAGCCACCACTGTGAAATTGGTGCCTTGGGCAATCGTTCATAATATGAGTAATTGTCTGAGCCACAGGAGAACAATCACAATAAGGGTGGTCGCACAGCCCCCATTTATGTAGTAGGTAGCCACATCTGCCCTGGTTAGTTCTGATCCTGTTGATTGATGACCAAATCTTCCTAGGAAGAGCAAAACCAGGCTGCAGAGCACAGGGATCTTCTACCAGGAAGTGTTTGTTGGCAGATTGTTGGACCAGTATTCTCTCCACATGTCAGGTGTTGATGGCAGGGTAGCTGAAGAGAGTTCGTCCATGGCCCAGAGAGGCTTTCTAGATTTTAGGTGAAGACCAGGTGGATTTATAAGAGTCTGGTGTAGGGGCAGGAGTGGGTTGCTCATTGCTTTATTAAATTCTTTAAACGAGGCTTGTCTTCTCCATATGCTTGGTGGAGCAATGTTAGATAGACAGGCAACCAGGAGAGAGGGGTGCTTCTCACTGTCCCACTAATTTATATGGTATAAACAGTAGTGGGGAAAGGAGTTAATAACCAGGTTAAGCAGCCAACAATATGCTGGAGATGGGGTAGGAGGAAGTAATTCATTGCTCTTTTAGCAGTGATTCTTCCTGTTTCAAAATAATCGTAAGCTGAATAATTGCACATCACCAACATATCAAACAGTCACATATAAAGTTATGTGCATGTGTGTGCACACATATGCACCTCGAATAGTATTTCGATAGCAGCACCCATGAAAAAAACATTGATTGATTTAGCCAGAGAAGCATGTAGCAAAGTTGTCTGCAAGGATAGAAAAATCAGAACTGCTCCATAGTGGACTCAAGAAGTTAAAGAGGCAGTCAAGGAAAAGAAGAAAGCATATTGAAAGTCCCTGGCAATTTGATCCACCATTCATTCTTTAAATTCACCTTTAATTGAACATGACCAAGATTGTAATATCCGTATACAAGATTATTTACATCCCATGAAAAATAAAAAATACAAACAAAAACATACTAGCAACATCATCAAAAATTAACCCACTCCAATATCTTTACATGCCATACAGTTAGAACACTTCATTATTGTTTCCAAGAAAATGAAAACCATACAGTGCTCAGAACCTCTAACAATAAGAACCAATCAGTATGCTATAAAAATGCAAATATCCTCTTATCTCATCCTCTTGGCAATTAAATAACACAAACTACTCCCCCTTCCCACCACTCTCAAACCAACCAAACTCTAAATAAAAAATTTCCATTTTCTATTTTTATTTATTTATTTTGGCCTTTCTCAAAGTATGGTTCACAGCTCACCAGTGGGCTGCTTAGTTCATCTGGTGCAACATGAGAGAATTTTATTAGTAAATATGTATCTTTCTTAAATCTTAGTTTGTAAATTTTTAGATATAGTTTAAGATATGATATAATAAAAATCCCATTCATAAAAAAAGCAATTTTGGATTTTTCATTTAACTTCACTATAATAAAATGCACCCAAAAGTAAAAGATGGACAAATGAGAAGAGACCTGCAAATAGCCTTTTAAGAAATGCAAAGAACCAATCAAGGCATCTGACCTAACATCCAATACTCACCTTCTCACAGTGCACCCTGTTTAGAATCCACCTGAATGAACACTGAATTAATGAGGATGGGCTGGCAATTTGGAATTTAGCTGACCAGATTGTTTTTCTTATTAGTTTAAACAATAATGCAACATGATGGTACAGCATGACAGAACTTCATGCTGGCTGAGGCAGTGCCCAGTTAAACATTCCTCTGTCCTCATTCTTTCCATCAGGCAACCAGGCAAAGAGTGAAAAGTTAGTTACTGGAACAAATCCCAACTCAATGTCAGCAGAGTTAATGGCATAAGTGGAAAAGAAATTGAACCAAATTTTCATTTAAAGAAAAATAGGGGAGAAGCCAATGGAATACAACAAAGATTTGCATTTAAGTTTTGTAAATCTGGAAAAAGCATATGACAAGGTGCCAAGAGAAAGCTGTTCAAAATGATACAAGAAATATTTAGTTTATATTTAAGTTCTAACTCAGCGGTTAGAATTGAAGGAGATATAGGAAGGTGGTTTGATATAAAATCAGGTGTGAGACAAGGGTCTCACACAGGATTTACACTGTTATTCATCATATACATAGATCACATAATGAAGGAAAGAGGTAATTATTAAACCTGATATCAAAATTGGAGAGGGTAATCCCAGCTCTACTTTATGCAGAATCCAGGATTCCTTTACTAAACTGAATAGCTGCTGTGATCAATTTCTTATGAAAATCAGCAATAAAATCATAAAGCAATTAAAATAGGCAGAAACACTGAAAATGTCAACTGCATCTTGAATGGAGAACCTACAGGCAAGTGAAACATTTCACCTATTTGGGTGCAATTTTTAGTTAAGTAGACAAATTAAATATACAAATAGACAACAGAATAAATTTGTATGGAATAAGAAAGAAATTAGTCAAAATATCATGTTGGAGGCTTAGTGGATTGTATACAGCACTCAGAAAGGATTAAAACAGAATTTAATACTTCCTATATTTCATCTCAGTCACTGAGACATCTTCAGGAATTACAAAAAAACTAATGTAACATATACACAAATAACACACAATACTAAAGTCCTATTTAGGTGGAGTGCCCTCTAAAGGCAGTTATAGGTGGCCTGGAATGTAGGGTGGGATCTCTGATGGTAAGTGTTTCCCAAATCATAGGAAGCTTAATGCAACCATATTTATTAAGATTTGGTTGATTTCTGAGAGCTGCTGCTGCTGATTCCAAAAATAGTCTCTCTTTTTTGAATTTGTTGTGGTGGAGCATGGTGGTTTTTTCCCATGAGATCCTGTGGGTTGTATCTAAGACATGGTCAGCCAGGGCTGACTGCCCATAGTTGTGGTTGCAGATGTATGACTTGTGTTCTTCCAGGGGGATGGTTGCTGATCTGCCTGTCTGTCCAAAGTATGCCAGCTTGCAGGAACAGGGTACTTTATAAACTCCATGCACTGAGAGAGGAGGGAGCTGATCTTTTGTAGAACGGATAAGGGTAGCAAGTTTGCAGTGGGGCTTAAATGCTGCGTGTAGGTTATGCTTTTTTAAAATCTTGGCTATTTTTTCAGATGTGCCATGGATGTAAGATATGGTGATGGCATTTCTAAACTCTTTCTGAAGAGACCAGGAGAGGAACTGGTTATTTTTTTAATACTGTGATCGCTGTAGCCATTGGAAAGTGTTATGTATGTGGTCAAGCTCATTTGTAAGGGCGGTTCACTGGAACAAAGATTGTGGGCTCTCTTGGTTAGAGTTTTAATAATGCCATATTGTTGAGTGGGGTGGTGTGGGAGAGTTTGTGAATGTGCCTGCCTGTGCGTGTGTGTGTGGGAGGGTTTCTACATACAGCGAAGGATAGTGCAACGTTAAGAAGGCTTGTAACTAAGGTGTCTAAGAAGGGTAAACAATTGTTCTTTTCCTTTTCCATCATAAACTGGATTCTTGGATGTAGGCTGTTGAGGTGGCTGAGGAAGGAGTCTAATGTGTCTGGGCCATGAGGCCAAATAGAGAACACATCATATCCTAGCCAGATAGAAGGTTTGAGAGGGGGGGGGACCCATGGCTGTTCCCTCTATCTGCTTGTAGATTTTGTTCTTCCAAGAAAAATAACCAGAATTGATGGCAAAGGAAAAGAGATCTAAGATGTCAGAAGGAAAAACGTTTTCTAAGAGTGGGTTTCAATTAAGGGAATATTGGTAAACAATGAGGAGATGTCAAAGCTTACCAATATGTCTGTGTTATTTAAGGTTAAATTTTCTATGAGGGTTTTAAAATGAGTAGAGTTTTTATATAGGATGTGGAAAGTCCAGTGAGGGGGGGGAGGGTCAGAGAGTTGGCCAGCTGTTTTGACAGTTTGTAGCAAGGTACATTAGTGGCATCTACTATATATAGGTCTTAGTGGAGAATTGGGTTTGTGGATTTTTGGTAAATGTATATTCATTCACCTATTATCCACTAATTTTAATTAAAATTAGCTTAAGTAGAGAAGTGCATCAGGGTGATGTCTTATCGCATAATCTCTTCACATCTACTCTGGACAGCATCATTTGAAAAACTGACATGAAAGGTGGAATAAACATCGATGATGAAATATTAAATATTCTATTATTTGCCGATGATGTGATATTAATATCTCACTCCCTCGAACTCTTAGAATCAATGCTGAATGACATAAGTCAAAAATGCCAAATAATTGGATTTGAAATACATCCAGACAAAACAAGATGGATGAAAAATGAATACTGTAAAGATTATACAATTACTCTAGAATCCCACGCCATTGAAAAAGTAGAAGATTACATCTACCTCGGACAGTCCATAAAAATGAATATCAAATGAAATAGCAAGGAGAAAAAGAGCTGCTTGCATGGCCTTCAACAAAATAAAATCAACAATTACCAACCAAAACATAGATATAGAAATAAGAGCCCATCTTTTCAATACACATCCTATCAGCATTAACTTATGGCAGTGAAACATGGAACAAAACTTCAAAAGAAGAACAAAGCTTAATAACAACTCAATGTGCAATATAAATAAAATAGACCATGTAAAACAAACAGAAATCAGGAAGAAGTCTGGACTCAAAGATGTAAGAAAAGCAATCTACAACAACAAAAGTAGATGGGCAGGACATCTAACCAGAATGAGAGACAACAGATGAACAGTCAGAGTAACAAATTGGTATCCGATGGAAGACCGACCTTAAAGCGGAAAAGATCCAATGATCAAGAAAGTAGGAAGAAAATGGAGAAGAAAGGCTCAAGACAGGAATAGGTAGACTCTTTACGACCTGCAGTCAGGGACAAATCCTGACTGAAATCACAGGTCCATTGAGGTAATCCATTTGATTTCTACCTGATTTATTTTTTGAACTTTCGGGACACAATCTGATATCGCATCATTTAAGTATTGTTTAAATGCTTCCCATGCACTGTAGATATTCTTTCCATCCAGCAACCAATCCCATT
Organism: Typopeltis vanoorti; assembly: GCF_054136105.1. Classification (NCBI taxonomy): domain Eukaryota; kingdom Metazoa; phylum Arthropoda; class Arachnida; order Uropygi; family Thelyphonidae; genus Typopeltis; species Typopeltis vanoorti. Next base: position 133,558,256 of record NC_143557.1, read on the forward strand.
CTACTGAATTCAGTATACTCCTCAGTTGGTCATAATTTCCTGCTTTGTAATTCGGCATGTAACCTTTTCTGAATGGAACATTTGTAAACTTAGTCACTTCCTAAGTGAGTACCGCATGATTGATCACTGTCACCAACCGGAGGCAGAATAGTTATATCTTTAACTGGAACGCCTTCTGATACTATAATCAAATCTAACTCTCTTTGACCTTGAGTTACTTCCGTCACATGCTGCTTGAAGAAGTTGTCCCACAACAGCTCAATAAATGCATTTCATTCTTCTCACGAGATTCTACTGCTATCCAATCAATATTTCAATAATTAAAGTCTCCCATTATGATTACTCTTTTTGAGCTCATCTTTTCTATTTGGTGATGCATTTCTTCATCACTAGCAACAGATCCACCAGGTCTGTAACAACACTTCACCATGTAATTGATCTTAGATTCCGCCTAACACCAGATGGCTTCAAACTCACTCCCACATGAAATACTGTTAGTAGTAGTACTACAATAGATCTCAACTTTAACTGGATTCAAGTCATCTGATATCATCATCAGTATGCCCCCTCCTCTCCTATCCTTCCTAAAAATACTGTACCCTTTATGCTTGATACCAGTTAGCATATCTGATTCTGATAGGTCTCACTAATGCCTACAATCTGAGGTCCCAACATATTGACCAAGGCAACAAACTCTACCCCTTTGTTACTGATACTACTAGCATTCGTGTACAGACACAATAATCTTCCTGAATGTACTTTGTATACTCTTGTCTGCAGTCTGCATGACACAGTTGAACAACTTGCAGATCTCTATTCTTCCCTAGTGCCTTATATATGTAGACATCTTTGCACATGTTTAATGGGTTCGAACTGGACGAACGCAAAGTCAAAATCATTATCTCATCATCAACATTTCCATGATAAAGTCCATTCCCATCATTAACACAGTTGTATAACATTGTAACTCTTACATTCACAGTTTCATCATTCCTCCCTTTATAATTTAGTTTCCCTAACTCTGTATAAGGTCTCATATTATCTAGGTATGTCTAATTTATAACTATTTCAAATTTTAAATTAATAAATAACTTATTATTACAATGTCTACTAGGTGATAAAAAAACGGTTTAGCTCCATTAACAAATGCTTAGCTTTTACTTATTGTCAGAAGTTTATTTTCCAAACTTATCCCTTTGAGCTTGTATAATAATCTACACATGAAATCTTGTCAAATACCTTGGCAAAAGTTGGAAGTATCATGGTATAACCTTTCCCCTTATTCAACTCTGCTATCACTATTACAAAACATGAGCAGATTGTTAAAACATGACTTTCAAAATAATGTGGTTTTCTACAGATTATCGCAATGATGTCTATACACCTTCAGATGCAATTCCTAACAAGACTTTCCAATATGTTGGTGACCATCTCTGAGATACTTACTGATCTATCATATGTTGCATCAGTCTTATATTCACTACATGTACAATGGAATTATCTTGAGTGTGTTGAGACTCAAGTTGAATAACCAAATAAGGAGCACTGCTAAGTGTTTTGATTCCTTCAGCATCTGTGCCAATATCCAAGTCATGTATCTGAGTGAAGCTCTTGAAACAGCTTCAAAACTTCTAGTTTATCTAACTCTATGCTTTTGTCCAGTTCTCCCCGAGTATCTAGAGAGCTAATAGGTCTGCCTGGAATATATATCTTACTAAAGTGATCATTTACCAACTTAACTTTAA